>NC_057802.1:259363113-259701419 GCF_018294505.1 Triticum aestivum
CCGCCACGTGGCGCGCTGTGAGTGGGCGGGGGCGGCGGCGGCTTTCGTCCGGCGCCGGGCGGACACGTCCGGCGCGCGGAGGGAGAGGCTAGGGTTTCGGGGATCCGGAAATTTCGGGGAGTCTCACATATTTATAGGTAGAGGGAGCTAGAAGACTCCAAATGGAGCACGGTTTTCGCCCACACGATCATGATCGAACGACCTAGAGCATGGAAGAGACTTAGAGGGGTTTTGGGCTGTTTGGAATGGGGTTTTTCTGCAACACACAAAAGGACTTTGCGGTTACCCGGTTAACCGTTGGAGCATCAAACGACCTCCAAATGGCACGAAACTTGACAGGTGGTCTACCGGTGGTATACCAAGGCCACTTGGCAAGCCTCGGTCCATTCCGAGAACATTCAACACCCGCTCACGAAAAGAAAACAAGAGGGGTGCGCCGGAGGAGGTGGGAGTGCCGGATTGCAAAACGGACAACGGGAAAAATGCTCGGATGCATGAGACAAACACGTATGCAAAATGAGATGCACATGATGACATGATATGAAATGCATGACATGCACAAAATGCAAAACGAGAGACAAAACCCAACCACGGAGGGAATATCATAACACATAGCCGAAAATGGCAAGAGTTGGAGTTACAAATATGGAAAGTTACATTCGGGGTGTTACACAATTAGAGATCATAGTTGCGTATGCCATGCTTAATTAGCTAGGAGCTTATAATGGTTTACCTTGCGTGCCAACATGCTATTAAAATGGTTGTGATGTGGTATGATGGGGTGGTATCCTCCTTTGAATGATTCGAGTGACTTGACTTGGCACATGTTCACACATGTAGTTGAAACAAATCAACATCATGGATTACATCCTACTCATGCTTGCACTCAATGTTTATTAATTTTAATGCATGTTCATGACTGTTGTCGCTCTCTAGTTGGTCGCTTCCCAGTCTTTTGCTAGCCTTCACTTGTACTAAGCGGGACTACTGCTTGTGCATCCAATCCCTTAAACCTCAAAGTTATTCCATATGAGTCCACTATACCTTCCTATATGCGGTATCTACCTGCCGTTCCAAGTAAATTTGTATGTGCCAAACTCTAAACCTTCAAATGAAATTCTGTTTTGTATGCTCGAATACCTCATGTATCAACTAGGGCTGTCCGTATCTTCCATGTTAGGCGGGTTATTCTCAAGAGGAGTGGACTCCGCTCCTCACTCACGAGAAAATGGCTGGTCACCGGGATGCCCGGTCCCATGCTTTATGCAAATCAAATCAAAATAATTGCAAATAAAACTCCCCCGGGACTGTTGTTAGTTGGAGGCACTCGTTGTTTCGAGCAAGCCATGGATTGATGCTTGTTTGTGGAGGGGGAGTATAAACTTTACCATTCTGTTTGGGAACCACCTATAATGTGTGTAGCATGGAAGATATCTCCATCTCTCGGTTGTTATGTTGACAATGAAAGTATGCCGCTCAAAATATTATTTATCTCTGTTTCAAAAATCAAGCTCTGGCACCTCTACAAATCCCTACTTCCCTCTGCGAAGGGTCTATCTATTTACTTTTATATTGAGTCATCACCCTCTTATTTAAAAGCACCAGCTGGAGAGCACCGCTGTCATTTGCATCCATTACTATTAATTTATATTGGGTATGACTGGATCTCTTTTACCATGAACTACAATGTCTAGTCAGTCCTTGATCTTTAAAGGTGCTCTGCATTTATGTTTTGCGGTCTCAGAAAGGGCTAGCGAGATACCATCTTATTATATCATATCATGATTGTTTTGAGAAAGTGTTGTTATCCGAGATTTATTATTATTGCTCGCTAGTTGATTATGCCATTGATATGAGTAAACATGAGACCTAAATGTTATTGTGAATGGTTAGTCATAATCTTTGCTGAAAACTTGAATGCTGGCTTTACATATTTACAACAACAAGAGCAAACAGAGTTTGTAAAAGTTTTTCTTTATCACTTTCAGTTTATCAACTGAATTGCTTGAGGACAAGAAAAGGTTTAAGCTTGGGGGAGTTGATACGTCTCCGTCGTATCTACTTTTCCAAACACTTTTGCCCTTGTTTTGGACTCGAACTTGCATGATTTGAATGGAACTAACACGGACTGACGTTGTTTTCAGCAGAATTTCCGTGGTGTTATTTATGTGCAGAAACAAAAGTTCTCGGAATGACCTAAAACTCCATGGAGATTATTTTTGGAAATAATAAAAAATATTGGCGAAAGAGTCAAGGCCAGGGGGCCCACACCCTGTCCCCGAGGATGGGGGGCGCGCCTGCCCCCCTGGGCGCGCACCCCTGCCTCGTGGGCCCCCTGGAGCTCCACCGACCTCAACTCCAACTCCATATATTCGTGCTCGGGGAGAAAAAAATCAGAGAGAAAGATTCATCGCGTTTTACGATACGGAGCCGCCGCCAAGCCCTAAACTCTCTCGGGAGGGCTGATCTGGAGTCCGTTCGGGGCTCCGGAGAGGGCAATCCGTCGCCATCGTCATCATCAACCATCCTCCATCACCAATTTCATGATGCTCACCGCCGTGCGTGAATAATTCCATTGTAGGCTTGCTGGACGGTGATGGGTTGGATGAGATTTATCATGTAATCGAGTTAGTTTTGTTAGGGTTCGATCCCTAGTATCCACTATGTTCTGAGATTGATGTTGCTATGACTTTGCTATGCTTAATGCTTGTCACTAGGGCCCGAGTGCCATGATTTCAGATCTGAACCCATTATGTTTTCATGAATATATGTGAGTTCTTGATCCTATCTTGCAAGTCTATAGTCACCTACTATGTGTTATGATCCGGCAACCCCGAAGTGACAATAATCGAGTTCATGTATTCACTATGTGTTAATGCTTTGGTCCGGTACTCTATTAAAAGGAGGCCTTAATATCCCTTAGTTTCCATTAGGACCCCGCTGCCACGGGAGGGTAGGACAAAAGATATCATGCAAGTTCTTTTCCATAAGCACGTATGACTATATTCGGAATACATGCCTACATTACATTGATGAATTGGAGCTAGTTCTGTGTCACCCTATGTTATGATTGTTACATGATGGACCGCATCCGGCATAATTCTCCATCACTTATCCAATGCCTATGAGCTTTTCACATATTGTTCTTCGCTTATTTACTTTTCCGTTGCTATTGTTACAATCACTACAAAACCCAAAAATATTACTTTTGCCACCGTTACTGTTACTTCCATATTACTTTGCTACTAAATACTTTGCTGCAGATATTAATTTATCCAGGTGTGGCTGAATTGACAACTTAGTTGCTAATACTTGAGAATATTCTTTGGCTCCCCTTGTGTCAAATCAATAAATTTGGGTTGAATACTCAACCCTCGAAAACTATTGCGATCCCCTATACTTGTGGGTTATCAGGCACCAGCGGGGCCACTGCCAGGCCCGCACCAGCCAAGGCTCCGCCGCCGTTCACATGCAGCTGCCAGCCCAACCAGCTGGGCAGGCACCTGCGTAGCAACACGCAGCTTCCAGACCGACTCAGCAAGCACCTGCGTGGTGTCATGTAGATCTTCGTGAACACCCTGCCACCGCGCCACCTCAGTAGCCTGCCTGCCTACATGGCACCGCACGCATCGCTGGCCTGGGCGCGTGTCGAAGCGAGACGGAGCGGCGACGGATGGGATGGGCCTCGTTCTCGTCCCCGATAAAGCTAATGGACACCTAAGTAGCGCATTTAATGCGTTTTGTCCCCTAATGCCAGGCGATAAGCTTGCGCACTGTAGACCTTTCCACCTCCTGTATGCCACTGTGGCAGCCCCTTTCGACTATAAAAGGAGGCCCGGGGCATACTGGAGAAGGATTCGGCTCTTTGGAACTACGCAGCCACCGTAGCTAGTTCGAAAGCTCAAGAAAACGGAATACATCCACCAAAGCAGGACTAGGGTATTACGCATCCTCGCGGCCCAAACCTGGGTAAACGATCTTTGTGCTGGCTCCTGGACCTGCTCTTCTCACATCCCCGCGCCTGCCGACCGTAGATGGGATTCCAGTGATCCCATAGGTGTCGTTCCCACCGACATGTGGGAAGAATGCTTGCCTCATATTGAATTTGCTTACAATCGTTCACTGCATTCTACTACTAAGATGTGCCCTCTTGAGATTGTGTATGGTTTCCTACCTCGTGCACCCATTGATTTGTTGCCTCTTCCATCTTCGAAGAAGATCAATCTTGATGCTAAAAAACATGTTGAATTGATCTTAAAATGTATGAGTTAACTAAGGAGAACATTGAGCGTATGAATGCTAAACATAAACTTGCTGGAGATATGGGTAGAAAACATGTTGTGCTTGCACCAAGAGATCTTGTTTGGTTACATTTGCGTAAGGACAGATTTACTAATTTGCGCAAATCAAAGCTAATCCCACGTGCTGATGGTCCTTTTAAGGTGTTAGAGAAAATAAATGATAATGCATGTAAACTTGAGCTCGCTGTAGATTTTGGGGTTAGTTCCACTTTTAACATTGCAGATTTGAAGCCTTATTTGGGTGAGGAAGATGAGCTTCCATCGAGGACGACTTCATTTCAAGAAGGGGAGGATGATGAGGACATCAATACCATTGTTACACCCATAGCCCCTACTTCTATACATACTGGACCAATTACTAGAGCTCACGCACGCCAATTAAATTACTAGATACTTTCGTTTCTTGGTAATGATTCTAATGTTCGTGAGAATATGATGCTGCCTAAATTGGATAAATTTGTTTTGCTTACAAATGAAGGGTCTAGCTTGGACAAGAAGGATGAACATTGGAGCAAGAACAATCATGTGCAAGGGGAACAAGAACAGAGTTTCAAGTGATGATTTCAGGACTTTGAAGCCACCATAATGAGTGCATGAAGGCTTGGACGAAATATACAAGATGACACTTCACAAATTTCGTCCAAAGGCTATTATAGGTGTTGCGTCACCTTATTATGGGTCAGGCCCATGTAATTTGAATATTTCAGTATAGGCTGTTTTTACAGTCCGTATGTGTGGGAAAACAAAGTTAGGGTTGGTTTCAGACCCCTCATAGAAGGGGTCACGAAATTCCCCCCAACTCCTCCATATATATAGCCCTTAAGGCGTCGTTTAGACTTGGGCATTTGTTTAGTTAAAAGTTAGCCATTGCAACTTCGTGTACTTCGTTTGTGTCCAACGCCCAGACTAAGACCGCTTTTGGATCCCCACCTTTATCAATAATTCATCTATATTCGCAATATTCAGCTTGCTTTTATCATATTCTTGCTTGTTCTTTGATTGCGTGCAGGAATAGGCCTTTGTGGTCAGGCTGATCGTGCTTCCAGCATTGTCAGTAACCTCGGGAGATTGGTTTGGCGATTGCTAAGGCGCAACGTCGTGCATGTTTGTAGTCGGATCGTCAAAGTCGAATCCACCAAATCGATAGCTATCATCTCATCGAAAGATCGGGCCCCTTGCCTCTATCATTCGTCTTGCTGGTGTGATAGTCCTTAAAGATTTCCACAGCATTTGGATCAGGTAATTTTTGGTTGTTCCGGGCTTTCCTCTGCATTTGGAACAAGTAAATATAGATCTGATAATATGGCACAGCGAAAATAGTGAAACAGTAGCTAGTTACAAGAGCCCCGCAGTGTGGAATATAGCTACAAGATCCTATCATCTGTTGGAATTTCACTTTCATACGGTTGGCCTTGTTCTTTGAATAGTTCACCTAGAAGAAGATAGATTTGTAAGGCACATGCGTAAATAGAAGTTCAACATGTGATCTGATCACATATATATAACGTACTTGATACTTTGGATTAGACAAGTGTTTAACAAGGTCTCTCGAGTCTTCATCCGTTATATTTTCCACTTGAGATGTTTGGGCAAGTTCACTGTTAGCCTTGCCTTCAAAGTGAGTTTTCCTCAAGTTATACCGATGTTGTCACAGAGCAGAGTTGAAATACATGGGTGCATTCTTGCTGGTTGCATTATCTTGGCAATCCAACTTGAACCCCATATGTTGAAAATTATGGGAGTCTCATTACCAGCAACCTAAAAAGTCTGGGACAGAGCAATACGATATTACTAAGTTCCATACATAACCATACTTATAGACAAATGGTCGAGGAAGGTGTTAAACTGGGTTTCGTCTTTCTCATTCCTGTACTGAATCCATGTTGGGAGGATACGTGCATGACACCTAACGGCAACGGCTACCACTGATACTAACTTGGCTGACTCTGTAGCATCACTTGGCCTTTTTAAACCTGCCTCAAAATGGATGTCCATTCTTCGTCCTCTAGATTTAGTTAACCTATCGAGCATTATCCCTGACATATGTTTCCTATTGCGCCTAGGTGCTAGTTCAACAAAGAACATGGGAAGTGTTAGTGTACATCAAACTGTGAGACTACATATAAAGAAGCATGCAACTGTAATTTGACTCGAGCAACTACCTTCTTGATGTTGAAGCTCACAAGGTTCATCCGATCTTGCCAAGTCCTGTTGTGTCAAGAGTGCTTTGGAAATAGTGTCGGTGGCAATGGAGCTTGGGAACTTGCCGCTAGCTGAGTTGCTGAACGAGTAACTCATGTATATGGAGGTACTATGGAAGAAGGTGCTGCAACAACTAGGGTTGTCGTTGCTTGTTTGGTGGCAGCTTTTCGTTTGCCTTTGAATTGTTTTGCAGCTGGTGTAGCAGGGGATACTTTGTTTGTACATTTATCTGGTCGACTTCCACCGAGCTTGGCGCCCCGCTCTGAGCCTCGCTAGCACCTTCCCTTGCCCGCTTGCACCCCGCAGCGCCACCCGTGCACATCACCGAGCCCCGCCACCGCCTGAGCTTGTCGCCACCGCCGCTACACGCCGTCCCCGGCATCCCCACGACCACCACTGGGTGCCCCGCACCACGGGCTCTCCAACGCACCTAACCGCGCAGCCATCCATAGCTGGAAACAGCCGGACGGCGATCGTCGCCGCGTCAGGTCATCGCCGGGGTAACCACGCCGACGTGGCACGGCCATTAGGCGCTAACCCCGCTGCTTAAACCGCCCACAACCACTGATGGTGGGCCCCAGGCCTGGTCAAACCCCAGTCAGCGTTGGGTTTGACCGGGATTAGCCCTGTGTCGCTGACGTGTGGCCCCCACACGTTAGGTTTGACCTGGGTCAACCCAGTTGACTGCTGACGCAGACATGACACAGTGCTGACGCAATTAATGATTTCTTGTTTTAAAAATAATCAGGAAATTCCAGAAAATGTCCTAAACTTCTAAAATTCATAGAAATTCAACCGTAGCTCCAAATCAAATAATTTATATATGAAAAATGATTAGAAAAATCCAATCTATCCATCTGTACCATTTGCATGCATGTTTGAATAACCTAAGGTTGCTCTATATGGCAATTTGCATAATTGGCATTTAAATAAGCACATATGGAGTTTGAATTTGAACCCTTGGTTCAAACCAAGTTCATTTAATCTGGTTTCTAGTTGCATTAGCTCAAACCACAACATATTGCCATGTCATGATCATGCATCATATTGTTGCATTGCATTGATTGTGTTCTTCCTTGTTTGCCGGTAATTGTCCCCTCTCAATAGACGACGTTCCAACGATGAGTTCGATGACACCGACGAAGAACTATACTATCTTCAGAAGTGCCAGCAAGCAAAACCCCCTTGTTCATTACGATACAATCCCACTCTCTCACTCCAGCTCTCTTTTACTGCATTAGGGCAACAACGATTCATCTGTTACTTGCTGCGGTAGTTGAACCCCTTATCCTCTGCATGACCTGTCATTGCCACAGTAAATAGATGAAACCCACTAGAATGAGTAGGAGTTGTTTGAGCCCTGATGTGCCTACTCATTCATGCTTGTTTGTCGTGCCTGCTATTGCTTAGAGTTGTGTCAGGTGTGATTCATCGGGGATGAATCGGAGGTGTGTGAACATGTCCTACTACTGAGAGCTAAGTGTGTGAACACGATTTGATAAAGGTATCGGTGAGAGGCCATGTAGGAGTACATGGTGGGTTGTCTCATTGAAGCCGTCCACATGAACTGAGTTTCGTGTTTGTGATCCATGAACAGCTACTACCACACGTTAGGCCCTGAAATATGACCCCCCCTCGACTTATTAAACGCCCCTCTGCTTTGTCCAGGAGTTGCAACTAGTTTCTAGTGTTTGTAGGATATGTGTTGGAGGTCGTGCGTAGCGCTGACCCTAGGGGTGGGCTATGATGCGGTAGATACACCATGGCCCAGTGTACCGAGCGCCCGTTTGGTGTCTCGGGAACCCTGCACACATCGTTTGGGGCTATGAGCGAAACCCCGGCCGAATCTCCTCACGGATGGAACCCAAATAGGCGATAAACCTGGACTAGAGACTTGTGTGGTTTGTTAGGTCATGGTCTACACCCACGTCGGCTTTCGCTTGAAGTCTGCCGAGCACATATCGTGTGCAGACGCTAAGTGGTGGAAACATGTGTGAAGAAGTACACCCCTGCAGGGTTATAAATGATCTATTTGAATAGCCGTGTCCGCGGTAAAGGACTTCTGGGTTGCCTGTATAGTTCATAGCCAAGTGAAAGTGGATACTCTAAAACTCGCAAGATAAGCATGAGTGCTATGGATGGCCTTGTCGTAGGGAGACGGGAGCAGATCCATAGTGATGTATTGATATGGTGAATATGTGGACTCGTGTGCGCCACCTCAAAAGAGTTACTTGCAGTCATAGTTTCGGATAGCCACTGAGTCAAAGCTGGCTTGCTGCAGTCAAACTCCACCACCCCCTTTGTTGATACTAATGCATATGCAGCTAGTTCTGATGTAAGTCTTGCTGGGTACATTTGTACTCACGTTTGCCTATTTTATGTTTTGCAGAGAGACGTCAGTCTCGCTAGTAGTTCCGCGTGGACTTCGATGTTTAGCTTGTTACCTCAGCTATGATCTTGTACCCTTGGGAGGGTCTTGTAGATAGTCAGGCTTCTCTGTCTTTTTCATTTGTAGTTGTCTGTACTCAGACATGTTTATGCTTTCGCTCGATGCTTATATGCTCTGTATGTTGGGTCATGAGACCACGATTGTAATACTTGGCTCCTCGGAGCCTAATGAATAAATACTTGAGTCGTAGAGTTATGTTGTGATGCCATGTTGTATTTACACATCAAGCATATTGTGTGTATGATTGAAATGCTTGGTATGTGTGGGATCCGACAACCTAGTTGTTTATCCTTGGTAGCCTCTCTTATGGGGAAATGTAGTCTTGTGCTTCCATGAGCCATAGTAGTCCTCTTCAGCCCGGTTCACCGGAGTCCTGCTAGCCCAGCACTACTGCTCCGGAACACTTGACTGGCCGGCATGTGATTCACTTCGTTCCTGTGTCTATCCCTTCGGGGAAATGTCATGCGGTGACATCTAGAGTCCTACCTAGGCTGCTACAGCCCGGTTCACCGGAGTCCTGTTAGCCCAGTGCTACAGCCCGGATTCGCATGCTGCTGACCGACATGCTCGATGTTGATTCATGTATGCATGTCCCCGTAAGATAGTGCCACTTTGGGTTCATGACTAGTCATGTCGGCTGGGTTCTCTGTCATATGGATGCTAGCGACACTATCATATACGTGAGCCAAAAGGCGCAAACGGTCCCGGGCCATGGTAAGGCGACACCCGTGGGAATACCGTGCGTGAGGCCGCAAAGTGATATGAGGTGTTACTGGCTAGATCGATGTGAGTTGGAATCGGGGTCCTGACAGCTTTGGTATCAGAGCCTGACTGCCTGTAGGATTACCAAGCCAAACTGGTCGAAGTTGAGTCTAGAAATGCTATAGTTATATGTAGGGGAATTGATTGTGGGAAGGAATGTAAGGCTCTTTTTACTCCTTTACCCTATGGCCTTCTGATCTGAGTCATCCTCTTCTCTTCTACGGGGATTAAGAACTAGGCTTTCTCATCTTCTATCAGGATCACGTGTTACTAATCTGTAGACTTATAGGATTGATGGCTACAAACCTCATTTCAGTTCCTACTACTTCCTTGTGTTGACTGTTGATTACGGAACCTTGATATTGTGATGTTGAGTGGTTATGCCACCATTTTGCAGGATGTCCCAAATATTTTGAGAATTTAAAGCCGTTATGCTGTCCGAGTCATCCCAGGTTTCTAAATAGTATGATGCATTTGCAAATCCCATCTTTCCGTTCCGATGTCCCTTTGGGCCAATTCAACCACACTAATCGGTGAGTTGAGGTACTCTGTTGCCTCGACATATATGTTGGAGCTATTGTTATGACCCTAGGTGTCTTAGAGGACCACCTAGTAATCTAGCCATGTTTTGTGCTCCAGTGTGATGATTCTGGCCATCATTCTCGAAAGCATCCCGTGATGCCACCTAGTTAGTAGGCATTCTACTCCTGGGTTTCTGAACTCGAGATTCGCCCTACTTACTTCATGTTGATAGTGTTGCTAGTTCCTTTAGGATATTAGTAACCTTTGCGATAGTCCTCGAGGTCCGTGGTAAATCTTTCTTCCAACACCATGAACCAATACGGCAGAAGTTCCTCGTTGAACCGAAAGATCATAACAAAAGTGCTCTTTATGAGTTCTCCATTATGGCCGAGACTCTGCCAGTCCTACCTCTCTGCATGGGTTATCCGGAAGAAATAAGTTGAGCTTGCTCCACTTACTAACCTATGCATCCACAACTCAGAGAGTTATATGTTCCTTTGAGTTGTCCCTTTCAACCTATATTTCGACCATCGTCTATCAATTGATAGTCAGGAGTAGTCGTGCACTCGTGTTCATCGATGCCCATTATTCTTGTGGTCCGTCAAGCCATTCTGTTCTGGAATGACTAGGAGAAACAAACTCCAGTACCTTATCCATCTCCAGGATTGGGTCAAAGCAGTTGTATTCCGCAGATCAAAATGCAATCCAGCTTTGGTCTGTTCTACCTTGGAGTGTTACAATCTTTATGTCAAGAATGTCATGAGAATTGCACCACCTCTTATGAATTCTTGACGCAATGATACTTTCGCCATCATTATTCATTCCTCGGTCCCTGTGTTATTGTAACCGGAATGCCGACAAGTGTACTGTGATGTGCGAAATCAATACTCCTAGCAACCCCATTGCTTGGTAGTTAATGGACAATACTCTCACTCTTAGCATGTTGGATATTGAATCATCAACCTAAGATTTATCGTGCGACCTAGTCCTTATTTCTGGTGCACTCTACGATCAATGAGTTAGGATTTTGTCAATCCTTGCTTATTTGATCATGTCATATTGCCTCGAAAGCAAGATTGTTCTCGAGCTTAGTAACATATCAGTGGTTCGTGATGTTCCGAATATCTTCTCGGAAGTATTACCAGGTTGTCACCTGACCGCTATGTTGAGTTTGTGATCATGTTGGTTTTCCTCCAAACCACCATTCTCCAAGAATCAGTGTGGGATACCCCTGAGCTAGTTGGTTAAGCCAAACAACAACTTGGAGAGTTGGAAGATAAAAGCTTGTCTGACTTAGTTCATGTTAAGGGATATCTTTTTGTGTGTGTGTGTTGAAGAAAGATGATATCTCCATCGATTGGTCCTCGTGATCAGTTGTTGGATCTATTGCCTTGTCAAAACTTTGACTTGAGTATGGGCTATCGTCAAGTCAAATCGGAACCAACGTTGTTCGTAATGTTGTCTTACTCGTGGTTGATCCCTCGAGCATACACCATAACATCTTTTGGTCTGACCAATGCTATCATCGTGTTCACATGATGGTGGAAGTCCAGTGATATGGAAATTCCGATGAGTTGCTGTTGAGCCCATCAGCAGCATTTTGTTCCCCCCATGATTCATGTTGAAAATCAACCTAGTGTTGAAAACTTTGTAAGCAATGCCTTCGTGTTCCGTTCATGAAGCTTATGCTTGGATGAAAGAAGTGACTTTCTCCAAGTTCACGTGCATTAGGTGTAAGTTGCCGCCATGAATTTGAGAAAGGTTTGTTTTGTTTCCCTTGGAATCATCCCAAGTCAGTCATGCATACGTGCGAAGTATTCTGTGGTTTGGTAGATTAATTACCTCCACTCCATATGTGTTCCTAGCACACCAAGCCACTGATTGATTTGTTCAAGGTGAAGAAGTTCCTTAAGAATCATGACTTATGTTAGGACTTCGCTACCCTCGTTAATGGTTCCCCTCCAGAACTCGATAGTGTTTTATTGTAAGACTACTACGTGGTCATGTTTGTCTCGGACAACATGTTCACGCGTATGTAGCAGAACCAGCTCATGTTTTGGAGCTTGCTATCGTAGTTCATTTTCCTGAGAATATTGCAACGTCATCTCTTCGGTTTGTGTTGCAAACTTTCTTTTCCAGACACGTTGTTTGAATTATCCTGTAACCAATCGGGTCTGAATCTCAGGCAGATATGATGGTTGGAACTTCTTCCAAGAACTATGATATAGGTTCCAGTGAAGTGGACGCACCTAGCTGGAAGCACTATTATTGTAGTATCTTGATTAAGCCGTTTGGTCACTTCCCATGATGATTTCGCATGACTTATTCTAGAAGTTGTTCCTTATGGAATTTGTGCTCCCGGAGTCCGACCTGCTACTTGATGTTCTAGATACCAAACCATTTCAATGAAAGGGTTACGTTAGCACATCAAGGAGAACTTTAGAAGCGGAGTGTTAAATGTTTCTCGGCCGATCATCCAGATTTTGATCCCTTGGCCTCGCTAAGGTGAAATCTGAGAAGGTGTTATCTTCCTTTGCATCTGCATCCTCCACCATTATTCATCATGGTAGTATGTTGTGTTGCCAGGATCCTTGACACGGATATTGGTAAAACTTGATGAATATGGAAATGCTCAAGTTCTTGAGAGCACGCGCAAGCATTAGGTGTCATCGTCGGCACTAACTGGGATTGCTCCCAGTTTCCTCGGTTATGCTATAACTTTTCCAATATTGGAATCACTCTCTACTGTTGGGTTTCTCCCCAGTTACTAGAATCATTCCCATCATTTGCATTTTTGTCCCCAGCTTGCACCGCCATTGTTCCATCCATTCGTACCCCGCCAAACGATTGTTGGTGATTTGCCTCAGGTTAGTATAGAGAATTTCAATGATCTCTGAATCAAAAGTAATTCTTCTTGCCACCTCAGGTAATGATTCTATGAGTCACCTCCTCTAACATGTCTCGTTAGGGTATCATGGCAACTCAACTCCTCACTACGTTGACAACCGTTCACCACCTCCTTAAGTGTGGAATTGCTGCCTACCTAGTGAACCTTCCTCATCCGTTTCACTCCATTCCTTTGGATGTATGTTTCATGTCTGAGCTCGAGAGATGTTTCAATGTCTCATTCCGTGAATTGATCATCAGTTGCTCGATCTTCGAGAAGATCGATTCTTCTAGAGTTTTCCCATTCTTCTCATTGTCATGTTGGTTGGAGTTCTCAGAGCAAGACGTCAAGACTGAGATGATGAATGGATCAACATCTTCGAGAAGGGCAATTAGATCATGAAGTTTGTGAGATTTAGTGTCCCCTCTGTCTTCTTACCTCACGTCTTGAATCTCGGGACAAGATTCTTGTTTAGTGGGGGTGAGCTGTCACAGCCCTAGTTATTGCTTGCAATTATTTGCATCAGTGTGCATTCATGCATGATGTTTAAATTTATGGATTTGGAATTGAGGGAATTATCAAAGCCTCAAAATGAACTAAAGGGAAAGAACCCTAAAAATTTCATTCAATGAACCAAAAATGCTCTTCATTAATGTCTGGTATTTTTGGCAAGGGCTTAGACCCAAACCAAAAATAATGAACATTTTTAAAGAATAATTTTGGGCACTGAATTTAAATCATATTTTATTTGAATTTGGAATTATATTCCTAATATATGGAATATATCTCAAATAACCCTGAGTTATTTTATGTGCACCTGTCCTAGTCCAAAGTATGTGCATAAAAACATTCAGAGTAGTTTGGCACTGTTTTAGTTCATGTGAATTTGCAAACAGTGGCAAATATTAAATAAAAACAGAAAAACAGAATTGAAACAGAAAGAAAAGGAAAGAACAGAAACATACCTGGTGGCCTGCAACTGTAGTCGGCCTAGCTCCTGTGCAGCCCACCCGAGCCCAACTGCCAGTCATCTTCCTCCTCGCGCCAGAAGGACGCGAGGCGCGTGGCCACCGTGCGCCGGCCACCTCCTGCCTGCCTGCGTGCACTCCCGACGGCCTGGACGTCTCTGGAATCGCCACGCACCTCCCTGGCCCCTCGTTCACTTTCCCCCTCATCTCTCCTCGCTGCCCGCACCCCGCCCGAACGCCTCTGTCGCTTCCGTAAAACACCACGCTCACCGCCACCAGCTCACCTCTCCGACGCGGCCCCGAGCTCCGCCGTGCCTCCCTCGTCCTCCATGACGGCTCACGCGACCGGAAGAGCCCCGCTCAGCTCCGGCCTTCCCCGAGCCCGCTTCAAAGCTTACTACAACCGCTGTGAGCTGCCGCTCCTTCTCCCCCTCTCCGTTTTCTCGATTGCACACCGCAGCTGCCGCTTTGTCGACGACCGAAACCCGCCGCCGCCCGTGCTCACCGCCGACGACGCTCCGGTGACCATTTGGTCCGGGTGCGTGTCCACCGAGCTTGCCGCCCCGCTCTAAGCCTCGCTAGTGCCTTCCCTTGCCCGCTTGCACCCTGCAGCGCCACCCGCGCACATCACCGAGCCCCCCCCGCCGCCTGAGCTTGTCGCCGCCGCCGCTACACGCCGTCCCCGGCATCCCCACGCCCACCACTGGGTGCCCTGCACCACGGGCTCTCCAACGCACCTAATCGCGCGGCCATCCATGGCCGGAAACGGCCGGACGGCGATCGTCGCCGCGTCGGGTCATCGCCGGCGTAACCACGCCGACGTGGCACGGCCATTAGGCGCTAACCCCGCTGCTTAAACCGCCCACAGCCACTGATAGTGGGCCCCAGGCCTGGTCAAACCCCAGACAGCGCCGGGTTTGACCGGGATTAGCCCTGTGTCGCTGACGTGTGGCCCCCACATGTCAGTTTTGACCTGGGTCAACCCAGTTTACTGCTGATGCAGGCATGACACGGTGTTGATGCAATTAATGATTTTCTGGTTTTAAAAATAATCAGGAAATTCCAGAAAATGTCCTAAACTTCTAAAATTCATAGAAATTCAACCGTAGCTCTAAATCAAATAATTTATATATGAAAAATGATCAGAAAAATCCAATCTATCCATCTGTACCATTTGCATGCATTTTTGAATAACCTAAGGTTGCTGTATATGGCTATTTGCATAATTGGCATTTAAATAAGCACATATGGAGTTTGAATTTGAACCCTTGGTTCAAACCAACTTCATTTAATCTGGTTTCTAGTTGCATTAGCTCAAACCACAACATATTTCCATGTCATGATCATGCATGATATTGTTGCATTGCATTGATTGTGTTCTTCCTTGTTTGCCGGTAATTGTTCCCTCTCAATAGACGATGTTCCGACGATGAGTTCGATGACACCGACGAAGAACTATACTATCTTCAGAAGTGCCAGGCAAGCAAAACCCCCTTGTTCATTCCGATACAATCCCACTCTCTCGCTCCTGCTCTCTTTTACTGCATTAGGACAACAACGATTCATCTGTTACTTGTTGTGGTAGTTTAACCCCTTATCCTCTGCATGACTTGTCATTGCCACAGTAAATAGATGAAACCCACTAGCATGAGTAGGAGTTGTTTGATCCCTGATGTGCCTACTCATTCATGTTTGTTTGTTGTGCCTACTATTGCTTAGAGTTGTGTTAGGTCTGATTCATCGGGGATGAATCGGAGGTGTGTGAACATGTCCTACTGTTGAGAGCTAAGTGTGTGAACACGATTTGGTAAAGGTATCGGTGAGAGGCCATGTAGGAGTACATGGTGGGTTGTCTCATTGAAGCCGTCCTCAGGAACTGAGTT
The DNA here is from genome assembly GCF_018294505.1 of Triticum aestivum. Classification (NCBI taxonomy): domain Eukaryota; kingdom Viridiplantae; phylum Streptophyta; class Magnoliopsida; order Poales; family Poaceae; genus Triticum; species Triticum aestivum. Next base: position 259,379,088 of record NC_057802.1, read on the forward strand.
CTGTGTTTGTGATCCATGAACAGCTACTACCACACGTTGGGCCCTGAAATATGACCCCGCTCAGCTTATTAACCGCCCATGTCCTCTGTCCAGGAGTTAAAACTAGTTTCTGGTGTTTGTAGGAAATGTGTTGGAGGCCGTGTGTAGCGCTGACCCTAGGGGTGGGCTATGATGCGGTAGATACACCGTGGCCCGGTGTACCGAGCGCCTGTTTGGTGTCTCGGGAACCCTGCACACATCGTTTGGGGCTGTGAGAGAAACCCCGGCCGGATCTCCTCGCGGATGGAACCCGAATAGGCGATAAACCTGGACTAGAGACTTGTGTGGTTAGTTAGGTCGTGGTCTACACCCACGTCGGCTTTCGCTTGAAGTCTGCCGAGCGCATGTCGTGTGCAGACGCTAAGTGGTGGAAACATGTGTGAAGAAGTACACCCCTGCAGGGTTATAAATGATCTATTCGAATAGCCGTGTCCGCGGTAAAGGACTTCTGGGTTTCCTGTACAGTTCATAGACAAGTGAAAGTGGATACTCTAAAACTCGCAAGGTAAGCATGAGTGCTATGGATGACCTTCTCGTAGGGAGACGGGAGCGGATCCATAGTGATGTATTGATATGGTGAATATGTGGACTCGTCTGCGCCACCTCAAAAGAGTTACTTGCAGTCATAGATTAGGATAGCCACTGAGTCAAAGCTGGCTTGCTGCAGTCAAACTCCACCACCCCCTTTGTTGATACTGATGCATATGTAGCTAGTTCTGATGTAAGTCTTGCTGGGTACATTTGTACTCATGTTTTCCTATTTTATGTTTTGTAGAGAGATGTCAGTCTCGCTAGTAGTTCCGCGTGGACTTCGATGTTTAGCTTTTTACCTCTGCTACGATCTTATACCCTTGGGAGGGTCTTGTAGATAGTCAGGCTTCTCAGCCTTTTTCATTTGTAGTTGTCTGTACTCAGACATGTTTATGCTTCCGCTCGATGCTTGTATGCTCTGTATGTTTGGTCATGAGACCATGATTGTAATACTTGGCTCCTCGGAGCCTAATGAATAAATTCTTGAGTCGTAGAGTTATGTTGTGATACCATGTTCTATTCACACATATCGAGCATATTGTGTGCATGATTGAAATGCTTGGTATGCGTGGGATCCGACAACCTAGTTGATTATCCTTGGTAGCCTCTCTTATGGGGAAATGTAGTCTTGTGCTTCCATGAGCAATAGTAGTCCGCTACAGCCTGGTTCACCGGAGTCCTGCTAGCCCAGCACTACTGCTCCGGAACACTTGACTGGCCGGCATGTGATTCACTTTGTTCCTGTGTCTGTCCCTTTGGGGAAATGTCACGCAGTGACATCTAGAGTCCTGCCTAGCCTGCTATGGCCCGGTTCACCGGAGTCCTGTTAGCCCAGTGCTACAGCCCGGATTCGCACGCTGCTGACCGGCATGCTCGATGTTGATTCATGTATGCCTGTCCCCGTAAGTTAGTGCCACTTTGGGTTCACGACTAGTCATGTCGGCCCGGGTTCTCTGTCATATGGATGCTAGCGACACTATCATATACGTGAGCCAAAAGGCGCAAACGGTCCCGGGCCATGGTAAGGCGACACCCATGGGAATACCGTGCGTGAGGCCGCAAAGTGATATGAGGTGTTACCGGCTAGATCAATGTGACTTGGAATCGGGGTCGTGACAGACGCCAGGTGTATTCACCAAAAATTCGGGTTATCCTGCCTTTGTATGCCTGCCACTCTGACCTGGTAATCCTGGAATGACTCGCCGAACTCTTGACAGTCAATCTTATAAAGACTCTGAACTTGTCAAAGTTAAAACGAAGATTGGTCATGTGAGGCCCGGCTTACAGGTTTGAATAAAGGTTTAACTCAGTGGTTGTGCAGCCCTTGAATAGCACTTGATATTGAGGTATGGCAGCCTATTTTTTTCTAGTTTTATTTTATTTTGAACATTTTTTGGGTTCATCTTTTGTACCATATTGACATATGGTTTAAAAACGGTTCAAGCCATGTAGCCTGAATCTTTATAGCTCATATTTGAGCATATCTAAGGTTTTGATAACCCGGCCAGGCTTTGGACGATAGGTCTTTGGGCTGGTACCTTTGCTGCATATGGCGTAGTAAGCTCGCAGTATGAACAAATTTCACAGGTATGTTATTTGTTTTATGAATATGCGAAGTTTTGATAACTCGCCCTGGCTATAGACTATACAGTCACCAGCAAAATTTATATGGGGCATTATGACCCGCCCTGGGGTAAGCCGCCAAGGCACATGTTATCTACTTGTGTGCAGGGAATATGATAAACATGGTCTGCATGATTGATGATATTATAAGCATAAGTTGCAGATCTTCAACATCAGATCAGCGGTTTAAAAGTATTATGCAAATAAACATGCACGATGGCATGGCAGATCGTTGTTTTGAACTAGCCTATTACAAGGCGTCCTGCGGCCCAAAAGAATAAGTGTTTTGATGCACACAATATCTCATGCCGTGGGTGATAAGCCGGCCCTTGGGTCAGTTGGCTTGGCCTTGGCGTGTTGAAGATTTCGGGTTATCTTGCACCGGCTCTTCTTCTTCCTCTTCTTCACCCGTTGGCTGGAAGTCAAATGTGGCCTAATTGATCCCAGTCAAAGCTTTGAAAACAACTTCATCACCTATAAGGGTGGACGGGTCAATGTCAGGAGCGAAGGTGTGCTTACGTGTTGGTGGGATGAGATCCCTGGCCTCATGAACAGGTGCTTTCACTTTTTTGTTGTCAGCATCATAAACCGCTTGATAGTTGGACCGATCAGTCTCCTCACCAAGTTTGCTTGCCAAAGGACGCATCTCCCTTACTATTTCCATGAAGTCTTCAACACTGAAGGGAGACCCGTCTTCTTTTAAGCTTGGGCAGCCGGTGGCCAGTTCTTCCGGGTCAAGTTCTGCTTGCCACGCCTTTGCCCGGTTCAGCACGGTGATGGCATCGGCCCTGGCAGCTTATCGCTTCAATTCTTCCATCCTTTGTGGCAGCACAGATAGCCTCTCCAGCACTTCCTTGATGAGAGAAGGTGGTGACTTTTTGTGTAAGGTGGCAGAGATGGCTCGTTGAGCGCCAGTGTACAACTGCTCCACAAAAGTATATGTGGATTTGAGTTTGACACGCATATCTTGACCCAGGTTGGAGCTTCTGGGGCCTGCATTAATGAAAAAGTATTGGTAAATCGGGTAATAGTTGATATAAATTGCTGCAGAAAGATTTAAGTGCAATATTACTTAACAAAGATGGCGGCTGTCATGATATTAATTTGACACTTTAAGCCGGAAAGCTCGTCAGCCACCGGCTTAAGGGCAGCCTCAGCTTCCTCGGCTCTTTTCAACAGAGTTGTTTTCTCAGTCTCCCAGCTCGTCATGTCGGCTTTGAAGTCCTTTTTCAACTTCTCCATCTCTTCCAAGAAGGTTTTCAGTTCTGATTTAGCCTTGGAAGTTTCAGATTGTTGAGACTTGATATTTTGTTGCAGATCGGCGACTTGGGATTCCTTCATATTTAGCTCCGCCTGTAGTACGCATATGTAGCCCCCATGAGCCGGCTAAGTTATTACAACTGTAGCCGGCTCATGGGGGCTTCATGTGCGAAATTGAGCATTACTATCTGAAGTCCCGGCTTAACTTTCCAATTTAAGCCGGCCCTTGGGGGCTACTTGTGTTAATTCTACAGCTTCAACATGTTATGATATGTATATTAGGTTAAAGAGGCTACTTAAAAGTCTATAACATTTCTATCATATCCAGTAGACTTGGCGGCTGGCAGTGATATATTTATATGGAGAAGATTGTAGTGTTTACCTCAAAATGTTCCTTCATATGGTTGACCAGGCCGGCTTCAAAGTAAGGGCCGGTGTGAAGACCGTTTAAGTAACCGGAATGAATCTCTTGAGCATTGAACTGGGCATAGCTTTCCAAGTCCAGCTTCCATTTGCCTTTGTCTGCAGTGGAAAATTCCTCCTTGGCACTGTGTTTTGCTAACACTATGGGGTGGCCCGGCTCTACATAACAGGTCCCAGTGACTACAACATCATCAGCCTTTTCTTCAGTAGGCTTGATGGGACTTGATGGCGTGGCTGTGGCCGGGTCAACATCCATGGAGTCCATAAGGACATGGTGTTCCTCTGGTGGTGGCTCATCAACTGTGGCCTCAGCAGCTTGGTGAGAAGTTTCTGTTGTTTGCTTCTCTGGCTAAGAGGGATTTGAATCTTTATCCGGTTTGTTCACCTTCAGCTTCTTGCTGGGCTTGGCCATAGCGCTAAAAATAAAGCATGAGACAGGGTTAATATGACAATTGAGTACATGATTGAAAGCAAATAGACTTAACATTCTCACCCGGGCACGGTTTTGAAAAGTGGGATTTGGGTCCCAGTAGAGTCACCAGAAGAGGAATGAGATGTTCCCTGATAATTTGAGTCAGAAGAGTTAAGCGGTTGATGAATGAGACCCGCTAGTGGAAAAGCTAAATTGGAAATTTGTGAAACCTCTGGACGGCGTTTGCGAGGAGCCGACGTGTTGGGTAAGCCAGAGGAAAGAATGCCACCTCCGCTATTCCGGGTTGTGCGGCGAGCTTCATGTTGCCGCTTCTTCAAAATAAAGTTGGGATCCAAGTAAGCTAAAGGGTGAGAAAACCTTACTTTCCTGCTAGCTTGATGAACTTTCTGTCTTGGCAGAGGTTTTGAGTCAGAGGAAAGGATAGTTACCTCTTCACCATCTGCGTGGCTGCCTTCCGCGTCATCCTGATAGTCATCATTGTCAATAAGTGTACAAAAAATGAGCCAAGGGAGTCAAGTTCTACCTCCGACTCAACATCATCCAAGTCAAATAGCTTGGAGGCATTGGTCTTCTTCTTGGCAGGCTTTTTAGTAGCCTTATTCTTTGTCTGGTTCTTCTTGGCCGGCTTATCCTGCAAGATCCCTATTCCAAAAAGGAGAATCGGCCTGTGGAAATCAAATGGCTATAAGAGGACAGTTTAAGTGAAGATATGATTCAAATGGAAATTTTTTAAAAGCTTACAGTTGGCGGCTTGTTGATAGCGCAGGAAGGATTCAGTCCAGTTTTGCTGCAATCTGCCAAACTCTCGGTCAGCAGAGACTTGGTCATATCATTGATGTGATCATCAGTCAGCTGTATCTGGCAGTGGCATTGCGGGTCTTTTAAGTCGCTGGTGTACTCGCACATCAAACTAAGGCGGCGTCTTAAGGGCAAAATTCTCTAGGCGACCCAGCATCGAACCAGGTCGATTCTGGTTAAACCATTGGCCATTAAGGCTCTGATCTTCGAAAAGATGGGCATATACTTGGCCCGCTCTTCTGTGCTGATACATTCTGGAAGAGGGTGCCTGTTGCTAAGCCGGTTTTCATGATAACCAGGCAAAGGATTTTCTCCTTCTGGAGAGGTGTCTTGACAGTAAAACCAAGTTTGGTTCCAGTCCTTGGGGTAATTGGATAGCTTGGCGGCTGGGAAGGTGGCTTCTTTGTGCCTCTGAATTGAAATGTCGCCTAATTCTAGGCTGGGCCCATCCGTAAATTCAGTCTGGCGGTTTAAGTAGTAGAACTCTCTGAATAGTTCTACAGTGGGTTCCTGTTGAAGGTATACTTCGCAAAATACTTGAAAATTGCAGATATTTGTGAAAGAATTGGGTCTGATGTCTTGAGGATGGAGTTGGAAGAAGTACAGCACATCACGGAAATTTTTTGAACCGGGCGGAGTGAACCCCCGGAGCATGTGATTGGTGAAGATGACAACTTCGCCCTCTTTGGGTTCGGGGATGGTTTCTGCACCTGGGGCTCTCCAATGAATGACATTCTTTGCGGCTAAAACACCTACTTGAACATGTTCATCCAACGCTTGCTCGATAACCCGGGAAGCGACCCAGTTGCATGAGGTGACAGTCTTGGTCATTTTTGAGGATGAAGGTCTAAAAAGAAAATATTGCTGGTTTAAGATTATGCTGTTAAGCCGGCCATTGATTCAAAAGTAAGTGTTATAAAGAGCCAACGTGTTAAGCTGGAAGATAACACTGAGTTATGCAGATACATATATTGGCGGCTTAAAAGGGGACTAATGATATATGGCGGGTTACGGTTTATCAGTTAAGCCGCCTGAACAGTTGCTACACTTCAGATCTATATAAGTGAGGATTTGCTAAGTAATGGACCAACATATTTCACAGGTTGGCGCTATAATTTTGGATCTACAGCAGTTCAGAAAATAAAATAATTTCTAAACCTAAGGTGGCGGCAGCAGCAGAGCTTGTGTGCTTAGATGAGATCTTTTACAGAGGGGATGTCTTCTGCTATTGAAAATGAAGGCTAAAACTACAACTGCACAACTTTGACACCAAGTTCAGATCTGATTATGCAATCGAAGAGAGGAAGCGGAAGAACAACGAAGAACTTCGACGAACACAGAAACCCTAACATAGATCTGATATGAGTCAAAGCAAGTACCTAAAGGTGCTGGTGAACAGCAGAGGGGCGCCGTCGTATTCTGGTCGAGGTCAGGTTGATGCAGTGGCCAAGGTTGATGCAGTCGACGGGGGCGATGGAGCTCCAGAGGCGTCGGTCGTTGCAAGGAAGGAGAAGAAGAGGTAGAAGCAGGGGTAGAAGTGAAAACAGGGTCCCCCTGTCCCTATTTATAAGGAGATGGATAAATGGCATGCGCGGGAATCGAGGAGGCAAAAAAATGATTATGTGGCTGCACGGACGCCTTGATTTTCAGGAGGTCCATTAAAGGCAAAGATCTATTGAGATGTTCTGGTCTTCGTGTGAAGTTAATGCAAGATGACGTCATGGCGGGTTAACATAATTTTGAGATGTGGCGTCATGGCGGGTTACAATGAATTGATAAAGAACTGATGATGGAAGATTTTGTTAAGGAAAATACGGAAGATTGATGTGAACAAGTTCAAATCAACCTGGGGCCTAATGTTGGGGATATAACTACTGGGTATGACCCGCCGAGGAGGGGCCGGGTCATAGCACTGCTGACTTAAAGATGAAGATGGCGGATCATGAAGCAAGCCTATTAAAGGCCGAAGACCCAGAGGCGACTTGAGGCCCAAAGAGGTGAACCGCCATATGTTTAATTTGTATTGTAAGGCAAGCTTAGTTAGACACCAAGACGGTCACGTTGTGTGAGCCGGCCGGGACTCTGTAAGCCGCGGGCATCAGCCTGTGTATATAAAGGGGTGACCCGGCGGTGGGTTAGCTCAAGAAACGACTCATCGAGAACTAGGTCAAGCATATTCGCTCCTTGGTAATCGAAACCCAAGCAATACAACCTAAAGTAGGAGTAGGCTTTTACCTTGTTGAGAGGGGCCAAACCTGGGTAAACTCTCTGTGTCCATTGTCCAATTTAACCCATTCAAGCTAACCTGGTTGTGATGGCTCCACACCTAAGTCCTTTTGCTAGGGCATCTGCCGTGTTAAGTCCACGATAGGTGGTGCTTCCTGTAACTGGGAATCAACTGAATAGGAATTGAAATCTAGTTGGGCGACGGACCTCTAGCTAAGGTGAAATAGTATATGAGGAGAAACCTTGTGCATCACGAGTTACTAAGAACATCTAATATATACCTTCTATGAGATGAATACCATGCGAGCAGACACATAAGATTTGCACGATAAGGGAAGAGGAGTACCAGTTCCGGCTGCCAGTGCTATGTCATCCAGATTTCGCGCTGATCTTCTTAGTTTTACTAGGGGACTTGGTGTTGTGGAGAACGGTGGATCCTTGGACGAACCCATGGCCAAGTTGTTGACTGTGTTGCAGTGGTCATCTGTCGGTGAACGGGAAGAAGATCCAAGGCGGCGAACGACGGCGTAGAGGGAACAACTCCGGTGCGGTGGACGGTGGCGATGTTGGAACAAAAGTGGTGAGAAGCATGACGGCATTGTTAAACTGGCTCAGGTATAGCGCACGTTGGCGTCCTAGAGACAGCTCGGCCTCAGCTTCAACTGCTAGCCGTCGAGGGCGTTGAGGTTGCGGTTGCGGTGGACGATGACGTTGGGGTATCGGCTCTGGCATGATGGAGGCGGGCGGCAGTTGATCGACGCGATGGGGTGGCAGACCGAGCACACTAGGGTTTCACGGCTAGTGGAGAGGGAGTTTTGGTGCCCACAGAGTATGAATGGGGGGACTAAGGGGGAACCATGTTTCGGTCTGAGAAGCGCTTGTTTGAAATTTTGAGAAAGTACAATCTTTGCCCCCTCTTAAATTTTGAACCCACTGTTGGTCGGGGCTAAGACGGAAATCCTAGGTGTCACAAATAGTGGGCTGATACGTCCATTTTGCATCATGTTTTCCTACTGTTGTTTATGATGTTTTTACGCATAATAATTCTAATGCCTTTTCTCTCATAATATGCAAGGTACACTCAAAGAGGGAGAATTCCGGCAGCTGGAAATCTGAACCTGGAAAATCTACGTCGGGCCACCTATGCTACACAACTCCAAACCAGCTGAAACTTCACGAAGAACTTTTATGGAATATTTGAAGAATATTTGAGCAAATAACTACCAGAGGGGACCCACCAGGTGGGCAGAACCCACCTGGGCGCGCCCTGGTGGGTTGCGCTCACCCAATCCCACCTCTGGTGCCCATCTTATGGTATATAGGTCATTTTGACCTAGAAAAAATAAGGAGAGGACTTTCGGGGCACAGCGCCACTGTCTTGAGGCAGAACTTGGGCAGGAGCACTTTTTCCCTCCGGCGGAGCGATTCGGCCAGGGGAACTTCCCTCCCGGAGGGGGAAATAATCGACGTCATCATCACCAACAACTCTCCCATCTTGGGGAGGGCAATCTCCATCAATATCTTCAACAGCACCATCTCATCTCAAACCCTAGTTCATCTTTTGTGTTCAATCTTGTTACCGGAACTATAGATTGGTGCTTGTGGGTGACTGGTAGTGTTGATTACATCTTGTAGTTGATTACTATATGGTTTATTTGGTGGAAGATTATATGTTCATATCCAATATGCTATTTAATACCCCTCTAATCTTGAGCCTGATTATCATTTGTGAGTAGTTACTTTTGTTCTTCAGGTCACGGGAGAAATCATGTTGCAAGTATTCATGTGAACTTCATATGTGTTCGATATTTTGATAGTATGTATGTTGTGATTTCCTTAGTGGTGTCATGTGAACGTCGACTACATGACACATCACCACATATGGTCCTAAGGGAATGCATTATGGAGTAGCAATTAGATGATGGGTTGCGTGAGTGATAGAAGCTTAAAACCCAGTTTATGCACTATTTCATAAGGGACCGATTGGATCCAAAAGTGTAATGTTATGGTTAGAATTTATTCTTAATACTTTTCTCATAGTTGCGGATGCTTGCGGGAGGGTTAATAATAATTAGGAGGTTTGTTCAAGTAAGAACAGCACCTAAGCACCGGTCCACCCACATTTCAAATTATCAAAGTAGCGAACACAAATCGAACCAACATGGTGAAAGTGACTAGATGAAATCCCCATGTACCCTCAAGAATGCTTTGCTTATCATAAGAGACCATTTTATCCTATCCTTTGCCTCAAAAGGATTGGGCTACATTGCTGCACTTTTGTAACTACTATTGTTACTTGCTCATTACAAATTATCTTGCTATCAAACTACTCTACTACTTACAATTTCAGTACTTGCAGACATTACCTTGCTGAAAACCACTTGTCATTTCCTTCTGCTCCTTGTTGGCTTCGACACTCTTAGTTATCGAAAAGAGCTACAATTGATCCCCTATACTTGCGGGTCATCAAGGCTATTTTCTGGCGCCGTTGCTGGGGAGTGAAGCGCCTTTGGTAAGAGGAATTTGGTGAGGAAACATTTATATAGTGTGCTGAAATTTATTCTCACTTGTTACTATGGAAAACAATCCTTTGAGGGGTTTGTTAGGGGTATCTTCACCTCATCTGGAACCACAATTAGCTACCCCTCAACCTACTCCACCTACTGAAAATATTGATTATGAAATTCCTTCGGGTATGATAGAACAACTGCTAGCTAATCCTTATGCAGGAGATGGAACTGAACATCCTCATATGCACTTGATATATGTGGAACAAATTTGTGGATTGTTTAAGCTTGCAGGTTTACTTGGATATGAAGTTATGAAAAGGGTTTTCCCTTTATCTTTGAAGGGAAAAGCATTGGCATGGTATAGGCTATGCGATGATATTGGATCTTGGAATTGGAGTCGATTGAAATTGGAGTTCCACCAAAAAAATATCCTATGTATCTAGTTCATCATGATCGGAATTACATATATTTTTTTCCTCGAGAAGGATAAATTATCGCTCTAGGTTGGGGGAGGCTTAAGTCAATGTTATATTCATGCCCCAATCATGAGCTCTCAAGAGAAATTATTATCCAGAATTTTTCTCGGCTTTCTCGTGATGATCAATCCATGATTGATACTTCATGTACTGGTTCTTTTATGAAGAAGACTATTGAATTCAGGTGGGATCTATTGGAAAGAATTAAATGCAACTCTGAAGATTGGGAACTCGACGAAGGTAAAGAGTCAGGTATTAAGCTTAAGTATGATTGTGTTAAATCTTTTATGAATATCGATGCTTTTCAAAAGTTTAGCACTAAATATGGACTTGACTCTGAGATAGTAGCCTCCATTTCTGAATCATTTGCTACTCATCTTGATCTCCCTAAAGAGAAGTGGTTTAAATATCACCCACCTATTAAAGAAGAAATTAAAGAATTAGTACCAATTAAAGAAGAAACTATACTTTATAATGTTGATCCAGTTGTTCCTACTGCATATATGGAGAAACCACCTTTCCCTGTTAGGATAAAGGAACATGCTAAAGTTTCATCTGTGGTTAACAAAAGTTATATTAGAACACCTAAACCTGATGAACAAATCAGAGTAGAACCTAGCGTTGCTATGGTTAAAGATCTCTTGGAAGAAGATATAGATGGGCATGTTATTTACTTTTGTAATGAAGCCACTAGAATTGTCAAACCTGATAAAGAGGATAAACATAGACCTGTTGTTGGCATGCCTGTTGTCTCAGTTAAAATAGGAGATCACTATTATCATGGTTTATGTGACATAGGTGCTAGCGTAAGTGCTATGCCATTTACCATATATCAAGAAATTATGGATGACATAGCACCCGCTGAGATAGAAGAAATAGATGCCACTATTAAACTTGCTAATAGAGACACCATCACACCACTTAGGATTGTTAGAGATGTTGAAGTCTTGTGTGGGAAAATAGGATACCCTACTGATTTTCTTGTTCTTGGTTCCCCACAAGATGACTTTTGTCCCATTATCTTTGGTAGACCTTTCCTGAACACCGTTAATGCTAAAATAGATTGTGAGAAACAAACTGTTAGTGTTAGCTTTGGTGATGAGTCTCATGAGTTTATTTTTTCCAAGTTTAGTAGAAAGCTTAATGAAAAAGAATTGCCTAGTAAGGATAAAATAATTAGTCTTGCTTCAACTGTTGTGCCTCCTACTGATCCTTTAGAACAATATTTGCTAGACCATGAAAATGATTTACGTATGCATGAAAGAAATGAAATAGATAAGATTCTCTTTGAACAACATCCTCTGCTTAAACACAATTTGCCTATTGAAACTCTAGGAGGTCCTCCTCCACCTAAAGGTGATCCTGTGTTTGAATTAAAACAATTGCCAGACACCTTGAAATATGCTTATCTTTATGAAAAGAAGATATATCCTGTTATTATTACTCTTAACCTTTCAGAACATGAAGAAGAAAGATTATTGAAAGTTCCAAGGAAGCACCGAGCTGCTATTGGGTATACTCTTGATGATTTAAAGGGCATTAGTCCCACTCTATGTCAGCACAAGATTAATATGGTGTAGCGACCCGACCTCAGACGGTGAAGTCTCTGTGCTTAAGTGTCATCCCTGGATCGGTATGCTGACACACACAGTACTCGAGGATTTATAACAGAGGTAAATCACATGTACAAAGTAACGTAAATACTATTACCTCAATCCAAAATAGCGGAAGTAACAACAAGGTTGTGGATTCCCATCAACACCAACGGCAAAGTTGAGTGTAGAAATCGTAACCCTAACGTATCACTTACTCGTCTTAAGAATGCTGCAACATGAGACGTTGCAGCCACAAAGGGTCAGTACATTGCATGTACTGGCAAATTCACACCATAGAGAAATGATGAACAATAGCTATCACTACATGCATATATGGCTGGTGGAAAAGCTCTATGGTTATAAGGTTTTTGCGAAAAGCCAATTTTTCCCTACTTCACAGGAATATAATTTTATTTAACTACAAAGTTGGTTGAAAATATTGAGAAGGTAAACCCCCTCTCAATCCCAATTAAAAGGTAATTTAACAACCCAACAAATTTAATATATAGAGTGATGAGATCAACATGATAATCTAAGAACTAGATACTAAAGATGTCCATAACCGGGGACATGGCTAATCATGATTAGTTTGTACACTCTGCAGAGGTTTGCGCACTTTTCCCCACAAGACTCGATCTCCTCCGTTTGATTTCTCGCACTACATGATGTTTGAGAAACGGATGACCGAGACATAGTCTTCCAGAAGCGTTAGCACCTTACGATGGGTAGACCGTACCACCTACATCCCCTACATCTGCTAGTCTACCACTGTAAGAGTTCACATGACTTAATCAACTATGCTAGAGCCCATAATAGCTTGTGGCTGCACACGGAAGTTTCTAGCATGAATAATCTTATGATCCCTTTGAGCCTGGGTGGCAGTTCATAGGAGAATCACACGGTACCCCGGGATTTCCAAAAATACAGGCAATCACTAGGTTCCCCAGGTGCCTCAATCCACCCAGATGTGTATTTAAGTTGCCACCTTAAGTGAACCATTAATTAACAAAACTCACAACTGTCATCAATACTCTCAAACCCAATCCATGTCTACGAGCATAGCATAGCAGTATAAGCAACGTAGAAGTAACTCCCATGGTTTGAATGCAGGGCAATAGGTTCCTACCTCATCAACTACTTCCCAATACCCACATGTTATCAATCCTACTCATGCAATGTTTGAGGGTGAAACTAATGCATAAAAACTAGGTATGAAAGGGATATGATCAAAGTGTGAACTTGCCTGTACTGTTGATGAAGATGATTCACACTCAAAACTCTTGATAGTTCTACTCGTCACACTCTGGTCAATCTATCGTAAGCAAGCAATAGTAACCACACATAAGCAATCACTCAAAGGATCAGAAAGAATGAAGAAGACGATTCGGAAAACATCAAAACCAAGCAAATAACTCTTGCAACATAAAACAATTTCTAACAGTACCAAAATTATATCAATTTGGCCTTATCAGAAAGTTTAGGTCAAGAGCTTCGATTGGCAAAAAGAATCAACTCAAACGGAGCTACGAAACTCAAGTTACGATCAAACGAAGTTTGAATTCAAATCTGGTCTAATTCAAATTTTAAACGGAGCTACGAAACTCAAGTTACGATCAAATGATGTTTGAGTTGGATTACTGGATAGAGGGGATCACAACAAAGAAGTGGGCGTTGGTTTCGTTGAATTCGAACAAACGGTGTAAAAGTTATGACCGTTTGAAGAACAGGGACTATTCGATAAAAATCTTTAATTGCGAAGAGGTCCGTAACCTAAATTAAACAGAAAAAGAAAAAACTTAACCGACGAACGTTCGCTATAGAACCCTACAGAACGAAATCGTTCGCTACCAGAAACAAATGAGCGAATGCTCGCTAATTAAACGAAACCTAAATAAAATAAACCGATCTAATAATATAAAACCAAAGTAAACAGAAAAACCGGGCGGGTTAGCGGTTTATACTGGTTCACCACATAGAACCGGAAGCGGCGGCGAACGGACTCCGGCGAGGGCGGCGCGGCTCCGGCGACGAGGCGAGACGCGGGTGGCAGCGGCGGCTCTGGCGTGCGGGGCGCGGCTGCGGGAGGCGGCGAGCGGCGCGGGGCAAGGCGCGGCAGGCGGCGGCGGCAAACTACAGCGGCACTGGCGGCGTCGTGCACGGGGCTGCTGCGGCAGAGGTGAGATCCGGTGGTGGCGGCGCAAAGGCGGCGGCGAGATGCGAGGTGCGGCGCGGGGCAAGGGGCGACGCTATTTATGGAGAGAGGGGGCGAGATGCGTGCGGGAGGGGCAAGGGAGAGGCGGCGAGGAGGAGTCCGAGGCGGGGACGGCGTCCATGGCGGCGCGGCGGCGTGCGGCGGGCGAAGTCCCTCCCGGGAGGTCGAGGGTGCGCGGGCGTCGGGCTGGGCCGGCCCAGCTCGGTGGAAAGGTTTTTTTTAACATCTATTTTTTACAGAAAAAATAAATAAAACCAATAAAATAAAAATATACTATAGGCATATAATATATCAAAATTTTCAGAAAAAGATTTTCTACAAGATGAACATTTTTCTAACGTCAAATAAAATCCACACAAATTCAAATAAAACAAAGAGTGCTACTGCTCTAGTAAAATCCAAGAAAAATCATTTTAAAAATACCAAAATGACTTCAAATTTATTTATCTCCAATTTTCTGATCTAGGGAATCATGTTACCCTATTTTCCATATATTTTTATTTTGGAGAAAAATAATTTGAATAAAACTCAAATAACTCCAAATTGGAAATAAATTCAAAGGGGCTTTGAATTTAATTCTTTGAAACTCCCAACTCATATTTCATATGTTTTGAAGAAGTCATTTTATCTTCGCTCTTGAAAATCATTGAGTTGCATAAAGTTTCTGGATTGGAAATATTTCCAAATGGAATTCAAATATTTTCAAACACCCTTTTCATTTATTTAAATGGAAGAAGTCATGTCATCTTCTCTCCAGGGTTTTGTATTTGAAAAGAATTTGGAATTCACGGAGATCATAAAAGCAAAAATGAAAGTTTGGGAAAGTCCTTTTATTCCCTCTCATTTAACTTTCAAAAACTTTCGAATTTCACTCAACTTCACACAATCAATCAAACAATCAATCATAACTATCTATTTATTATAACATTCCAAAATTTAGAATTTTGGGATGTTACAAACCTACCACCCTTAAAATGAATCTCGTCCTCGAGATTCGGAGAGGCTAGAAAGAAATAGGTTAGGTTCGGGGTCTTCTCAAAATCCATCGATCATCATCGGGGTCTGGGGTGCTACCACCCTTAGAAACATCGTTACGGTCCCATCAACACTCATATACACCATCCTTATTCTTGACCGGGCCGGTCTTCTCAGATCTTCAATATAATTCCTTCTCTGACTCTTCCGGTAGTGGCATAACCTTTTCCTCAATTCTTCTGTATCCTTTCTTCTTGGTAAGGTTATTCCGAGACCGAGTCTTCTGTGCTGACGGGTCTGGCGCCCATATTAAACAGCTATCAACATCTCATGGTGGTCAACAATTTATGGTTTCTCCTGGAGGAAATGGGTCTGGGGTGAACCTCACCGTATATCCTACGATTGGCAACAACTGCCTTGTACAAGGGAAAATACCTATACCATTCTAAGGTTTAAACAAGGTTTTGATCGTCGTCTCTCTACTATAGGTAGGTCACTCAGATTTACCATCCCATATAGCAAGGCGAATAATAAGAGTAAGTCGGTATGGTGATCAATCCATCCCGCACCCAAATCATTACCCTGTATACGGTTTAGTGAATCTCGCATTCTAACACTCGGTCATCCTCACAAGCATTGCAGAATTTCTCTTGTCGACGAACCAAGTTCGGATAAATCCATAGATTCTGCAAGCCAAACAAACATCTATCGTTCCTTCACAACTCTTAGGTTTTGCGTAACTCCTATAAGATCGTCTGTCGATAAAATCGTAACTTCTTCCAGGGTTTTTCCTTCAGCAAGAATGTGCTTGCTTCTTGGTAGGTCCTGGGGCCTGTCGGTTATGGCCCATCTCATCACTTGTAGTCCTTGAACTTATCATCGAGCAACTGATCATTATTCCAACTTACAACTTCCTAGTATTCTTAAATCCATCCAATTGTACTATCTTCCTTCCTTCTATTGGCACCAAACTAGGACATGATTACTCAGACTCATCATGGAATTTCCATTGATCCGTATTTCCAACATCATACCTCCTTTATATCCAATAGTACTTCATCTCTTCATATTCTTGGGGTATCCAACATATCGAGATAAAACTCGTACTTATTTTGTCCGAAATCCACTTCGGGGAATAACATCATTATCCTTTCCAGGGTCAGGCATCCTTACAGGGGAATATTGGCCATCTCTGCATCGCACTCTTCAACTGGGAAACGTGAAACACATCATGAACTCCTGACAGTCCTTCGGGTAACTCCAACTTGTAGGCCACTTCTCTCCTACGCTCCAAAACTCGGTATGGTCCTACAAATCTCGGGGCTAACTTTTCCTTAACTCCAAATTGTTTTACTCCTCGCAAAGGTGGCACACGAAGATATGCTCTGTCTCCGATTTCATAGACTACCTCCTTGCATTTTGAATCTGCATAACTCTTCTGCCTGGACTGAGCTACCTTCAGTCTATCTCGAATCAACTTAACATTCTCTTCTGACTCCTTGATCACATTTGGTCCAAACAACTGAAGGTCTCCAACTTCATCCCACATCAACGGTGTCTGGCTCCTTCTCCATACAAAGCTTCAAAAGGGGCCATCTTCAAACAGGCTTGGTAACTGTTGTTGTATGAGAACTCTGCGTAAGGTAGATTATCATCCTACTAGATCCATAATCTAGCGCACACGCTCTCAACATGTCCTCCAGAATCTGATTGACTCTCTCGGTCTATCCATCTGTCTGCGGATGAAAGGTTGTACTGAACTCTAGCTTAGTACCCAAAGTCTGGTGCAGCTGATTCGAAAACTTTGAGGTAAACTGTGTTCCTCTATCTGATACGATGGTCCTCGGAACTCCATGCAGACATACGATCCTGGTCATATATATCTTGGCCAACTTCGCACTTGTATAGGTGGTTTTCACTGGGATAAGGTGAGCCACTTTGGTCAAGCGAATCAACTACTACCCAGATAGAATCATATCCCGATCTCGTTCTGAGAAATCCGGTAATGAAATCCATGCCAAGCTTATTCCACTTCCATTCCGGTATCGGCATAGGCTGTAGTAATCTGGCTGGCTTCTGATGCTCTGCCTTTACTCTCTGGCATACATCACCTACGACTACATACTCCGCAATATCCTTCTTCATACCAGTCCACCAGAAACACTCCTTCAAATCCAAATACATCTTGGTGTTTCCAGGGCGAATCGAGTATGGTGAGTCATGGGCCTCCTGAAGTATTAACTCCCTGATCTTTGCATTATTGGGCACGTATACACGGTCCTCGAAACATAAGGTGTCGTGCTCATCCTTACGAAAACCTTTGGCCTTTCCTTTGCTCATCCTCTCTTTTACCTCAGCAATCTCTTTGTCATCCTTCTGAGCTTCACGGATCTTTCCCAACAATGTACACTGAACTTCCCTTGCTGCAACAAAACCTTTGGGAACAATCTCCAACCGAAGTTCCCTGAGATCCTCGGCTAACTCCTTTGGTAATCCTCTGATTATGAGGGTATTCATCCTTGTTTTCTTTATGGTTGTGTCCTATTTCTCCACAAAGCTTGTATGCACAAGGTTTCTTCATATCCTTTCCATAAGGCCTCAATTTCTGGGACACAAGCCAAGACTTTAACAAAGTCCACTTAAATTCCTTCCAAGTGGTTACTCCTTGCCATCCATTGATGGTTTGGTACATCCTCTACCAGGTAGTGGCACCTCTTTCAAAGCACTCAAGAGCATGCTGGGTCATATCCTTTCCGGCCATAGGGTTATTCTCCATGTGATCCTCCATGTTCTGAATCCATCGGTCCGTCTCCAATTGACTTATCGGTCCCAGAACTGTGAGTTCATCTCCATTCATCCTCTATTGGGTCCATGGGTTTCGGGTGAGATAAGAGAGATAGAGGGGGATACACACAACACAACCAATAGTTTTGAACAGACAGATTTTTATTTGTGGCTGTCGAAAAAACATCAAACAAATGACAGCTCACAAACGTCGCATCTAACGTAGGTATATAACCGGGTTTGGTCTTCTAAAGGTCAATAAATCTTCTCCAAACTCTTCAAGTATTGTTCATGTCTCCGATGGCTTCTTCTGACCGTGCTTGTCCTTCTCAAATCCTTTTTTTTGCCAGCTCATCTCTATCGTCTCAAAGTCTCTCGTGACATCCTTGAATATTCTGGAGTTGCATTCCAAACTTCTGGGTTTCATCAACCTCGACATGGACCATGATCCTACTGTCCTTGAGTTCATGACGAATCTTTGATGTCTCAAGGTTTTGCTCCTCCAGCTTGGCTACTTTCAGCTTCTAGGTCCTGAGTTCTTCACGAAATGCTTCCTTATCAAATACTGCTTCTTGTAGGTCCATCTTAACTTCTTGATGTAACACTCCAGATCCTGGTGATACACTGGCTAAAGTTAAAACTTCATCTTGCTGATTGGTGCTCCATCAGCCTTCTACCATCCAATCCTTCCATGCATATGCATGCTTAACTCAGCACGGTGACAATAGCATAAGCAGGCGATAACATCATGGATAGCCGTGTTTCTGCCCTTGTCATTTCCATGAGCTACCTC
Source organism: Triticum aestivum (assembly GCF_018294505.1). Lineage (NCBI taxonomy): Eukaryota > Viridiplantae > Streptophyta > Magnoliopsida > Poales > Poaceae > Triticum > Triticum aestivum. Next base: position 259,397,766 of record NC_057802.1, read on the forward strand.
TCCATAGTGGATATCTCCTGCCTTAGGGTTTTCCTTGACAGAACTTTGAGTTTTTAACTCTCCATGCTCCGGTCTTTCTCCAATACACCTTGATCTCAGGTATTGACAACTTCCATAGTCTACCAAGTTCCATAAGGGTAGCCTTCCTAGGTCATAAAAATCTGGGAATTCTTCAGAGCCTTCAAATTCTCCTAGTCTTCGGAGTCTTCAACTGTTGCAGTTTCCATTATTCAGATGCACGGTAAAATCTCCTTCATTCCGTAGTGGTCATGGTTGTCCAATATCTTGTACTTCTTGGAGTGGTCTCATCAGTCGAATCCTCGTGTGGTCAAATGGGGAAAGGGGTATAGTCTCACTTAAAAGGGAATTTTTGAATAAGCTCAGAAGAGAAGAGAGGTAAAAGGTCTTTCTGAAAAAGAAGGTTTTAGAGAAAATCCTTCCTATGGGCTTGCCAGTTTCTAGGGTCACGTCCTACAGTCAACATGTGCTCTGATACCATCTTGTAGCGACCCGACCTCGGACGGTCAAGTCTCTGTGCTTAAGTGCCATCCCTGGATCGGTATGCTAACACACAAAGTACTCGAGGATTTATAACAAGGTAAATCACATGTATAAAGTAACGTAAATACTATTACCTCAATCCAAAATAGCGGAAGTAACAACAAGGTTGTGGATTCCCATCAACACCAACGGCAAAGTTGAGTGTAGAAATCGTAACCCTAACATATCACTTACTCAACTTAAGAATCCTCCAACATGAGACGTTGCAGCCACAAAGGGTCAGTACATTGCATGTACTGGCAAATTCACACCATAGAGAAATGATGAACAATGGCTATCACTACATGCATATATGGCTGGTGGAAAAGCTCTATGGTTATAAGGTTTTTGCGAAAAGCCAATTTTTCCCTACTGCAAAGGAATATATTTTATTTAACTACAAAGTTGGTTGAAAAATATTGAGAAGGTAAACCCCCTCTCAATCCCAATTAAAGTAATCATTAACAACCCAACAAATTATTATATAGAGTGATGAGATCAACATGATAATCCAAGAACCAGATACTCAAGATGTCCATAACCGGGGACACGGCTAATCATGATTAGTTTGTACACTCTGCAGAGGTTTGCGCACTTTTCCCCACAGGACTCGATCTCCTCCGTTTGATTTCTCGCACTACATGATGTTTGAGAAACGGATGACCGAGACATAGTCTTTCAGAAGCGTTAGCACCTTACGATGGGTAGACCGTACCACCTACATCCCCTACATCTGCTAGTCTACCACTGTAAGAGTTCACACGACTTAATCAACTATGCTAGAGCCCATAATAGCTTGTGGCTGCACACAGAAGTTTCTAGCATGAATAATCTTATGATCCCTTTGAGCCTGCGTGGCAGTCCATAGGAGAATCACACGGTACCCCAGGATTTCCAAAAATACAGGCAATCACTGGGTTCCCCAGGTGCCTCAATCCACCCAGATGTGTATTTAAGTTGCCACCTTAAGTGAACCATTAATTAACAAAACTCACAACTGTCATTAATACTCTCAAACCCAATCCACGTCTACGAGCATAGCATAGCAGTATAAGCAACGTAGAAGTAACTCCCATTGTTTGAATGCAGGTCAATAGGTTCCTACCTCATCAACTACTTCCCAATACCCACATGTTATCAATCCTACTCATGCAATGTTTGAGGGTGAAACTAATGCATAAAAACTGGGTATGAAAGGGATATGATCAAAGTGTGAACTTTCCTGTACTGTTGATGAAGATGATTCGCACTCAAAACTCTTGATAGTTCTACTCGTCACACTCCGGTCAATCTATCGTAAGTAAGCAATAGTAACCACAGATAAGCGATCACTCAAATGATCAGAAAGAACGAAGAAGACGATTCGGAAACATCAAAACAAAGCAAATAACTCTTGCAACATAAAACAATTTCTAACAGTACCAAAATTATATGAATTTGGCCTTATCGGAAAGTTTAGGTCAAGGGCTTCGATTGGCAAAAAGAATCAACTCAAACGGAGCTACGAAACTCAAGTTACGATCAAACAAAGTTTGAATTCAAATCTGGTCTAATTCAAATTTTAAACTTTCAAAAACATGTTTGAGTTGGATTACTGGATAGAGGGGATCACAACGAAGAAGTGGGCGTTGGTTTCGTTGAATTTGGACAAACGGTGTAAAAGTTATGACCGTTTGAAGAACAGGGACTATTCGGTAAAAATCTTTAATTGCGAAGAGGTCCCTAACCTAAATTAAACAGAAAAAGAAAAAACTTAACCGAAGAACGTTCGCTATAGAACCCTACAGAATGAAATCGTTTGCTACCAGAAACAAATGAGCGAACGCTCGCTAATTAAACGAAACCTAAATAAAATAAACCGATCTAATAATATAAAACCGAAGTAAACAGAAAAACCGGGCGGGTTAGCGGTTTATACTGGTTCACCACATAGAACCAGAAGCGGTGACGAACGGACTCCGGCGAGGGCGGCGCGGCTCCAGTGACGAGGCGAGACGCGGGCGGCGGAGGCGGCTCTGGCGTGCGAGGCGCGGCTGCGGGAGGCGGCGAGCGGCGTGGGGCAAGGCGCGGCAGGCGGCGGCGGTAAACTACAGCGGCGCTGGCGGTGGCGTGCACGGGGCTGCGGCGGCGGAGGTGAGATACGGCGGTGGCGGCGTAAAGGCGGCAGCGAGATGCGAGGCGCGACGCGGGGCAAGGGGCGGCGCTATTTATGGACAGAGGGGCGAGATGCGTGCGAGAGGGGCAAGGGAGAGGCGGCGAGGAGGAGTCCGAGGCGGGGACGGCGTCCATGGCGGCTCGGCGGTGTGCGGCGGGCGGAGTCCCGCCCGGGAGGTCGGGGGCGCGCAGGCATCGGGCTGGGCCGTGGCCTGGCCGGTTAGCTGGGCCGGGCCAGTTCGGTGGAAAGGTTTTTTTTTAACATCTATTTTTTACAGAAAAAATAAATAAAACCAATAAAATAAAAATATACTATAGGCATAAAATATATCGAAATTTTCAGAAAAAGATTTTCTACAAGATGAACATTTTTCTAACATCAAATAAAATCCACACAAATTCAAATAAAACAAAGAGTGCTACTGCTCTAGTAAATCCAATAAAAATCATTTTAAAAATACCAAAATGACTTCAAATTTATTTATCTCCAATTTTCTGATGTAGGGAATCATGTTATCCTATTTTCCATATATTTTTTATTTTGGAGAAAAATAATTTGAATAAAACTCAAATAACTCCAAATTGGATATAAATTCAAATGGGCTTTGAATTTAATTCTTTGAAACTCCCAACTCATATTTCATATGTTTTGAAGAAGTCATTTTATCTTCGCTCTTGAAAATCATTGAGTTGCATAAAGTTTCTGGATTGGAAATATTTTCCAAATGGAATTCAAATATTTTCAAACACCCTTCTCATTTATTTAAATGGAAGAAGTCATGTCATCTTCTCTCCAGGGTTTTGTATTTGAAAAGAATTTGGAATTCACGGAGATCATAAAAGCAAAAATGAAAGTTTGGGAAAGTCCTTTTATTCCCTCTCATTTAACTTTCAAAAACTTTCGAATTTCACTCAACTTCACACAATCAATCAAACAATCAATCATAACTATCTATTTATTATAACATTCCAAAATTTAGAATTTTGGGATGTTACATATGGAACCTGATGCTAAACCGTTGTTGATCACCAACGCCGGTTAAATCCAAAAATGAAAGAAGTGGTAAGAACGGAAATCTTAAAACTTCTGGAAGCAGGTATAATATATCCGATAGCTAATAGTAGATGGGTAAGTCATGTTCATTTTGTCCCCAACAAAGGAGGCATTACTGTTGTTCCTAATGATAAGAATGAACTTATTCCACAAAGAATTGTCACAGGCTACAGGATGGTAATTGATTTTAGAAAATTAAACAAAGCAACTAGAAAAGATCATTACCATCTACCTTTTATTGATCAAGTGTTAGAAAGATTATCTAAGCACACACACTTTTGCTTCCTTGATGGATATTCAGGTTTTTCACAAATACCTATTTCACGACCTGATCAAAAAAGACCACTTTTACATGTCCCTTTGGAACTTATGCTTATAGACGTACGCCTTTTGGTTTATGCAATGCACCTGCTACCTTTCAAAGATGTATGACTGCTATATTCTCTGATTTCTGTGAAAAGATTGTAGAGGTTTTCATGGATGACTTCTCTGTTTATGGGAAGTCTTTTGATGATTTTTTAAGCAATCTTGATCGAGTTTTGCAGAGATGTGAACAAACAAATCTTGTCTTGAATTGGGAGAAGTGCCACTTTATGGTTAATGAAGGTATTGTCTTGGGTCATAAAATTTCTGAAAGTGGTATTGAAGTGGACAAATCTAAGGTTGATGCAATTGAGAAAATGCCATGTCCTAAAGATATCAAAGGTATTCGTAGTTTCCTAGGTCATGCTGAGACTTCTCTAAAATTTCTAGGCCTCTTATAAATCTTTTGCAAAAGGATGTTCCTGTTGTTTTTGATGATTATTGTCTAGAAGCCTTTGAAACACTCAAGAAAGCCTTAATTTTTGCACCTATTGTTCAACCACCTGATTGGAACTTGCCTTTTGAAATTATGTGTGATGCTAGTGATTATGTTGTTGGTGCTGTTCTAGGACAAAGAGTTGATAAAAAACTGAATGTTATTCATTATGCTAGTAAAACTCTAGACAGTGCTCAAAGAAATTATGCAACTATTGAGAAAGAATTCTTAGTAGTGGTGTTTGCTTGTGATAAATTTAGATCTTAAATTTTTGATTGAAAAGTGATTGTTCACACCGATGCTGCTATTAAATATCTTATGGAAAAGAAAGATGCTAAACCTAGACTTATTCGATGGGTTCACTTGCTACAAGAATTTGATTTACATATCACTGATAGGAAAGGAGCTGAGAACCCCGTAGCTGATAACTTGTCTAGGCTTGAAAATGTGTTTGATGACCCACTACCTATTGATGATAGTTTTCCTGATGAGCAGTTAGCTGCAATAAATGTTTCGAATAATACTCCTTGGTATGCTGATTATGCCAATTACATTGTTTCTAAATATTTACCACCTAGCTTTACATACCAACAAAAGAAAAAAAACTTCTATGATTTAAGACACTACTTTTGGGATGACTCACATCTTTATAAAGAAGGAGTAGATGGTATTATTAGACGTTGTGTACCTGAGCATGAATAGGGACAAATCCTATGGAAATGTCACTCCGAAGCTTATGGACGGCATCATGCTGGAGTTATAACTGCTCACAACATATTGCAATCTAGATTTTATTGGCCTACTATCTTCAAGGATGCCCGTAAGTTCGTCGTATCTTGTAATGAATGCCAGAGAATAGGTAATATCGGTAAGCATCAAGAAATGCCTATGAATTATTCACTTGCTGTTGAACCATTTGATGTTTGGGGATTTGATTATATGGGACCTTTTCCTTCCTCTAATGGGTATACACATATTTTGGTTCCTGTTGATTATGTTACTAAATGGGCAGAAGCTATTCCAACCAGTAGTGTTGATCACAAAACCTCTATTAAAATGCTTAAGGAAGTTATTTTCCCAAGGTTTGGAGTCCCTAGATATTTAATGACTGATGGTGGTTCACACTTTATTCATGGTGCTTTCCATAAAATGTTTGCCAAGTATGATGTTAACCATAGAATTGCATCACCCTATCATCCTCAGTCTAGTGGTCAAGTTGAACTTACCAGTAGAGAAATAAAGTTGATTTTGCAAAAGACTTTTAATAGGTACCGAAAGAATTGGTCTAAGAACTTAAATGATGCACTTTGGGCTTACAGAACAGCTTATAAAAATCCTATGGGTATGTCTCCTTATAAAATGGTTTATGGAAAAGCTTTTCATTTGCCTCTTGAGTTAGAACATAAAGCATATTGGGCAATCAAAGAACTCAACTATGATTTCAAACTTGCCGGTGAAAAGAGGTTATTTGATATTAGCTCTTTAGATGAATGGAGAACCCAAGCTTATGAAAATGCCAAGTTATTTAAAGAAAAAGTTAAAAAAAATGGCATGATAAAAGAATCCAAAAGCGTGAGTTCAAAGTTGGAGAATATGTTCTTTTGTACAACTCTCATTTCAGGTTCTTTGTAGAAAAACTCCTCTCTAAATGGGAAGGCCCCTATGTCATCGAGGAGGTTTATCGGTCTGGAGCTATGTCATCGAGGAGGTTTATCATGGAGAAATCTTATATTCTCTTTTCTTGTTGTTTCCCTGTTAGATCTGAAAATATGTCGTCCCAAGACTCTGAGGGTGAGAGCTATGTTGTTAATTTCATCGCAAACCCCAAGTCCTATGGAGATGTGGAGCACTATGGCTAGACCACGGAGGAGGAGGAAGACTATTACCCTACGGAGAAGGAGACGAGCTCAGAGGAGGACGGACCTCCATTACCTCAACCTGGGGACATGCATGTGGAATTCAAGAAGTCAAGCCTCCCAAAGAAACCAAAGAGGCGTAAGGTTCAGTTTATACCCTTCCGTCTTTTGCAGGAAAATAAACAAGATCTATGCAAAAAGGTACTAGAGCTTGAGCAGGAGGTGGGTGAATTGAAGGAGGAAAATTCCACCCTCAAGCATAAGTTAAGGAAGAAGGACAAAATCTCTACCTCACCACCACCTTCTTCGTCATCACCAAAGGAAAATTGAGTATCGGGTATGGGCACTCCCCTTGGCTTCCGCCAAGCTTGGGGGAGGTGCCCCGGTATCGTATCATCCCCACTATCCTTTTGCTTTTACTATTGTAGTTCGATCTTTTGCTTTAGATGAATAAAAGTTTAGTTCAATCCTTTCTTTCCAAGAGCTTGCTTAGTGATCTATCCTTGTAATCGTGTGCAAGATATATATTAAAGCTTAGTTTGAGTTTTTGCTTTCTTTACTTTCATGCTGCAATAAAAAGAAATGATGAAAATAAAAAGAAAGGAAATAAAAGAAAAAGATCATATGCTAATCTTATGCTAGGTGATGGCACCACATAAGGAAAAGTATAAGTAGAAAATTTTATTGGAGATTGACAAACATAGCATTGGTCAATGATGCAACTCATGAAAGAATTAATAAGGGAAGAGAAGATTCACATATAAATATACTATCCTAGAAATCTTTTGTGATTGTGAGCCCCCATCAAATTATTATATGCCAAAATTGTTGACGTTGGACAAGGAAGACAACTTACTGATTTATGTTTGTTCATATTCACATAGAAGTTATATTGTCATAGATCCTTCAACATGTGGTGCTTGCCCCCTATCTTTGCTAGCCAAAAATTCCGCACTAAGTAGAGATACTACTTGTGCATCCAAAAAACCTTAAACCCAAATCTTATTTTCAAGAGTCCACCATACCTACCTAGGGATTGAGCAAGATCCCTCAAGTAATTTGTCAATGGTGCAAAAAGGCAACAAAAATTGCTTCTAAATGTGTGAGATCATTTAGTGTGAGAGAAAATTGAGCGTTGCACTAACTTGTGATGGTGAAGAATAAAAGCGACAGATTGCATAATAAAGGTCAATATCACAAGGGGCAATGCAACATTACGTTCTTTTGCATTAAGGGGTTGATCATACAAACAAATAAGCACATGGCAACCTCTGCTTCCCTCTGTGAAGGGCCTATCTTTTACTTTTATGTATTTACTTTTATGCAAAAGAGTCAAAGTTTTCTCTCTATTCCTTTTTATTTTCTCCTTTGGCAAGAATCATGTGGTGAGGAAAGATCTAGGCACATATGTCCAGTTGAATATGGGTGGCATGAGATATTATTGTTGACATCACCCTTGAGGTGAATACGTTGGGAGGCGAAACTATAAGCCCCCATCTTTCTATGTGTCCGGTTGAAATGTTTTGCTCATGTGTATGCGGTGAGTGTTAGCAATCATAGAAGAATATATGATGGTTGAGTATGTGGACTTGCCTAAAGGCTCCGATACGTGACCCTTCCTAAAAAGATGATGAATTGTAGTTGCAAAGTTGACTGAGAACATAGTTCTTTGGTTTCTAATAGAGTTTATGCTTTATACTTCGATTGTGTGATGAACTATTACTTATTCATGAGAAGTTTATGATAAAAGCTCTATGATAAAAGTCTTATGTTTAAATTTATTGCTGTTAGAATAATCTGCATGATGCTTCAATGTCCGTATTTTGTTTTTATCAACACCTCTCTCTCTCAAAGCATGTGGACATGTTTTTTGATTTCGGTTTTCGCTTGAGGACAAGCGAGGTCTAAGCTTGGGGGAGTTGATACGTCCATTTTGCATCATGTTTTTCTCTGTTATTTACGATGTTTTTATGCATAATAATGCTTTTTCGAGTAATTCTAATGCCTTTTTTCTCATAATATGCAAGGTACACTCAAAGAGGGAGAATTCCGGCAGCTGGAAATCTGGACCTCGAAAAGCTACGTCAGGCCACCTATTCTGCACAACGCCAAACAAGATGAAACTTCATGGAGAATTTTTATGGAATATTTGAAGAATATTGGAGCAAATAACTACCAGAGGGGGCCCACCAGGTGGGCACAACCCACCTGGGCGCGCGAGGCAGCCCATGCGTGCCTTGGTGGGTTGTGCTCACCTAGGCCCACCTCCGGTGCCCATCTTCTAGTATATAGGTCATTTTGACCTATAAAAAATAAGGAGAGGACTTTCGGGATGGAGCGCCGCCATCCCGAGCCAGAACTTGGGCAGGAGCTCTTTTGCCCTTCGGCGGAGCGATTCAGCCGGGGGAACTTCCCTCCCGAAGGGGGAAATCATCGTCATCATCATCGCCAACAACTCTCCCATCTTGGGCAGGGCAATATCCATCAACATCTTCAACATCACCATCTCATCTCAAAGCCTAGTTCATCTCTTGTGTTCAATCTTGTTACCGGAACTATAGATTGGTGCTTGTGGGTGACTAGTAGTGTTGATTACATCTTGTAGTGGATTACTATATGGTTTATTTGCTGGAAGATTATATGTTCAGATCCAATATGCTATTTAATACCCCTCTGATCTTGATGATGATTATCATTTGTGAGTAGTTACTTTTGTTCTTGAGGTCACAGGAGAAATCATGTTGCAAGTAATCATGTGAACTTGATATGTGTTCGATATTTTGATAGTATGTATGTTGTGATTTCCTTAGTGGTGTCATGTGAATGTCGAATACATGACACTTCACCACATTTGGGCCTAAGGGAATGCATTGTGGTGTAGCAATTAGATGATGGGTTGTGAGAGTGACAGAAGTTTAAACCCCAGTTTATGCGCTATTCCGTAAGGGGCCGATTGGATCCAAAAGTTTAATGCTATGGTTAGAATTTATTCTTAATACTTTTCCCATAGTTGTGGATGCTTGCGGGAGGGTTAATCATAAGTAGGAGGTTTGTTCAAGTAAGAACAGCACCTAAGCACTGGTCCACCCACATATCAAATTATCAAAGTAGCGAACACAACTCGAACCAGCATGGTGAAAGTGACTAGATGAAATTCCCGTGTACCCTCAAGAATGCTTTGCTTATCATAAGAGACCATTTTGGCCTATTCTTTTCCTCAAAAGGATTGTGCTACCTTGCTGCACTTTTTTTACTACTATCGTTACTTTCTCGTTACAAATTATCTTGCTATCAAACTACTCTGCTACTTATAATTTCAGTACTTGCAGACATTACCTTGCTGAAAACCACTTGTCATTTCCTTCTGCTCCTCGTTAGGTTCGACACTCTTACTTATCTAAAAGTGCTACAATTGATCCCCTATACTTGGGGGTCATCATGGGCGGGAGCAATTTTGCCCGAGTGCATGTGTGTTTAGGCGGCCACAATGTATGAATGTTTTTCGGAGGCGGTTGTGTGGCGTCTAGATGAAGTTACAAATTTACCCTTGTTTAGACCTTTGGAAGTCGGGCCGGTAGGTTTCACAGGTCAGAGTTAGAAATAGTTATTTCCTTCTACCAAACAATGCTCTCACGCGGTTTTGGGCGAGTAGACGCACTTTTTGCGCTTTGTTCGAATCTTTGAAACGGAAGCATTCACGTTAAAATACTCTTGACCTTTTAGGATTGACCTAAATAGACAATTTTAAATTTGACATTGTATGTTTGAAAACCTCATCAAATTATGTGCTTCTTTTTGAAATTTTGACTTCTAAAATCCCTATAACTACGATTATTTTGGAATGGAGGAGGTAAATTTGAATCTATTTTGTACATGACTACATATGCCATTATATACAAAAGAAGAGCAAAGGTTGATGCCCCCTTAATTTAGGTATGATTTACAAATGCCATAATCTCGAATTCAAATAATAGAATGGACTTCATGTTGAGTTCAAATATTTTAAACCACCTTAAGTTGAGTTCAAATGTATGCTAGCTCCTATCTAGCTATTTAGAATGTTCACTATGTATCTTTTGTATGTATAATGTGCTTTACACACACAACATAAACTATACTCTAGTTTATATTTGAATTGCTAAAACGGTGTATTGTTTGGACTTAAAAATACTAACTCTAGGGATCAATTATGTCGAATAATAACATAAACATGATCAAATTTGATAGAATATGGATATTTGATGGATCAATGACTGTTCCTTACGCGAATTGCAAATATCATGATCCCATCCAAATATTTGGATACAATTTATATTTTTAATCAATGTGTACATCATCCTTTTACGTGTCGATTCACTCTCCATAGGCCCCTCCCCACACACGTGCTAACTTTCTCTCTCACACATGCGCACCGACGGTGTATATCCATCAAGGGTCTCTCACACATGCTCACACACTCTCTCCCGAGGTGCCTTTCTTGCACACATGCTCTCTATATCACCCTCCCTCTCTCTCACACAACCATTTACGACTGTTTTCACTAACCTTTGTCACAAGCACTCTTCCTCTCACACGCATATGCACGCACAATCCCCATCGACCCTTTCTCTATACATAGACTTGCCTACGTGTCTCCCGCACGCACATTATCTTTAAGCCTATCTCGCAGGCATTGTCTCCACCTCTCTTCCTACTTGACGAATATGATTCCAGTAGTAGGATGCTCCTTACAGTTAGGTTGGATGAATGGTAATATCAAAGACAAGGGGTTACCTTAGTTCGGGCCCTGTCACGACCGGATTTTTGGGATATAAATTCCCAGAAAAACGGCCTGTGTGCTCACCAGCCCCAGGATTACTGTTAGCTGATGAGGTACCAACTTGATACAAGAATTCCAACCAAGGAAAAAAATTATGTAGTACAAGACCATTTAGGCCTGGGAGTACAACACTTGGTTTCTAATGGTTGAGGGCGGAAGCGGTTGGAAACATCTGCGTCTATGGGACTCCATTTCCCACAAGAACAGCTGACCAGGATAACTCCTATCTTCCGAGGCTGCAAATGTCAACACGTAGGCTCCAAGGTTGTCACCGCGATGCATACCTCCACGCAAGGCAATCTGGCCAAGACAATAGCCAGGGACAAGCCAGTGAGTACGTTTGAATGTACTCGCAGACATTAAGAACACGGGTATAATATGTCCAACATACTCCAGATTTAATAGACGATCATACATCCGTCACGAAAATATACGAGAAACCATGATGCACACATATGGATAAAAATATACCAAAATAAAATACTGGGTGCCAAACGAGTGTCTGAATGACTCCTCGAGCGGAAAATGCAGAATAGTAATGCTGGTGCCAAACGAGTGTCTGAATGACTCCTCGAGCGGAAAATGCAGAAATAATAATACTGGTGCCAAACGAGTGTCCGAATGACTCCTCGAGCGGAAAATGCAGAAATAATAATACTGGTGCCAAACGAGTGTCCGAATGACTCCTCGAGCGGAAAATGCAGAAATAATAATACTGGTGCCAAACGAGTGTCTGAATGACTCCTCGAGCGGAAAATGCAGAAATAATAATGCCGCAGTCGGGCGTCGGGGCGACGCCACATAAAGGGCTTATAAAAGATAAATGAACAACAAGCATGCCGCAGTCGGGCGTCTGAGCAACACCACAGAAAGGCTTATACAAGAATAATCACAGTGAATATCCAGGAGGTAGAACCATCCCAGGGATACTCAATAAAAATGCATGATATAAATGGTTAGTCCAAAACAATAAAGATCACAATACATATGTGCCATAATCATAAACAATATTTAGTACAGTCGTTTCTCCATCCGAAAACCGATAATTTACTCAAGCCGTATCTCCATCCGAATACCGTTACTACGATCCAGTTAACCGTGTCTCCATCCGAATACCGTTACAGTGCTCTAGCTAAATCGTTCTCCATCCGAATACCGTTACAAAGATTCAACTCAGACTGTGGTCCTACTCAAGAACATGACTATCCGACAGGATATATCCTCTGCAGAGGGAGTACCATTTTCCACGAGTAACGGGATTACTCAGTCCCTCGGGACTAATTCCGTCTATGGTCTTTTGATTGAAAACACGCCTGACCTGCACACACCAGCTTAACTCACCAGTGCCTGGAATCACCCACGACACCTGCCAAGCAAAACTCTAAGTGGGGAGGCTACAACCTCGACGTAGCATGGGATCACAAAATTTATACCGCGCGCAAACTGGGGAAGCTATCCCCTTCGGCTGCAACCGAAAACACCCATGCCCCCGGACCGAATGACAGGCTTTAATCCGTGGCCACGGGACCTTCATCACGGCCTCTCTGTATGGTGTGTGCTTTGGAAAGGGGTTGACAACCTACTAAACCATACCCTGTCCCCTGCAGGGACAAGTGGTGGTACCGACAAAAGGAAGCTACTGAACAAGACCCGGTCTACAACCGACTCAGGTGATCCAAGTATCCACCAACAATATTACCACTAGTGAAATAAATCACCACTCCTCGAGCCTCACCATGCTATGCCGGGCATACTCGTCACAACGAGGGATTAGGGACAAGCTCGTGTCTACCCAAGACCACGACTTTCCCGCTTCCTACCGGTGTGCAAGAGAAGCTCACGAGGGCAATCCAAATCCTCAGGGTATCCATTGCTGGCCACAAACAACTCCAAAGTGCACTCATGCACGAGACTACATCGATACATAAACTGTCACTTATACTCCAAGACAAAAGGTGCTGTGATCGTATCCAAACACCACAACAAATATTATGCCAGAGTTCAGAAATGCTTGCCTTCAAAAGTATGCAAAGGATGCACTTAGTGGAAGCTTTCCTCTTCCTCCAAAAATTCCTATTTTGCAAAATACACAAATACAAATATTTCAAACACAGTACCAAAACTTATCTCAAATATTTTTAAATAAATCTTAAAATAAACTAGATGAAATTTGAGAGAGGTAGGAAAAAGAATCAACTCATTTGGAGTTTTATTTTAAAAGTTATAGCCAGTCAAAGTTTGGTCAAATCTGTTTTTAAATAAAACCAGAAAAAAGGAAAACGCTTCAGCAGTAATACGCTTACGCAGCAGGGAAAACGCACTCGGGGTTTTGCGCCTCCACTTAAACAGAGAGAGGGCGCTACGCGGGTCGCTGACAGTGGGTCCAGAGGGCCCACTGGTCAGGTTTGACCGTTCCTTCCCTCCTTCTCTTCTCTTCTGCCCGACGGGAGCGGGGCTCCGGCGATCGCCGGCGACGGACGGCGGCTCCTCGAGGGCATCTGCGGGCGGGGATGGAACGGCTAGACCGAGGCGGTCCTCGGGGTGGTTGCTGGGTCGGAGGAGGTGGAAGGAATCGCCGGCGGCGAGCTCCGCGGCGGAGGGAGGCTACGGTGGTGAAGTGACTATGTTGCTCCGGTGGCCTCCGACCGAAGCTGGGTAGCTGGGCAGCTCCGCAAGACTACGGGGAGGTTCTTGGTGGCGCTGGATTGGCAAAAGGGTGGCCGGCGGCGACGAATCACGCTGGGGCTTGGCGGCGGCCGAGCTGGCCGGAGTTGGGAGAAACGGTCCTCTCCGGTCGATCTACTGCGCGGGGAGCTCTACGGGGGAAAGTCTGAAGTCGCGTGAGTGCTCGGAGGGGCTCGGGGGCCCTTTATATAGCGTGACGAGGCGGCTACGCGGCGGCAGAAGATAAGCTCGTCGACGACAGCCGTTGCTGTAGTTGCAGGGCATCGTGGCGGCGACGAACGCGTTCCGACGAGCGGGGGGATAAGCACGGCCTGTGCTCCGGGGCAGCTGTCGTGCGCTGGTGGCTTGGGCGGCGCCGTCCGCGGCGGAATCCGTTGCCGACGCCGGCGTGCCGCCAAGGGCGCGGCCAGCGGTGCAGCAGGACGCCAGAGGGATCGTGGAGCAGGGGGGCGGCTAGTGCGTGGCTCAGCGATGCAGAGGGAGCCAGGGTCGGGTCGCGTCGAGCGCGGCAGTGCGGCGTGTCGGCGTAGTGCGCGCGCGTGCAAAACATGCGCTCTGGGCGCGCCCAGAGCACGCACGGCAGGTGCTCGACGGAATGCCAGCGTGGTCTAGAGCGCGAGGGTGGAGCTGGCAAAGCACAGATCGAGGGTAGGGGTGGCTAGGCACTCTGTGGACAAGGTTGAAAGGCCAGGGGTTCAAGTCCACAATGCAAACCAGAGAGCTTGCCAAAACTGACTGTGCACCCCAGGTGTTCGACAGAATGTCAAGTGCACTTAGGCAAATCTTGGAGTGGCCAAAGTCTCCAGATCAGTGTCTCTTTAGATACAGGAGATGGTGGTAGGGTCAGTTTGGCAAAAACAGAAGGTTGATAGTGCAAGTTTTGCAAAACTCCAGTTTTGGGCAGAAAGAAAAGGGGTTTAGAACATGCACTTCAAAATCCCCAATGAGCCCAATCTCCTGGACTTAAGAGTTTGGTAGGGAGGGCTACAAGTAGGAGAAAGCTCAGGGTCACTAGAGCAAGGAAAAATATGGTTGCAGTACAAATCACCAATTTGGACCAGAAAGCAAAAGAGGTTGATCCACTCAAATTTTCCAAAGAACATCATTGGGTTTTTTCTTGAAGATGAATTGTATGCATCCACTGTCATCTCCAAACACTTGGAAGAATTTTTGAAGAAATAGTTAAATGGGTTGCAGTGCAAAAGTGCCTATTGGACCAGATTGGAAAAATTGGTGTAGAGCTCAAAGTCTCCAATGGCTAGAAGGTATCTTTGCATAAAAGTGATGTGGAAACATCACATGACATCCCCAAATTTTGGTGGAATTTTTAAAAGCATCTGTGAAGTGGTTGTAGTGCAAATAAGCCCCAAATGCATAAGGAATCATTTTTAAAGAAAGAAAGCTTTTTGAATAAAAAAAATCTTGCAACATTTGAATCCACTGATAAATAATGGTTTTATTATAGAGAGAAATCAAGTCCAACAATACCTTTGAAGGTTTCTCCCACTAGAGGCAAAAATCCAAAAATCACAAAAGGTAAAACTTGACAATTGGAAAAGTTTTATTTCCTGGCAATATTTTAATAAACAAAACAAGGCCAAAAAAAATTTTGGGTGTCACAACACTACCCCCCTTAAGAAAAAATCTCGTCCTCGAGATTTGTTAAAAGTTGTTTTGGACAAGAGTTGTTTTTGAAATAAAATTGCTTTTATCAATGAAATCCTCTAGTTGCACAAAAAACCAAAAGGCTACAGTGAGAGGGCAATAAGTGGTGTAAAACCACAGTGTGGCACACTGGTGTAGTGTGGAAAAATCCACGGTTAGGGAAAACGAGATATTTCTACTGGATACAGTAATTTAGAATAAATTCTAAATTACTAATATACGCTGGTCGCACCCGAGAGCACAGTGCTCTCTCTGGCTGACAGGTGGGCCTAGGGCCCACTGTCGGCCTCTTCTCCTTCCTCTGGCCCTCTCTTCTCTCTCGCGCGTTCTCCCGCGCTTCCTCCACCGGTGATGCCTAGCTCGTAGGGTATCGAGGTCGTACCGTGGTAGTGCGCGGCGTGCGTGCTGTTGGTGCAGCGTGCACTCACCTCGCGGGCCAGGGCGCTGTCGGCACTGCTCGCGGGCTCGCCTCCGAACACCGGCGGCCGAGCGACGGGTGGCGCTGGTGGACCTCGCCCACCGTACACCGATCTCGGGCTATAAAACGATCGCGGTGCTCCTCTCTTCTTCCTCACACTCGGCCTCGCTCCTACTCCTCCTTCCTTCTTCTCCATAGCTGCTGTCAGGAGCTCGAGCCGAGGCTCCAATGGCGGAGGCAATGCCGGACTGGTATGTGGTCCTGGTGTGTGGAGGTTTGGCGGTGCTGCTGGGGTTCTCCGTGCTCCTGTGCGCGATGATCCTGGATGATCGTCGTGATGCTGCTGCACGAGTGTTAGCTCTTCGCGGTGGCGGCGATCATATGGATTAGACGCCGCACCGGGGCTGACTGCTGTCGGAGTGCTGGGGCAGCTCGCGCTCGAATGAACACTCACAAGTCTTTCTCACTGAGACTGTGGTGTCCTCGAGTGTAGTTAGATAGGCGCAAAAATGTGCTCAGGGATTTGTAACAGTGCTCGAGGTCGAGTAGTGGCTGCTGAGAGTCTACTGTAATGGTGCTGCGCGAATAATAAAAAAAATTCTATGCCGGGAAAAATGCATATATGCGCAGTAATAACTCGGGGAAAAGAAATCTCCTTGAAGACACGTTGCGAGAGAAGAAATAATTAAAACAACACTAACAGCAGTAACACTGCTCACAAAATAGGAACTAAAGAAAAATCGGATCCGTTGCACAAAGATTTTACGAACATGCTGCAACACACAAATACAAGTACTGGACAATAAATATATCGGAGACGTTTACATGGAAAACGGTAAAGCGACAGGGTCCTGAGAAAACGCCTCTGGCACTGGGGCACACTCCTCTTCTATCGGGGGAAGCGGGTTGACCAGACGATGAATGCGCCCTTCTTGGTCAGGCCTCAGTGGTCTGCCAATAGCGATCCGAGGATTTAAATCAGCGAGGCTCTGGAGATAACCCATTACTCGCTGAGTTAAACGCTCCTGGGCAATGACGTACTGGGCAAGGTTGGCCAGTACTGGATCTCTCTCAATGCGCCCACCGGGGAAAGATGCAACTTCTCCGGGTGCTGCACGGCTCGGAAAAAATAGTACCCTCGCTCACTGGCGTAGGGCACCGCGAATCGAAGGCGGGTGAGTGCCTCGTACGCAGCAGCTTCTATGGCCATCTGCGGAGTCGGCATGGATTTCCCCACGAAGGAGACTTCCGTGGGATCTTGGTTTGGGTAGGCGGGAGGGATGTGCACCACTGCCCAATATTTCGAGGTGGATGGAGTGATCCTCGATTTGAGCAACTCGTACTGGGGTGGACGGGTGGCACTCATAGTACTGCAGGTAAAGTCCCACAATAATTTGACAAAGCTGCCGGGGGTTGCATCTGGGGTTCTCAGATAAAAGCTGGGGGTCGACATGGCAGGGAAAGGCTGTGAGTGCTGCGCACAAAGGTGAGGGGTGCTTGGCAAGGTCACGGAGTGGCCTTTATATAGCACCGGGGCTGGGATATCTACCAGGGTAAAAGGCGACTGGCTGACGATCCTGTACTCGGGTCAAAGCCACAGATATACATATCACATAAAGGTGACGCATTACTGTGGGCTTTGACGGGGTTGGTCTAGGTGGCTGCGCCCGAGAAAATAAATAAATAAAAATGCAATTGTACGCCAACGTACACATGCATAGCTACTACTCCAAAAATAAGAGCGCTCAAACAGACAGTATGCAACAAAAGCGATACAAGGCCACACATTACAAAGCGTAGGGAAACTAAGGCTCGATACAACTCTGAGCGACTTAGTCTACTTCGTTAATGTCCAAGTGGGCTGGCCTTGCGGACGCCGATGCTTCTCCACGGTTCTCACCGTCGGGATTTGCTGGTTGAGGCTGAGGTGCTGCAGGGTCGGCGAGATGGTGATTACCATCCCGGGGGTTGTTGGCAAAATCCCGTTGGAATGAGTTTCCAAAAGGCGGCGAAGCGCTTCTGGGGTCACCAAAGTGCTCTGGTGGATGGCTGGAGCAGACCTCGGGGGATCGATCGGGTGTCCGAACAGCACGACTGGGTTGTCGGTGTCGGGCTCCGCTTCTCTCCTCGCCGGGGCTCGGCGAACCAGCTCTCCACGAGCTGCGATCAGATCCAGAGTGACCTGGTCGAACAGTTGCTCTAGTGCGCTTACATAGCGCACCAGATGCAACAGCGCAGGATCCGTCTCGTGGTCTCCGTCGGCAACTTGGGGCGGCCTACCATACCCATCACGACTGGGGTAGTAGTAGAATGAGCGACAGTTAACTCTGGGCGACAAGTGCTGGAGTTGAACTATAGCTTCTCGGGCTGCTAGTTGGATGGCTTGAGGCTCGAAGGGAGTTGTCCTCCCAGTGAACCTGTAGGGGCGTTCTGGCGACAGACCCCTACCGTAGATGTGCACAGTGGCCCAGTACTGACGGCTTTCACCGTACATGGGTCCTTGGTACACAACATACTCAGGGGGCTCCTCCAACGCATAGGCACGGCGGATGAGGTTTGCGAGCACGGTCACAAAACCTCCTAGGTTGGTCGTTGTGGTCTCATTGTGAACAATGGGGCCAGGCATCGTGGCTGGGTTTGGGGGAAAGAGGTTGTGCTGTGCCATGGCTAGCGTGCCCTTTTTATAGGAAAAGGGGACGGGGTCTTCCTCCGCACGCTTCCGATAGAGACGGGTTGGACGTCGGTCACTGGCGCATGATCGACGGGCTAGGTTGATAGGTTGGGCACCGTCCGCCAAAAAGGCGTCGGGTCACTGTGGAGCTATCTTACGCGGGAAGCTTGACCGGGGTCAGGCTAAGGTCTGATGGTTTGGGATAACCTGGGTTTATTGACCTGGCTAAGATAGGATTAGCCAATGGTCAGCCTGGCTCTGATACCAAGTCTGTCACGACCGGATTTTTGGGATATAAATTCCCAGAAAAACGGCCTGTGTGCTCACCAGCCCCAGGATTACTGTTAGCTGATGAGGTACCAACTTGATACAAGAATTCCAACCAAGGAACAAAATTATGTAGTACAAGACCATTTAGGCCTGGGAGTACAACACTTGGTTTCTAATGGTTGAGGGCGGAAGCGGTTGGAAACATCTGCGTCTATGGGACTCCATTTCCCACAAGAATAGCTGACCAGGATAACTCCTATCTTCGCGAGGCTGCAAATGTCAACACGTAGGCTCCGAGGTTGTCACCGCGATGCATACCTCCACGCAAGGCAATCTGGCCAAGACAATAGCCAGGGACAAGCCAGTGAGTACGTTTGAATGTACTCGCAAACATTAAGAACACGGGTATAATATGTCCAACATACTCCAGATTTAATAGACGATCATACATCCGTCACGAAAATATACGAGAAACCATGATGCACACATATGGATAAAAATATACCAAAATAAAATACTGGGTGCCAAACGAGTGTCTGAATGACTCCTCGAGCGGAAAATGCAGAATAGTAATGCTAGTGCCAAACGAGTGTCTGAATGACTCCTCGAGCGGAAAATGCAGAAATAATAATACTGGTGCCAAACGAGTGTACGAACGACTCCTCGAGCGGAAAATGCAGAAATAATAATACTGGTGCCAAACGAGTGTCCGAATGACTCCTCGAGCGGAAAATGCAGAAATAATAATACTGGTGCCAAACGAGTGTCTGAATGACTCCTCGAGCGGAAAATGCAGAAATAATAATGCCGCAGTCGGGCGTCGGGGCGACGCCACATAAAGGGCTTATAAAAGATAAATGAACAACAAGCATGCCGCAGTCGGGCGTCTGAGCGACACCACAGAGAGGGCTTATACAAGAATAATCACAGTGAATATCCAGGAGGTAGAACCATCCCAGGGATACTCAATAAAAATGCATGATATAAATGGTTAGTCCAAAA
This sequence comes from Triticum aestivum, assembly GCF_018294505.1. Taxonomy (NCBI): domain Eukaryota; kingdom Viridiplantae; phylum Streptophyta; class Magnoliopsida; order Poales; family Poaceae; genus Triticum; species Triticum aestivum. Next base: position 259,417,699 of record NC_057802.1, read on the forward strand.
CAATAAAGATCACAATACATATGTGCCATAATCATAAACAATATTTAGTACAGTCGTTTCTCCATCCGAAAACCGATAATTTACTCAAGCCGTATCTCCATCCGAATACCGTTACTACGATCCAGTTAACCGTGTCTCCATCCGAATACCGTTACAGAGCTCTAGCTAAATCGTTCTCCATCCGAATACCGTTACAAAGATTCAACTCAGACTGTGGTCCTACTCAAGAACATGACTATCCGACAGGATATATCTCTGCAGAGGGAGTACCATTTTCCACGAGTAACGGGATTACTCAGTCCCTCGGGACTAATTCCGTCTACGGTCTTTTGATTGAAAACACGCCTGACCTGCACACACCAGCTTAACTCACCAGTGCCTGGAATCACCCACGACACCTGCCAAGCAAAACTCTAAGTGGGGAGGCTACAACCTCGACGTAGCATGGGATCACAAAATTTATACCGCGCGCAAACTGGGGAAGCTATCCCCTTCGGCTACAACCGAAAACACCCATGCCCCCGGACCGAATGACAGGCTTTAATCCGTGGCCACGGGACCTTCATCACGGCCTCTCTGTACGGTGTGTGCTTTGGAAAGGGGTTGACAACCTACTAAACCATACCCTGTCCCCTGCAGGGACAAGTGGTGGTACCGACAAAAGGAAGCTACTGAACAAGACTCGGTCTACAACCGACTCAGGTGATCCAAGTATCCACCAACAATATTACCACTAGTGAAATAAATCACCACTCCTCGAGCCTCACCATGCTATGCCGGGCATACTCGTCACAACGAGGGATTAGGGACAAGCTCGTGTCTACCCAAGACCACGACTTTCCCGCTTCCTACCGGTGTGCAAGAGAAGCTCACGAGGGCGATCCAAATCCTCAGGGTATCCATTGCTGGCCACAAACAACTCCAAAGTGCACTCATGCACGAGACTACATCGATACATAAACTGTCACTTATACTCCAAGACAAAAGGTGCTGTGATCGTATCCAAACACCACAACAAATATTATGCCAGAGTTCAGAAATGCTTGCCTTCAAAAGTATGCAAAGGATGCACTTAGTGGAAGCTTTCCTCTTCCTCCGAAAATTCCTATTTTGCAAAATACACAAATACAAATATTTCAAACACAGTACCAAAACTTATCTCAAATATTTTTTAAATAAATCTTAAAATAAACTAGATGAAATTTGAGAGAGGTAGGAAAAAGAATCAACTCATTTGGAGTTTTATTTTAAAAGTTATAGCCAGTCAAAGTTTGGTCAAATCTGTTTTTAAATAAAACCAGAAAAAAGGAAAACGCTTCAGCAGTAATACGCTTACGCAGCAGGGAAAACGCACTCGGGGTTTTGCGCCTCCACTTAAACAGAGAGAGGGCGCTGCGCGGGTCGCTGACAGTGGGTCCAGAGGGCCCACTGGTCAGGTTTGACCGTTCCTTCCCTCCTTCTCTTCTCTTCTGCCCGACGGGAGCGGGGCTCCGGCGATCGCCGGCGACGGACGGCGGCTCCTCGAGGGCATCTGCGGGCGGGGATGGAACGGCTAGACCGAGGCGGTCCTCGGGGTGGTTGCTGGGTCGGAGGAGGTGCAAGGAATCGCCGGCGGCGAGCTCCGCGGCGGAGGGAGGCTACGATGGTGAAGTGACTATGTTGCTCCGGTGGCCTCCGACCGAAGCTGGGTAGCTGGGCAGCTCCGCAAGACTACGGGGAGGTTCTTGGTGGCGCTGGATTGGCAAAAGGGTGGCCGGCGGCGACGAATCACGCTGGGGCTTGGCGGCGGCCGAGCTGGCCGGAGTTGGGGAAAACGGTCCTCTCCGGTCGATCTACTGCGCGGGGAGCTCTACGGGGGAAAGTCTGAAGTCGCGTGAGTGCTCGGAGGGGCTCGGGGGCCCTTTATATAGCGTGACGAGGCGGCTACGCGGCGGCAGAAGATAAGCTCGTCGGCGACAGCCGTTGCTGTAGTTGCAGGGCATCGTGGCGGCGACGAACGCGTTCCGACGAGCGGGGGGATAAGCACGGCCTGTGCTCCGGGGCAGCTGTCGTGCGCTGGTGGCTTGGGCGGCGCCGTCCGCGGCGGAATCCGTTGCCTACGCCGGCGTGCCGCCAAGGGCGCGGCTAGCGGTGCAGCAGGACGCCAGAGGGATCGTGGAGCAGGGGGGCGGCTAGTGCATGGCTCAGCGATGCAGAGGGAGCCAGGGTCGGGTCGCGTCGAGCGCGGCAGTGCGGCGTGTCGGCATAGTGCGCGCGCGTGCAAAACATGCGCTCTGGGCGCGCCTAGAGCACGCACGGCAGGTGCTCGACGGAATGCCAGCGTGGTCTAGAGCGCGAGGGTGGAGCTGGCAAAGCACAGATCGAGGGTAGGGGTGGCTAGGCACTCCGTGGACAAGGTTGAAAGGCCAGGGGTTCAAGTCCACAATGCAAATCAGAGAGCTTGCCAAAACTGACTGTGCACCCCAGGTGTTCGACAGAATGTCAAGTGCACTTAGGCAACTCTTGGAGTGGCCAAAGTCTCCATATCAGTGTCTCTTTAGATACAGGAGATGGTGGTAGGGTCAGTTTGGCAAAAACAGAAGGTTGATAGTGCAAGTTTTGCAAAACTCCAGTTTTGGGCAGAAAGAAAAGGGGTTTAGAACATGCACTTCAAAATCCCCAATGAGCCCAATCTCCTGGACTTAAGAGTTTGGTAGGGAGGGCTACAAGTAGGAGAAAGCTCAGGGTCACTAGAGCAAGGAAAAATATGGTTGCAGTACAAATCACCAATTTGGACCAGAAAGCAAAAGAGGTTGATCCACTCAAATTTTCCAAAGAACATCATTGGGTTTTTGCTTGAAGATGAATTGTATGCATCCACTGTCATCTCCAAACACTTGGAAGAATTTTTGAAGAAATATTTAAATGGGTTGCAGTGCAAAAGTGCCTACTGGACCAGATTGTAAAAATTGGTGTAGAGCTCAAAGTCTCCAATGGCCAGAAGGTATCTTTGCATAAAAGTGATGTGGAAACATCACATGACATCCCCAAATTTTGGTGGAATTTTTAAAAGCATTTGTCAAGTGGTTGTAGTGCAAATAAGCCCCAAATGCATAAGGAATCATTTTTAAAGAAAGAAAGCTTTTTGAATAAAAAAAATCTTGCCACATTTGAATCCACTGATAAATAATGGTTTTATTATAGAGAGAAATCAAGTCCAACAATACCTTTGAAGGTTTCTCCCACTAGAGGCAAAAATCCAAAAATCACAAAAGGTAAAACTTGACAATTGGAAAAGTTTTATTTCCTGGCAATATTTTAATAAACAAAACAAGGCCAAAAAAAATTTGGGTGTCACAGGCCCTTGTTGTGATCCAGGAAATATCGTACTCCCGATCATGTATATTTGTGAGTACGGTGTGTATAAAGTACACTACATGGATACCAAGGGATTTTGTAGATACTATCGAAGAACTAGGCCCGGGCTTGTACATACCTAGGACCTAGGGTTACAAATCCTAGAAGACTATGTCAGTGGACACAAAGTCTTTCACAACTCAAGTATCTTTGTCTTGTACGGCTAGTCTTCCATGGGTATCCGCGAAATGCATCATGGGCCGACCAATGTGGCGCGGGACGGAACCTACCCAGGGGCCTCACCTCGGCCCACCAGACCTCATGCGGTGACACACCCCTACCCCTAGGCCTCGTTATCTTCTCACACCCACACATACCAACACACACACCGCATAGACTATTTCTCCTCATGCCTATATCCCCCTTCCCCCTTGCATGGACACACTCAAGGGCATCTCTCGCCGAGACATCCTATTCTTATCTTTCTCTCTCTAGACCTCTAATTTCTCATGCCATCTGTCTCTTGTCGCCCCCCTCACGTCGGCTCCTCTATCAATGGCTCTTTCGAATATGTACACATACCCTCTCTAGGCCCTGCCAAATACGTCAACTACACATTCGCACATGTTACATCTTATCATGTACCCCATTGATCTAAAAAGCCCTCTCTTCACTTTTACTTCGCATACAAGATTCCTTTTGAATAAAAACTACACAAAGTGTGGCCAAAAAATTATTTTAGAAAATCTACATAGATACAACATTACAAAGTTATATGGAGTATGAAAGTTAATTTGCATGTTGCATCCAAAAATATTTCTTCCGCATCGTGAATTTTATATTTTTATACTATATATAAAGTTAGCCATAAAAAAAGAAACGAAGAGCAGCTCTCTCTCCATCGCACACACCCCCCTCTATGCCCCTTTCACATACGCACACAAACTATCTCTAGGCCCTCTAAAAGTACGCCCCCAACACATTCACGCATGTTTCATCTTTCCCTTGCGATATATACACCGATGATCACTGTATTCGAAGTGAAAGCACGATGTGTTCATTGGACTTTAAAATCCACTCATTATAGTCATCATTTACGTCTTGTGGTTATTATACAGTCACGGGCTCACCGTACAACTTTGTATTTGTTGAAGACATGACTAGTTGTAGTTAAACGCTGGTGCATCTAGTGTTGCAACATTAGCACACATTATCTCACTACCATAGGGTCCACCTGTCGACGGGTATAAGAATGAAAACAAATGATAAAAAATTATTGGACGGTGGGTATTCGAAGTCGTGACCGCGGGCACGGTGGACATGGTGGCCTTGTATTGGTATACTGAGTCGTCTCTTTTAATACACATGAGCTAGTGTGGTGATTATACACACAAGCGTGCATGCACATGAACTACATGCATGAAACACTCACACGTACACACGCAGCCACACAACACTCACACACACGCACGCAACACTCACACACACACATGCACGCATGCATGCACACACCACAGAACCAACACACACCCTCACGCTCAAGTGCTCAACCTACACGTGCATGCGCACACATCAGGCCCTAAGAGACACATACACAACCAGGTGGTTCCTGCTCACGGGTTGGAGTCTTGTCGCGCCTGTGTAAATTTGTGTTTATCTTACCTTTTTCCTCTGTGAACTAATAGGTGGGACCCACAAGGAACATGGCCAATTTAACCAATCAACATAGTGCCATGCAGACTATTTGGCCGGTCAACAGAGTGCAATATGATGTTGATCGGTGAGCAAGTGATCGGTGAGCAATTATGAAGTATGGTGATTGTGTTACGCTTTTCCCTTCAAATACACTGACCGCCAGTGTATTTACCTCTTCTCTCGCTCTCTCCATGGAGCCGAGTGGGCCAACGTCCCACTGCCTAAATTGGCGCACGCCACCCCATTATTGTTGTACTGGTTTCGTAAGAGCGAAGAAGCATTCACGTCTATCGTACAAACTCTAATATGAGTTACAAATGCTATGAAGACAAATACAAATATTTGAATCCACTTTATGCCAAATTTCTCTCTGTAGGCCTCTGAAAGTACATCTCTACATGTTCTCGCATGTTACATCTAACAACTATGCAATACAGCACTTCTACTCTCTAATACAATAAAGCATATGTGTTTCTAGTTTTACTACATCTCGTATTGTTACTTTAATTATTCAGTTTGCATACATTAAAATTGCGTTGAAATGTATGGCTAGTGTCATCTAGTGATATGAAAGGTCAGACGACACACACACACACACACACAAAGGGCCCATTACACATTCAAGCATTTCACATCTTTCTCTCGCTCTTTGTGTCAAACCGACTAGGCCAAACTACCTTGCCTACCACGCGGGAAACATTCCCTCGCCTGTTTAATCGGGTTTGTATCGATGGATCGTGTGAAATAGCAAAACTATAGTAGTACTACAGTACAAGTAATAGTTCACTGGGCCGCCGTGTCATGTACTCCTCCGTCGTAAGAGTGGAGGGCAGAGTGGAGTGCTCGCTTTCATAAATGTTCTATTCCCGTTCGCCGACATGTGGGACACCAAGCAACTGGGTCCACGTGCCATGCACCAAATAACAGTTCAGAGCAGCAGGGGGACGCACCACGGTCCTTGTGCAGAGTAGTAATGAGCAATGAGGCGTCAAATCACAAAGCTGCACCTTTCTCGTAGTTAAGTTGGAGGGACGATGTGATGCTCAAAAAAAAGTTGGAGGGACGGAGGCCCTCATTTCACTCTTTGCTGAATCCGCTTCTCCATCATCTTCTTCAAGTTAACCACGTGTTGCTTCTATCGTTGATCTGCCACATGTGGGATGCGAATCGTCTTGGTACATCACTCACACGTGGGAGCGCATGTTAGCAAACCGGCAGGAACCTCCTCTAAAATAAAAAACCTCCCCTACCTTCCGCATGCCAAAATTACATCCTTTTTTACTAACTTGATATATATTTTTAGATCAATATAATCGAGATTTGTATAGATAGCACCAAGGAGCAAAACCAAGTGGTACACTTAAGGGCATCCACAATGCGTAGCCAAATGTTAAAGTAGCTCTTGGCATCGATGGGAACCATTGTGGAGGGTGCTGTCAAAGCCAAAAAAGAGGGAACCAAAGCTCCCTAATTGATTGAAGGAATAGAAAAATGCAACCTCTCTCCTCTTTCTCCCATGATTGGACGCATTCATAGAGCATAGAGTCTACTCCCTTGTCCCTTCTATCACAAATCACAAAGCAGTGAGGCGTCAAAACACAAAGCCCGGATGAAGCAACCACCATTTCACTCTTCGTTGACTCCGCTTCTCCATCGTCTTCTTCGAGAAACCACCTTTACCGCAGCAAGCCGAACGGACGACACTATTGTGCTAGTAGTACATTTAGGCCTCCTTTGTTTCAACGAACTTCCTGGATGCAAAGAACGTGGTTGTCTCGGCTTGCGGCCGGCACTTGCAAATGATATATTGTGGTCTGCCAGGGTGTGCTCCGTCAAATGCACATCGCCAAAGCCACAACGATCGAGATATCGTCGACGCCACCGTAATGGGGAAGGAAGTTAAATAGTTACTCCCTCCATTTTTTTATGCAAGGCCACTATCAAAATTATAATTTGCAACTATATAAGGCCACTAACACTAATCGAGGCAAAATTGATGGGTTTGCCTCATACTAACAACCAAGGACATTAATATCCCCTTGCATGCATGCAGAAGTGAGAAGGTTGGTTTGCATGCGCTGCATTAATCAAGAAATGAGGAGTGAGATGGTTAGCTTATTGGGTGTTGGAGAAAGAAATAGTCATCAATTGACACGTCAAACGAGGAGGGAAGCTAGCTTTTAATATTGGCTTAAACCGACTTTAATGTTTACCCTGGTAGTATCTGATATGAGTTTGTGGCCTTGTATACTTCTGTTTGTGCAATGATAGGCCCCTTATGTTTTGGAGTTTGTTGACATAAACAGTTTGGGGACTTATGTGTTTGCTAGTGCACATGGAGTAACAGGTCCTTGGAGTAATCGAGGAGTTTGATGAAAACGACGAAGATAATATCCCTACGAGGCAGCGAAGGTTATCACTGAAGATAAAGCTAACAAGAGTGAACCCTAAAAATTGTTGAAGTCTAAGCAATTGGTTCGGTGATTCTTTGAAGCAAATGACTGCGTCTAAGGAAGAATGAAGACGAAGTGAAGACATAGCATTTATTTCATTGTTCTTGCTCTTCCATTGAGTCATAGGACCACCGTACTATTAAGTGGGGCATAGCGTTTCGAAGCTCTGATTCTCTGATGCTAAACCCAAACCTATGAAAGCTGTGAGAGAAATCTCTTTGTGCTCCGAGCAAATTCTTGCCAGCAAAAGACTGTGATCTTCTTCGCTGCGAGAGATTTTCCTCGGACCGAGGAGTTAGCATTACTTGTTCCTCAAGTGTCGGTGCAACAAACCCTGGGTTTGTTGCCCAGACTGTGGACAGGCACGAGAACAAGATCACAGCACCAAATCAGATTGAAGCACAAGGGATCAGTTCTTCGAAGAACCAAGACTAGCCAGAGAAGCAAGATATCGCTAAGGGAAAAACCTCCCTTGCCGGGTAGGCGAGCCTGGCAAGGATAGGGATACCCCCAGAAGCAAGCCTTCGGGTCGTCCCGGCAGGCCTGCCGGGGTTTACGGAGGCAAAACCGCCTCCACCGCACCACCTCATCACGACGCACGTCGTTGATTAGTGTGGTTTCAAGCTGCAAAGTGACTAAGTGGCTCCTATTCGCCACATGGTAGCCACTTCCTACAGAAAATACCTCCAAGCGACACCTGTCCTGAGACATGTCAAACAAGCAGGCGCGAAGCTGGAAAAACTGCCCGGCAGGGCCTACCAGGCGAGCTGTCAAGAGACGTTGGCCGGCACATTTTATCCGCTTTGTCAGCCTGCAGAGTTAGGTATGATATCACTGTTTGCTATCTAATCAGTGCATAATGATTGATTTGCCACTGTGGTGACCCCTTGATCTATAAAAGAAGGTCCAATGCAATCATAGAAAGGGTTGGCTGATTCGGACCCTCAGACACCCATACGCACGTAACCATTCTCGCCCCGAGGCAACCCTTCCGGGCAAACGTGTTGCACTCACCTCCATCTTTTCCACCATCAAAACACCAAAGCAGGAGTAGGTTTTCACGCCTCACGGTGGCCCGAACCTGGGTAAAAACTGTCGCGTGATCTCTGTCATGATGTTCCACGCTTCTCCGCACTTTGTGCAATGTACAATCCCCCTGCTGAACCAGAAAGGGGCTCTTGGTCCCATAGGTGGTCATGGTTTCCCACGACATCTTTGGCACGCTAGGTAGGGGGGTCACTTGCGAGAACCCGAAAGCATGAGCAGCGCGTCATCTTCATCGCCATTTTCATCATCGACGGTTCCATCGACTATAGCCCCCAAGAAGAAGTCCGGTGACGCAGCTCACCCTTCCACCTCGAAGGCTCTGCCACCCACGGCCACCGACGCTGTAGGGAATGCGGAGGCGCACGAGGATGTGGGCGCTGTGTGGGACGCGTTCGGCGCAGGCGGTGTTGTCACCACCTCCCCCACGGCCGAAACAGGAGCGGGAGACACCGGAGGAGAGCAGCATCAGCAGCATCCTAGCGGTCATGCTCCACGAGGTTAACGAAGGTGTTATTCCGTTTGTACCTCTTCCCCTCGCCGAAGGGCACAGCCGCAGTGGTGGCACCCGTTCTGGGGCGAGTCGCCTCCCTCCAGCCGCCCCCGCCATGGGCGCGACCGCAGGGCGCGCGCCTCCCCCGGAGCGGGTTGACCCAGCCACTGTGCTCAATGGAGCCACTGGACCTCAAGCGCCTTCACCGCGTCACCATGCCATCCAAGCGGCTGATTCGCAACAGCGAGGGCGCGTCGCAGTCGCCGCCGACACCGTTAGAAGGCGGGCAACGATGCGGTCTACGTCATCATCACCGATGCTAAGCACCGCTACGAAGGCCATGGCGCGGGCCTAGCTGCTGTTGAGGTTCCCGCCGGCAGCCGATAAGATGGGTGAGTGGAGAGCCACCATTCAGTGTCTGATTGGCTTCGCCGAGGCTGGGGGCTCACAGCGAGCTGGCCCGCCGCGGCCTCCCCAAGCGACGACAACGGCTCACGCTGCTGGTCGTACAGAAGGGCCACCCCCACTATGCAGTCCCCACCACGGCAATCAGGGCGGGAGCCGCGAAATCAAGAACCTGACGACATCTCGATGGCCTCTTCTAACCCTCGAGCACATCAAGGCCAACGGCGAGCCCCGAAGGACAGGCGGGGGGAGGCCCGCGCGTCGTTGTCGAGCGACGCCGCGACGACCACCGCCGGACCAATGGGTGTGATGGCCCCGACGTCGACGAGCCTGCGCTCGAGGGTGGCGGGTGCCTACCTTTCGAGGTTGGGTGCCCTGCCTTCACTCGTGAGCTGCGGCAAGTCCGTTGGCCATCCGCTCGCACGTTCAAGCTAGAGATACCCGAGAAGTATGATGGGAGGCTGAACCCAGCAGAGTTCTTGAGCATCTACACCATCGCTGTTCAAGCTGCCGGGGGAAGAGACAAGAAGGTGTTCGCCAACTACTTCCCTTTGGCACTAAAGTCCAATGTGAGGTCTTGGCTGATGCACCTGCCGGAGAACTCCATTTCAACATGGGCTGACCTGTGCCATGAGTTCATTGGCGCCATCACGGGCGGCCATCAAGAACCAGGACAGCCCAGCGACTTGTAGCTTCTCCAACAGAAAGAAGGAGAGACTCTACGAAAGTATTTGCAGAGATTCAGCAGAGTCCATAGAAATATCCCAGATATCCACCCGGCGGCTGTGATAGCTCCCTTCCAATCCAATGAGCGCAACCGGAGGATACGTTCCAAGATGAATGTACGGTTGCCCAAGACTGTGAAGGAGCTTTACACTTTGGTGGCCAAATGCGCTCGGGTGCAGGAGGGAAGGAAACTCCCTGGAGACAAAGATTGCATCGACATCGACTCAGAGGATGACGACGAATCCACCAGTCAAAAGAAGAAGAACAAGAAGCGCAACAAAAGGCGCAAGGATAAGGCAGTGATGACCATGGAATGATCGGGCACGCCTAGTACCAGCAAGAAGGCTAAGGCCGATGCCCCCGGCAAGGAAGATGCCGCGTGCGCTGACTGCCGGGAGGCTGCGGCTGCTGAGAAGGCTTGGAAAGGCGATCGACTGTATTGCAAGATTCATCAGACCAAAGGCCACAATCTCCAAGAGTGTCATCAGGTTGAGCAGCTCATCAAGAGGCAGAGGGCTGAATATGAGAAGCGTGATAAGGAAAAAGGTCAGAATGGCACTGGCGGGAAGGGCCGAAGCGGTGAAGCAAATCGCCCCAGCAAGGTTCTTCGGAACCAAGGAAAACCCGCCAGGGGCCGAGAGAAGGAAGGTTGCAATAATGAGAGTGATGGAGGGGATGAAGAGAAAACCAGCGAGCAGGAATTCCAGAAGGCCACTGACGCCCTGTGCATTGACGGGGGTGTATCTTTGCACTCCTCTCACCGCCAACTTAAACGGTGGGTGCGTGAGGTCAATGTGATGGAGCCGGAGGCAGAGTCTCGGAAGCCGCTCAAATGGTCACGCACGCCCATCATCTTTGACGAAGAGGACCATCCTGACCGCACCACCGCGGTAGGGTGTTTGTCGTTGTTGGTCTCGCCAACAATTCGCAACCTCAAAGTCACAAAGATGTTGGTTGACGGCGGGGCCGGGTTGAATCTGATTTCCCCAAAGGTTATCAAAGCTTCAGATAGCAGAGGAAGAACTAAAGGTCATGGGCACGTTTTAAGGAGCCAATCCCGGCAGGAGTCATCCTAAGGGAAAGATCATGTTGTCAGTGACATTTGGGGAGAATTGAACTACCGGACTGAGAAGGTTGTGTTTGATGTGGTCGACCTCCCCCTGCCGTACAATGGGATCCTCTGACGCCCTACAACACTTTGAAGATGCTAGGGCTGGTAGGAGTCATTTCCATTCCGTCAGATGAGAAATACTCAATCATTTGCGTGGATAAGATTTACCGCGATGCAGTCGCGGCAAAGGCCGTGGCAGCAGCAGTCCCCGCCAAGGAAAATAAAGGAAAGAAGAACGACAGAAGGGACACCAGCAAGGAATCGGGGAAGCGTACCTCTTCAGAGTGTGCTATGCCTGTGGATGACTTGTTGGGGAGTTCCAACAGCAAGAGATCCAAGGTTGCTGCACCACATGTGAAAAAGGTCCCGGCAGGGCTGGCTGGCGTTGATGGTACCTTTACTATCAGCGCCACCCTTGATGACAAATAGGAAAGCGCGCTTGTTGCCTTCCTATCGGCGAATATCGATGTGTTTGCTTGGCAACCATCTGATATCCTCGGTGTTCCTAGGGAGGTAATCGAGCACCACCTTGTTGTCTGCCCACATGCCCGACCTGCCAAGCAAAAGGTTCGAAAGCAGGCCTTGGAGAGGCAGCAGTTCATTGCCGAAGAGATTAAGAAGCTTGACACAGCTGGTCTGGTTAGAGGAGTACTGCATCCAACATGGTTAGCAAACCAAGTGGTCGTAAGCAAGGCTAACGAAAAATGGAGGCTTTGCATAGATTTCACAGATCTCAACAAGGCTTGAACGAAGGACCCATTTCCCTTGCCGTGCATTGACCAGATTGTGGACTCCACTTCAGGTTGTGATTTGCTCTCCCTTCTGGATGCACACTCTGGATATCATCAGATCTTCATGTCCAAGGAAGACAAAGAGAAGACCTCATTCATCACCCCATGTGGTACGTACTGCTTCGTGCGCATGCCTTTCGGGTTAAAGAGTGTCGGGTCCACTTTTGCAAGAGCAGTCCACATTGGTTTTGAACCACAGTTACAAAGAAACATTGAGACTTATATGGATGATACTGTGGTCAAGACCAAGGACAGATCAACCCTCATCCAGGATTTGGAGGAGACAGTTGCTAATCTGCGCAAGATCAACTTGAAGCTAAATCCGGAGAAGTGTGTGATTGGCGTTCCCTCCAGCAAGCTACTTGGGTTCTTCGTGTCCCATCGTGGGATCGAGGCCAACCCGATAAGATTAAGGCTATCAAGAAGATTCAGGCACCCAGGATAGTTAAAGATGTGAGGCATCTCACAGGGTGTGTTGCCGTACTTAGCAGATTCATCTCCAAGTCTGCCGAGCGTGCCTTACCATTCTTCCAAATTTTGAAGAAGGCAGGGCCCATGAAGTGGACCCCGGAAGCAGACGCATTATTACAAGATTTGAAGACCTACTTGTCCTCTGTGCCCATTTTGGTTGCTCCCAAACCACGACAACCATTGCTACTATACTTAGCAGCAACTAATCAAGTGGTTAGTGGAGCCCAATGGCACAGCGAGAAGTAGAGGAAACAGAGAGTGAGCAAAGCCCCGCAGGACCAGATGAGGATTAGGACAAAGAGGAGTACAGCAGCAGGGGCAACCACAAGGACGTGGAAAGGAAGAAAGTGGTGCAGCGCCCAGTATACTTCATCAGTTCCCTGTTACAGGGGCAAGATCGAAGTACTCTGGTGTGCAAAAGTTGATTTTTGGCATCATCATGGCCTCAAGGAAACTGCGCCACTACTTCCAAGCCCATGAGATCACGGTTGTCACCCGCTTTCCGTTATAAAAGATACTCTAAAACCCTGAGGCTATTGGCAGAATAGTGGAGTGGGCTTTGTAGTTATCCAGTTTTGGCCTAAAATTTGAGAGAACATCAACAATTCAGAGCAGGGCATTGGCAGAGTTTATTGCAGAATGGACGCCAACCCCTAATGAAGAAGTGCTGGAAACAGTTTCCCGGCAAGGAAGCGCCACAAGAATGGATCATGTATTTTCATGGTGCATTCTCCCTGCAAGGTGCAGGGCTAGCGTGCTTCTCGTTGCTCCCACTGGGGAGCACTTGAAGTACGTCGTCCAGATGCATTTTCCCCAGGGGGAGGCAACCAACAATACAGCGGAGTATGAAGGGCTCCTTCCCAGGCTCAGGAGTGCCACGGATTTGGGAATCAAGAAACTGATCATTCGAGGAGATTCAGAACTTGTGGTGAGACAAGTCAACAAATATTACCAAAGTCCATTGATGGAGGCATAAGTTGAGGAAGTGAGAAGATTGGAGGAACTCCTTGACGGATTGCAAACAGAGCACGTACTCCGTGTGGAAAACATCATAGTTGATCATCTATCAAAGTGTGCTGCGCAAAAACTTCATGTGGAACCAGGAACTTTTGTTCTCCATCTTACTCATCCCTCTGTATCCCCGACAACAATGGCCTGAAAGGGGAGGAAGTTGGACTCCGGTAAGCCTCTCCTGGTAGAGCCTCCTGGGGCTCCTGGTAGGTACCCTGCCGGAAACAACTCCCCATCGATTGCCGGGCTGTGCCCTCCTGCTGGGCCACTGGTCCCCGCGGTCGAGGAATGCACTCCCGCAGATGAGGAGGTGCCGCTAGGCCTTGTTGCCAAGCCCCAGGCTCCAACTTGAGCAAGGCACATAGTCCACTTCCTCCAAATTGGAGAACTTCCTGATGAGCAAGAGGAAGCTGAAAGAGTAGCCCGGAGGGCCAGTATGTATCAGTTTGTTGATGACACTCTATACAGAAGGAGGCCCAATGGTGTGAAATTGAAGTGCATTTGCCGGGAAGAAGGAAAGGAACTGCTGGCAGAAATACACAAAGGCATGTGTGCGGCTCCCACATTGGATCAACGACATTAGTTGGGAAAGCGTTCCAGAAAGGATTCTATTGGCCCACAGCCCTCCAAGATGAGGTCGAGCTAGTCACCAATTGTGAAGCCTGCCAGTTCCATTCCAAGAACATCCATCTGCCTACACAAGCTCTTCAGACAATCCCTTTGTCATGGCCGTTTTCGGTCTGGGGGCTCGATATCCTTGGCCCTTTCCCCCGAGCTGCTGGGGGCTTTGAATTCTCGTTCGTTGCCATCGACAAGATACAAAGTGGCTGGAAGTAGATGCTGTGAGAAAGGTGACTGCTCAGTCAGCTATCAAGTTCTTGAAAGGATTGGTGTGCCGCTTTGGGGTCCCTGCCCGGATCATCATCGACAACGGCACCCAGTTCACGAGCCGCGCCTTCATGCAATACGTTCATGCCCTCGGAAGCAAGGTCTCATTTGCTTCTGTTGCACATCCCATAAGCAATGGACAAGCTGAGTGGGCGAATGCTAAAGTGTTGCGAGGACTCAAGACAAGAACATTTGATACGCTGCAGAAGTGCGGCAGGGGATGGATCGATGAGCTGCCAGTAGTTCTCTGGTCCCTCAGAATGCCACCAAATCGAGCTACCGGGCAGACTTCCTTCTCCCTAGTCTATGGGGCAGAAGCAGTTATCCCTATGGAACTCATTTACTAGTCGCCTCGAGTGCTTGCCTACTGTGACACCCAAATTTTTATTTGGCTTTTTCAAAACTTTTATTTGATTTGAGGGAGGTGATTTAAAAATTTTCTTGCTTCTAAAGAACTCTCCCTCTCAAAATATTTTCTTTTATGACAAGTGTTTTGTTTTGGATTCACCCAAGACTTGATTTTGGTCTTGGAGGTTTTTCCTTCTTGTGTGGACTCAAAACCAAATGCTTTTCACTTGGAAAAATGTCTTTTGAAAATTCTTTTAAAAAGCCCTATGGCTTTTGGAATGATCCTTTCCACTTTCAAAAATCTCTCTTGCCATGACCTAAGTGTAAATCCCCTCCCATAAGCCTTTCCTCATCTTTGGATCATGATGTACTTCAAATCCAGCAAGTTGAACCTCTCCATATATTTGTTTCCATTTATTTCTTATCAAAAATTATTTCTGCCTTCTATTCTAGCTCTTGGAGTTTTACAAAGGAGCTACCCTTTCTGCTTTGAGTTTTGTCTCCAAACCAATTCCCCTAGCTAGTCCTTTGAACCCTCAACCAGGATCCATGAAGATCCACTGGTCTCCAGTTCAAAATTTTGAAACTATACTTGCTGCAAGTTTGGACCTTATTTGCCAAATTTGATGAAATTCATTTGAATCCTCCTCCTAAAAATCTGAGAAAATTCAGGCAGCCTCTGGGTGCATTGAGAGGTCACCTCACCAAGTCCCAGCTCCAGAATTTTTTTTCTTCATGCCAAATCATTTCGTTGAACACCTGCTGGACACTGTTGCTATCATGTTCAGTAAATTCAGAGATACAGTTTCAGAACTACTGTCGTTTTCTTCAGAACTTGTTGTCGATCTCGACAGTGCCGCGGTGGCGCCTTGCTCCCTGTCCCCTCCTCCTTATCCTCTACGCCGCACGATCTCCTGGAGGCTTGCGGGCGTCGGCGACGAGCAGGAGGTAGTGCGCCACCCCGTGAGCGACGGCAGCGGCGGCTTTGCGGCCGCCCGAGAGAGGCGCAGCGCAGACGGCGCCGTCCAGTGCCGCCCAAGCCACCGGAGGCCGCCGCGTGGCCATCCACTCCCCCGTGCGGGCTGCCACCCTTCGTCGTGAACTGGTAGGCGCGGAGCGCGCTCTCTGCCGCCGCCGTGCCTGTACGGCCACCTCATCGAAGACCGGCGCCATTACGCCAAGCCCGACCAAGTTTAACAGTGGGACGGGACCAGTAACTCTCACTGATGGTGCCTAGCCTCTTAAACCCACTGCCCAACCACTGCCTCGCCATAATCGCTCGCCGGAGATTTCCCGTTCACGGCCACCCCCTCGAATCGCCTATAAATAGAGGCCCCGAGCTCAAACTCGAACCCACACCACCTCTACACACCTCCAACACCACGCCTAGCCACTGGAAGAGCCCCGAGGGAGTCTTCTTCCTCAACTCCGGCCGCCGCGACCCGCCATGGGACCCAGCTCGATTCGCTCCCGTGCGTGCACCCCTACCCCTCAACTCTTGCCAGTAGTTCTCTAGTGCATCCATCCTTCTGACCCGCGCTTCAATTTGAAGTTTGCAGCACCCACCGGAGTTCTCCACCATCGCCCGAACCGCCGTCCGCCGGAGAAAGTGTCGCCGTCGACGTGGTGCTCTCCGACGACCAAGTCCACCACCCACTGACGCGGAAGGACACGCTGAACCTCTTGGTACCCTCTGATCTCCCTGTCTCGCCGTGGTTCAACGCCGGCGACCACCGCAGCCTTCGGGCGCCGGCGAGGATTTAAACCTGACATGTGGGACCCCCACGTCAGCCTCTCTTCTTTCCTCCCCCTCGAACCATTTTCTGTTGGCGCCTTCGGGCAAATACGTTTTCCCTTTGGGCTGGCGCTTTTCTTTCCGAACCATTTTCTGTTTTCTCAGTTAAGTCCCTGGATCTTTTCTGTTTCATCACAAATTAGTCCCTGGACTAAAACCCTTCTAACTTTTTAATAAAAGATGATTTTTGAGTGATTCTTTTTCTGCCAGTCTTGTATTTCTGCCTAGTTTTTTATAGTATTTATTTGGAAAAAATTTGGAACAACTTTTATGCACGCGATGATTTTCACGATAGTGTACGTTTTCGCTATACCATAGGTTCCGGAAGATGTGACGGAGCCGCGAACTTCGCCGAGCTAGACTCCGACTTCTCCGAACCAGGCAAGCATGTTCGAACCTTTGATATGATAGGTGTTTTGCATGTTTGCTTGAATGGTTTGTGCATGGCATATGAGCATCGGTGTGTATCCCGTTGTATGTGAGGCAACTATCTGTGAGTTCCGAAGTTACTATGATCTCTGATGAGAGATGGCCTAGTCATGTGGTGACATGAAAGGCAGTAAGGTGGTATTGTTGTAGCATGCCAGCCTTACGACATCCGAATAAACTCCGATGTTAATGTGGACTGAGTCACGTTATCGTTCTTTCCCTTTCGTGCTACCACATGTTTTCTGCAAAGAATACGGTTTAGTAATTTGATAACCTCTTTCCGTGTACACACCAAATGGAGGGGCCGGGATGAGGGTTCCATGGCCCTGGATTAAAGCCAGTCATCCGGTCAGGGGGCATGGGTGTTTCCGGTTGGGACCGAGAGGGGGGCACCCCTTAGAGCGCGCGTATATAAATTTGATCCCATGCTACGCGAGGTTGTAGCCTCCCCGTCTCAAAGTTTTTCCTTAACGTTGCCGAGGGTGATTCCTGGCTTCGGAATGTTGAATGGGTGTGTACTGCTTAGACGTGTTTTCTCCTAAAACACCGTAAACGGAACTAGTCCCCGTGACTACTGAAATCCGTTGGTTGTGGTTAAAGTACAAACTCTGCAGAGTCAAATCCTTCCGAGTCACCGTATCCATGGTCAAGGACCGTGACCAGTGTATCCATATCTATGTCACATCCTCGTGGTATTTTTCCCGGTGAACAAGTTTGAGTGGTAAACTTGGTTGAACGTTATTCCTGTGGATGGACTAACCCTGTTGTTTATCTCATACCTGATTATTCACTTGAAATGAATTAAATTCTTGAGCTACTGAGATATTAAAGTTATGAAATATAAGCCCTTTATGTGATGTCGCTCAGACGTCCGACTGTGGCACTCTTGTTATTTACTTTTGATATAAGCCCTTTATGTGATGTCGCTCAGACGTCCGACTGTGGCACTCTTGTTATTTACTTTTGATATAAGCCCTTTATGTGATGTTGCTCAGACGTCCGACTGTGGCACTCTTGTTATTTACTTTTGATATAAGCCCTTATGTGATGTCGCTCAGACGTCCGACTGTGGCACTCTTGTTATTTACTTTTGATATAAGCCCTTTATGTGATGTCGCTCAGACATCCGACTGTGGCACGCACTGTCATTTATATTCCATTATAAGCCCTTTATGTGGTGTCGCCTTGACGCCCGACTGCGGCATTGTTATTTCTTTTGTTTCCTCTCGATGAGTCATTCAGACACTCGTTTGGCCCTCAGTATTACTTTGGGATTTCGGGAGGACTACCGCCCGACTTCTCTTTTGTTTCCCATGCATTGTTATCTCAATGTCTGAGTGCGCTTGTTAATCTGTTCATATGCATCATGTTTACATTTGTTATATCTTATGTCCGAACTGTCTTGCGAGTACTTTCATAGTACTCACCTGGCTTGTTGATTTGGCCAGATGTTGACGAAGGCGATCTCATGGATGAAGAGTTTCATAGTGAGTCCGACGCCTACAGGAGTCCCAGTCAGTCCCGTGCGATCCTGGATATTGGTCACTTGTATTATATACGCTTCCGCCACCCACAATAAGCCTCCTCGAGCCTCACTCTGACGCTCGAAGAGTTGTTAGTTTCAGGAGTCTTGTCACCCACTTCGCTGTGATATTTCCACCACCGCTTTTATCGTGAGTTAGTAGCTATGCCACCCTATCCGCCGTTATGTTTTCCCGGCGTGCTTGTAATAAATTGTTGAGCAGTCTCCGCTCAACCTTGTATTATACTCAGTACTCCTGGTATTTTCTTCTGTGACCAAGATATTGTCTACCAGTAAGAAGGAATTCTTCTTTACTGGTCCGTAAAAGGGATCGGTCTCTCAATAAATATTTTTATTGGAAGACCGGTCGTGACAAGCTTGGTATCAGAGCCAGGCTGACTGTAGGAAGCCACTAGGTGCGATCGCTAATCGGTTATTAGCGTCTTTAGTGCTCTTTCAGCATTTTGCAAATGTAGCTATTTTCTGTTGGTCATCATAAATTTATGACTTGACTACTCAGAATTTTTGCCTACTTTTGTAGATGGCTGGCAACAACTGCGAGACTCGGGTGTTCACTAATGCGCCCGGGGGTTTGTCAAACTCCTCGTCTCCATCACCAAGCTCGCGATCGGGCCAGCGACTCGTCCGGAGTTCACGCTTTACCAGCACAAGCTCAGCGACGACGTGTCTATGCACCAGGCCGTGGTGCAATTCAAGGGAGGATGTTCTGCGTCTCGCCACTTATGCTTTGTGGGAAGGGCCATGCCTACGGAGAGGCATGCCATGCAGATGGCTGCCCGTGAGGCGATAGCTCGCCTTCGGGACATTCTTCCTATGATGAAGACTCGTCGCTACCGCTACCTCCCATGCCATGTGCCATATACTTGTCACTATGCATTCGCCTGCCATAGGGGAGAGCGAGATGAAGCCATCGAGATGGTTGTTGAGTACCTCAAAGCCCTGGAGGAATCTTTCGACAACCTCGTGGACGATCTTGTGGCTGCCCGTATGGACTTAGTTCGGGGCGGTCCTGCCAGCAGGAAGGAGCTTCTCCACATGTCACCGCCACTGACTTTTGTCTCGTCCTCAGCATCATATGCACCGGCCATTTTGGCCACTGCCCGCCGTCTGCCTACCACTGAGGAGTTCGACCGAGTCATTGCTCCTACTCCAGTTAGAGCTGCACCACCTGCCGCACCCACACTGCCGCCTGTCGCACCCGCGCCATCACCTCAGCGCAGTGCTACGCGCCTGGAGCCTACTAGGGAGGAGGTGCAGGTTGAGTCTGCTGCACCGCTGGGTCTTACCCTCGGCAAGGGGAAGGACATCTTCACCATCTCCGACTGAGAGCGCCGAGTAGCCGCGCGTTGTGTCTGCATGTATGATATGTTTTATCTGTACGTTAGTTTGTAGTAGTTGTATTCGCTGCACCCCGGAGGAGTGTGCTAGTCTAATAACATGTCAGGAATGTGTACACACATCCTGAGTGCTGTATCGTATGTTTGCGTATCGCGTGTAAGATATGTGCTAAGCAGTTCTTCTCCGTGCGAAATCATGTATGTTTTCTTGAAAAATCTTGAGGTCTTCTAAATTTTTGCCTTTGCAAGATTTTCCTTGTACCACACAGTTCTTCTCATGAGTTTTGCAAAATAATACCCCAGAGTGGAAAATGTCTCGTCCGTGGACTCGTTCCATGCCCAATCAACCAGAAGAAGTTTATGGAACACAGACCAGCAATAACTTCACTCAGGGACAGTCTAGTCAACAGGACAGCGAAGCAGCCTTATCTCAAGTATGCCGCCTTTTCGAACAAAGCCAACAGCAACACCAAGAAATGATGAATCACGTCATCAATATGGGGAATCACCGTGAGCCATACCAACCACACTCCAAGTTGTCTGAACTACAGAAGACACGCCCTTCAACGTTTGCTCACACTGATAGGCCACTTGAAGCCGATGATTGGCTTCGAGACATTGAAAGAAAGCTGATTATTGCGCAGTGTTCAGATCATGAGAAGGTGCTTTATGCACCCCACTACCTCACTGGAGCAGCTGCAGCATGGTGGGAAAACTTCCTGCACATGCATCCCAGTGAACACAACATCACCTGGGAAGAGTTTAAGGAAGGCTTTCGTGGGGCACACATCCCCAGGAGCATCATAAAAATCAAGAAAAGAGAATTTGATGACCTCAAGCAAAGAGGCATGTCAGTGACAGAATACAACGGTCAGTTCACCCAGCTATCTCATTATGCCTACGATGAGCATATGACTGAGAACAAAAGGATGGAAAAGTTTTTGGACGGCCTGGCGCCAGCACTAAGATGCCAACTGGTCATACACACTTTCCCAGATTTCAAAACTCTGGTTGAAAAAGCCATTACCTTGGAGAATGAGCGCCGTAGTCTGGAAGATATTCGTAAGCGAAAGAGGGACAAGACGACTCTTGCTCGCAACAACCGAAGCAAGACTGAGGTTCCGAGGAATGAAGCAAGAAGATCCACGACTACTAATCTAAGGCCAACCAGACAGTTTCATTCCAGGGACAAGGACTTCACATACCATCCAGGGGTCACTTGCTATGCTTGTGGTGAAGAAGGGCACTATGCCAAACAGTGCCCAAAGCCTAGGAACTCGGCCCCCAAACCGAACAATGGTGGGATCAATCCAGCCCCCAAGCGCAACAATTTCAATCCCAACAACAACCACAGGAAGGGTCACCTGAACCATGTGACCAGAGAAGAAGCACAGAATGCCCCAGACATCGTGCTCGGTACATTCCCTGCCAACACAGTACCTGCCACGGTTTTGTTTGATTCTGGAGCTTCTCACTCGTTCGTTTCGAAGAGTTTTGTTTTGCAACATGGTTTTCCGATACTTCCCTTGGAAAAATTTATGATCATCAAGTCCCCCGGAAATAAGCAGATCGCTCAGAGTTACTGCCAAGGAGTGATCATTGAGTTCGAAGGACTAAAGTTTCAAGCTAATCTCATTGTGTTGGAAAATAAAGGACTAGATGTCATCTTAGGGATGGACTGGTTGACCACCAACAAGGGATTTATTGACTGTTTCAATCGGACTGTGATTCTCACTCATCATCACGGCAAGACAATAAAAGTTACCGCTCAAGAGAGACCACGGTCACGGCAACCAAAATTGAACAAAGTGGACATTTCAGAACTGAGGAAAGTTCCAGTGGTGTGCGAGTTCCCAGACGTATTTCCTGAAGAACTACCAGGCATGCCACCAGACCGAGAGATAGAGTTCAGCATTGAACTAGCACCTGGCACCACTCCCATCTATAAGAAACCCTATAGAATGGCACCCTCAGAATTGGTGGAATTGAAGAAGCAGATAAAGGAATTACTAGACAAAGGATTTATTCGAGCCAGCTCCTCACCTTGGGGTTCGCCAGTTTTGTTCGCCAAGAAAAAGGATGGGACACTGAGATTGTGTATAGACTATCGAGCTCTCAATATGGTCACCATCAAAAACAAATATCCGATGCCACGGATAAATGATTTGTTTGACCAGCTCGCTCAAGCCAAGGTGTTCTCAAAAATTGATTTGAGATTGGGATATCATCAATTAAAAGTACGGACAGAAGATATCCCTAAAACAGCATTCACCTCCAGATACGGATTATACGAGTTCACAGTGATGCCGTTTGGACTGACGAATGCCCCCGCATATTTCGTCCACCTCATGAACAAAGTGTTTATGAAATTCATGGACAAATTTGTGGTGGTATTCATTGATGATATTCTGGTATACTCAAGGACACCAGAAGAGCATGCTGAGCATCTCAGAATTGTTTTGGGAGAATTAAGGAAACATAAATTGTACGCCAAATTTAGCAAGTGTGAATTTTGGCTAAGGCAAGTTGGTTTCCTAGGCCATATATTAAACCACGAAGGCGTGGCCGTAGACCCAGGAAAGGTCAAAGCCATACTTGACTGGAAACCACCAGCCAACGTGACAGATGAGCGGAGTTTCCTAGGAATGGCCGGATATTACAGAAGATTTATTGAAGGATTCCCCACTGTGGCAAAACCAATGACACAGTTGCTCAAGAAAGACAAGAAATTTGTATGGACAGAAGCATGCGAGAAAAGCTTCCAAGAACTCAAGAAGAAACTAACAACCGCACCGGTCTTAACTGTGCCAGACATACACAAGAGTTTTGAAGTGTATTGTGACGCATCTCGGAAAGGCCTCGGATGTGTGCTGATGCAGGATGGCAAAGTTGTCGCGTATACTTCCAGGCAACTACGGAAGCATGAGGAGAATTATCCGACTCATGACTTGGAGCTAGCAGCGGTCATCCATGCACTCAAGGAGTGGAGGCACTTTTTGTTGGGAAATCATTGTGAAATATATACGGACCATAAGAGCCTTAAATATATTTTCACACAACCAGAGCTAAATTTACGCCAACGACGCTGGTTGGAATTGGTCAAGGACTATGATATCGGCATTCACTACCATCCAGGGAAAGCCAATGTAGTGGCAGATGCTCTTAGTCGGAACCCCAGCCCGAGCAATGACAGTCCACAGAACTTGAGGCCTGAGTTTCAGCAAGAGTTCGCTAGACTCAACATGGTGTTACTCTCTGAGGGCATCGTATCAAATCTGGAGATACAACCCACCCCAGTGGAACAAATTAAGAAGGCTCAGCAGGGACATCCCAGCATCGAGGGTATAAAGAGGAAAATGAACCTTGGCAAGGCTTCAGAGTTCGTCACAGACAGTGAAGGAATATTATGGTATGGGGACAGACTTTGCGTACCTAACATTGAGGAACTCAAGCAACAAATACTAACCGAAAGCCACACCGCTCCATACTCGATCCACCCTGGAGGAACCAAAATGTACAAAGACATTCAGGAAAGGTTTTGGTGGCACGGTATGAAAAGGGATATAGCCGCATTCATTGCTTGTTGCGATTCTTGCCAACGCATAAAAGCCGAGCATCAAAAGCGCGCTGGGCTACTCCAGCCTAACAGGATACCGGAGTGGAAATGGGATGAAATTGGAATAGACTTCATCGTCGGACTACCTCGATCGCAACGCGGAAATGATGCCATATGGGTCATCACAGATAGGCTAACCAAGGTGGCACATTTCATTCCCGTGAAGACGACCTACTCCACTCAAAGACTCGCCAAGCTTTATCTCTCCCGTATAGTTTGTTTGCATGGAGTCCCAAAGACTATAATATCCGACCGAGGCACTCAATTTGTCTCAAAATTTTGGGATCACCTGCAACAAGCCCTGGGCACACAACTAGCTTTCAGTACAGCGTACCACCCTCAGACTGATGGAAAAACGGAACGCGTGAACCAAATCCTAGAGGACATGCTGAGAGCCTGTGTGCTCACCTATGGATCCAGTTGGGAAGAAAGTTTGCCGTATGCCGAGTTTGCTTACAACAACAGTTACCAAGCCAGCTTACAAATGGCACCCTTTGAAGCATTGTACGGACGGAGATGTCGTACCCCACTGAATTGGTCAGAGACAGGTGATAGTCGTATCTTCAGCCCAGACATGCTCAAGGAGGCCGAGGAGAAAGTTAAACAGATCAGGGACAGACTCAAGACAGCTCAAAGCCGACAAAAGAGCTATTACGATCAAAAACATCGTGAGGTCAGCTTTGAACCCGGTGATTACGTATACCTACGAGTGTCTCCTATGAGGGGCCTGCAACGGTTCAAAATTAAGGGGAAGCTAGCCCCGAGATTTATTGGACCATTTGTGTTGTTGCACGAAGAGGCACAGTGGCCTACAAACTAGACCTACCCAAGGAGCTGTCAGACGTCCATGACGTGTTCCACGTCTCTCAATTGAGAAAATGTGTAAATAACCCGGAGAAGCATGTATCTCATGAGGGCATTGATGTGCAACCAGACCTCACCTACAGAGAGCGGCCCGTAAAGATTTTGGAAGAGTCTGAAAGGAGGACCCGTCAGAAAACAACAAAAAATTTCAAGGTTCAGTGGAGCAACCACACCGAGGATGAAGCTACATGGGAAAGGGAAGATTTTCTCCAGGCAGAGTATCCCCATCTATTCGAGGATCAGCTGAAATCTCGAGGACGAGATTTTTGCTAAGGGGGTAGGTGTTGTGACACCCAAAATTTTATTTGGCTTTTTCAAAACTTTTATTTGATTTGAGGGAGGTGATTTAAAAATTTTCTTGCTTCTAAAGAACTCTCCCTCTCAAAATATTTTCTTTTATGACAAGTGTTTTGTTTTGGATTCACCCAAGACTTGATTTTGGTCTTGGAGGTTTTTCCTTCTTGTGTGGACTCAAAACCAAATGCTTTTCACTTGGAAAAATGTCTTTTGAAAATTCTTATAAAAAGCCCTATGGCTTTTGGAATGATCCTTTCCACTTTCAAAAATCTCTCTTGCCATGACCTAAGTGTAAATCCCCTCCCATAAGCCTTTCCTCATCTTTGGATCATGATGTACTTCAAATCCAGCAAGTTGAACCTCTCCATATATTTTTTTCCATTTATTTCTTATCAAAAATTATTTCTGCCTTCTATTCTAGCTCTTGGAGTTTTACAAAGGAGCTACCCTTTCTGCTTTGAGTTTTGTCTCCAAACCAATTCCCCTAGCTAGTCCTTTGAACCCTCAACCAGGATCCATGAAGATCCATTGGTCTCCAGTTCAAAATTTTCAAACTATACTTGCTGCAAGTTTGGACCTTATTTGCCAAATTTGATGAAATTCATTTGAATCCTCCTCCTAAAAATCTGAGAAAATTCAGGCAGCCTCTGGGTGCATTGAGAGGTCACCTCACCAAGTCCCAGCTCCAGAATTTTTTTCTTCATGCCAAATCATTTCGTCGAACACCTGCTGGACACTGTTGCTATCATGTTCAGTAAATTCAGAGATACAGTTTCAGAACTACTGTCGTTTTCTTCAGAACTTGTTGTCGATCTCGACAGTGTCGCGGTGGCGCCTTTCTCCCTGTCCCCTCCTCCTTATCCTCTACGCCGCACGATCGCCTGGAGGCTTGCGGGCGTCGGCGACGAGCAGGAGGTAGTGCGCCACCCCGTGAGCGACGGCAGCGGCGGCTTTGCGGCCGCCCGAGAGAGGCACAGCGCAGACGGCGCCGTCCAGCGCCGCCCAAGCCACCGGAGGCCGCCGCGTGGCCATCCACTCCCCCGTGCGCGCTGCCACCCTTCGTCGTGAACTGGTAGGCGCGGAGCGCGCTCTCTGCCGCCGCCGTGCCCGTACGGCCACCCCGTCGAACACCGGCGCCATTACGCCAAGCCCGACCAAGTTTAGCAGTGGAACGGGACCAGTAACTCTCACTGATGGTGCCTAGCCTCTTAAACCCACTGCCCAACCACTGCCTCGCCGTAATCGCTCGCCGGAGATTTCCCGTTCACGGCCACCCCCTCGAATCGCCTATAAATAGAGGCCCCGAGCTCAAACTCGAACCCACACCACCTCTACACACCTCCAACACCACGCCTAGCCACTGGAAGAGCCCCGAGGGAGTCTTCTTCCTCAACTCCGGCCGCCGCGACCCGCCACGGGACCCAACTCGATTCGCTCCCGTGCATGCACCCCTACCCCTCAACTCTTTCCAGTAGCTCTCTAGTGCATCCATCCTTCTGACTCGCGCTTCAATTTGAAGTTTGCAGCACCCACCGGAGTTCTCCACCATCGCCCGAACCGCCGTCCGCCGGAGAAAGTGTCGCCGTCGACGTGGTGCTCTCCGACGACCAAGTCCACCACCCACCGACGCGGAAGGACACGCTGAACCTCTTGGTACCCTCCGATCTCCCTGTCTCGCCGTGGTTCAACGCCGGCGACCACCGCAGCCTTCGGGCGCCGACGAGGATTTAAACCTGACATGTGGGACCCCCACGTCATCCTCTCTTCTTTCCTCCCCCTCGAACCGTTTTCTGTTTTCTCAGATAAGTCCCTGGATCTTTTCTGTTTCATCACAGGTTAGTCCCTGGACTAAAACCCTTATAACTTTTTAATAAAAGATGATTTTTGAGTGATTCTTTTTCTGTCAGTCTTGTATTTCTGCCTAGTTTTTTATAGTATTTATTTGGAAAAAATTTGGAACAAATTTTATGCACGCGATGATTTTCACGATAGTGTACGTTTTCGCTATACCATAGGTTCCGGAAGAGGTGACCGAGCCGCGAACTTCGCCGAGCTAGACTCCGACTTCTCCGAACCAGGCAAGCATGTTTGAACCTTTGATATGATAGGTGTTTTGCATGTTTGCTTGAATGGTTTGTGCATGGCATATGAGCATCGGTGAGTATCCCGTTGTATGTGAGGCAACTATCCGTGAGTTCCGAAGTTACTGTGATCTCTGATGAGAGATGGCCTAGTCATGTGGTGACATGAAAGGCAGTAAGGTGGTATTGTTGTAGCATGCCAGCCTTACGACATCCGAATAAACTCCGACGTTAACGTGGACTGAGTCAAGTTATCGTTCTTTCCCTTTCGTGCTACCACATGTTTTCTGCAAAGAATACGGTTTAGTAAGTTGATAACCTCTTTCCGTGTACACACCAAATGGAGGGGCCGGGATGAGGGTTCCATGGCCCTGGATTAAAGCCAGTCATCCGGTCAGGGGGCCTGGGTGTTTCCGGTTGGGACCGAGAGGGGGGCACCCCTTAGAGCGCGCGTATATAAATTTGATCCCATGCTACGCGAGGTTGTAGCCTCCCTGTCTCAAAGTTTTTCTTGAACGTTGCCGAGGGTGATTCCTGGCTTCGGAATGTTGAATGGGTGTGTACTGGTTAGACGTGTTTTCTCCTAAAACACCGTAAACGGAACTAGTCCCCGTGACTACTGAAATCCGTTGGCTGTGGTTAAAGTACAAACTCTGCAGAGTCAAATCCTTCCGAGTCACCGTATCCATGGTCAAGGACCGTGACCAGTGTATCCATATCTATGTCACATCCTCGTGGTATTTTTCCCGGTGAACAAGTTTGAGTGGTAAACTTGGTTGAACGTTATTCCTGTGGATGGACTAACCCTGTTGTTTATCTCATACCTGATTATTCACTTGAAATGAATTAAATTCTTGAGCTACTGAGATATTAAAGTTATGAAATATAAGCCCTTTATGTGATGTCGCTCAGACGTCCAACTGTGGCACTCTTGTTATTTACTTTTGATATAAGCCCTTTATGTGATGTCGCTCAGACGTCCGACTGTGGCACTCTTGTTATTTACTTTTGATATAAGCCCTTTATGTGATGTCGCTCAGACGTCCGATTGTGGCACTCTTGTTATTTACTTTTGATATAAGCCCTTTATGTGATGTCGCTGAGACGTCCGACTGTGGCACTCTTGTTATTTACTTTTGATATAAGCCCTTTATGTGATGTCGCTCAGACATCCGATTGTGGCACGCACTGTCATTTATATTCCATTATAAGCCCTTTATGTGGTATCGCCTTGACGCCCGACTGCGGCATTGTTATTTCTTTTGTTTCCTCTCGAGGAGTCATTCAGACACTCGTTTGGCCCTCAGTATTACTTTGGGATTTCGGGAGGACTACCGCCCGACTTCTCTTTTGTTTCCCATGCATTGTTATCTCAATGTCTGATTGCGCCGATCCCTTTTACGGACCAGTAAAGAAGAATTCCTTCTTACTGGTAGACAATATCTTGGTCACAGAAGAAAATACCAGGAGTACTGAATATAATACAAGGTTGAGCGGAGACTGCTCAACAATTTATTATATTCAGTACTCCTGGTATTTTCTTCCCTGACCAAGATATAGTCTACCAGTCAGAAGGAATTCTTCTTTACTGGTCCGTGAAAGGGATCGGTCTCTCAATAAATATTTTTACTGGAAAACCGGTCGTGACACCTACGATGAAGTGGCGTAGGATCAGCACTGGCGTGACGACGTTGTGCTTCTCGAGGAGAACCGTCTCCGAGCTGCTACGTGTGCTGCACGCTACCAGCAAGCCCTGCGTCGCTATCACAGCCGCAGGTTTCATGCCCGGTGTTTTGAGGAAGATGACCTTGTCCTTAGGCGCATTCGGTCCGCCAAGGGAGCAAACAAGTTGACGCCAAAGTGGGAAGGGCTTTACTGGGTAGTACAAGTCACCAGATCTAGCGCAGTCCGTCTGGAGACCGGAGATGGCATTAAATTGCAAAACTAATGGAATATTGAGAATCTCCGCAAGTTCTACTTGTAAGGCGCGGCTGTCGGGCCCTGCCCAGCAGCCACCCTTTCGTACAGGCCTTGCCTTAGTTGCATGTAACCCCTTGTACAAAGCTAGGCGCAGACCCTGAGCAACAAAAAAATAAATGAAGCGCCGGGGCCCCCCGAGAAGTTGCATGCATGCATAAGATTTCATGAGCATCGCATGTTCATGTAGATAAGATCGCATCTGGCATCATGTCCATCTGCATAAAACTGCAGGTTCCTGCCGAAAACTTGGCCTCCAAGGGAAGCTGGAAAGATGAGCCAACACTGCGATCTCTGGCAAGCCAAACAGATAAGTTCTATCTCTTGTCCATACGTGTTCTGTAAGTAAAGACTTGTGCATAAGAGAACCTCGTCGCTTTTGAAACTTAGGTGCTCCCATCCCTGGACTCGAACGTTGCTTCGGTCAGGATGGTCGCAGTGGCCTTTGATAAAAAAAGATTGGCGGGGGGTTGGTCCCTCGTGACAATTTGTGCCCAGCAGGCTTAAGTCCCCGGCAACAAAATAGAGGGTACCGGCAGGATAGCCTGCCGGGGGAAACTCGTTTATTTAAAAATATAGAGGCATAACACCTCTACATGGACATATACATGCACGAGTCCCCGACAAGGTTCATCTTTTTCATTAATATGTTGATCAAACAACTACAAACCTTACAGGACACAGACATGGATTCAAGAGATTACATTATTTGAACTAAAATTTGGCAAGTGCCTGCAGATTTAAGATTAAAAAAAGATAAGTTCCCCGTAATCTCCTCTTTACGTTTTCCCTCCGCCAGGTATTGCGATGGGAAGAGGAGAGGACTAAAGAAGCACCCAAGCAGGAGCCCATCCCTGTCCCGTCACGGCCTGCCGGGCGCAGCCTGACAAGATCGGGAGTGGCAAGGCTGCAAAGGGGGGCACGGGGAGCAGCTCGGCGGTGCCCTGGTCGCCACCTCCAAGACCAGCAAGAAGCCCCGGATTAAGAACCGGTGTTCCACCAAAGCTCAGCTGGAAGACTGTTGGAGGGAAGACGAAGGCACCAAGGGAACATCCCTCCCCGGCTATCACCCAAAGAGACTGGTGATGATGGTGCCGGGGAGGGAGGGGAAGAGCGGAAAGATGAGGCGGCAAGTCGCCAGTAGCAGGCGAAGGCGTCAGCGCCATCGTACTCCAACCTGACACCCTGCCACCCGCCTTCTCCGTCTTCCCTCGTTTTATCTCCATCACCACATCTCCAGGGAAATGCCAGACCTCCAGTCTGATGCCTTCCCCGGAGAAGCAGCCGAGGGCCAAGATGGCCAGGGGGCTCGGGGTGCACCGCTCCCCACCTTGGCGGGAAGGAAGGCACACCTCCCTTCAGCATCAACCCTAGTTCCGCCGGAAGGGGCGGTGCTGGGATTACCAACGATCCCTAGCCCTGCATCCCGGACGGGCATCGAGGGCTCCAAGAACCTGGTCACCGAGCCAACGAGCGGCAGCGGCTCAAGGCGAGATGATGTGTTACCTGACGGATGACCGATTGAGGCAGAGGAGACAAGCATTTCACCGCAATGGGAAAGCTTGATATCTCACACGCCATGGACGGCTTGTCCGTCGCGTCCCCTCTAGGCTTGGACCAGACTCACTCCCCAAGCATCAGCACGTTCATTCGATATCGCCAACCTCAAGCTACTGTCTGGGGCCTGGCCACATGCTCTTCCCTTCAGCATAACCAGCAAGAAGCAGAGGATGGAGGAGAAGGGATGCGAGGATGAATGCCTCCACTCCTCCCCCGCCCCTCCTTTTTATAGGCGGGTCGGGGAAGAGAGCCGATCCCTCAACGGGTAACCGCCGCCCTCCTCCACCAATTCAAGAAGACCGGGCCCCTGCTTTGATGCTCTCCCACACCATGCGCCTCCGTTACTTACCCCGCGCGATGCATGCAGCATATGTGGCTGAGGATAAGGGCGTGGTGGGAAGAGTGAATTGGCAGTTACTCCCCCGTGCATTAAAAGTCATTCACAGGCCATTACAAGAGTGGCCCCACCACAATTGGCTTTACGAGACGCGCAGGAAAACTGAAAACTGGCTCGGACTCAAGTTAATGAAGAAGCGGAGAAGGTCTCAAGGGGCCAGCCACTTCCACGCACTGGTTAGGGCCTACCCCGACGATGGGCGGCAGCGCGTTTGGGCCAGGCCCGGGGGCTCGTGTCGGTGCAACAAACCCTGGGTCCGTTGCCCAGACTGTGCACAGGCACGAGAACAACATCACAGCACCAAGATCAGATTGAAGCACAAGGTATCAGTTCTTCGAAGAACCAAGACTAGCCAGAGAAGCAAGATATCGCTAAGGGAAAAAAACTCCCTTGCGGGGCAGGCGAGCTTGGCAAGGATAGGGATACCCCCGGAAGCAAGCCTTCGGGTCATCCTGGCAGGCCTGCCGGGGCTTACGGAGGCAAAACCACTCCACCGCACCACCTCATCACGACGCACGTCGCTGATTAGTGCGGTGTCAAGCTCCAAAGTGACCAAGTGGCTGCTATTCGCCACATGGCAGCCACTTCCTACAGAAAATACCTCCAAGCGACACTTGTCCTGAGACATGTCAAGCAAGCAGGCGCGAAGCTGGCAAAACAGCCCGGCAGGGCCTATGGGGCGAGCTGTGATGTGACATTGAGCTGCACATTTAATGCGCTCTGTCAGCCTGTAGATTTAGGTATGATAGCACTGTTTGCTATCTAATTAGTGTGTAATGACTGATTTTTCCACTGTGGTGACCCCTTGATCTATAAAAGGAGGCCCAAGGCAACCGTAGAAAGTGTTGGTTGATTCAGACCCTCACACTCCCATACGCGCGTAGCCGTTCTTGCCCCAAGGCAACCCTGTTGGGCAAACACGTTGCACTCACCACCATCTTTTCCACCATCAATACACCAAAGCAGGATTAGGGTTTTACGCCTCACGGCGGCCCGAACCTGGGTAAAAACTGCCCGCGTGATCTCTGCCTTGCCGTTCCATGCTTCTTCGCTCTTTGTGCAACGTGCGATCCCCCCGCCGAACCAGAACGGGGCCCTTGGTCCCGTAGGTGGCCGTGATTTCCCACGACATCAAGTAATGTTACCGTTGCTCCAAAATCCGACCGTTGAGAATGTGTTGGTTGGCCATTGGCTGGACCTCATGTCCAAAATGGTCATTTGCCATCTGGGAAGGCTGCGGCTATAAATAGCCACCCCGCTTCCGCTTTGTCCGGTGGCTGCTCCGTTTGATTTCTGAGAAGATTGTTGAGCAACCCTCTATCTGAGCGATTTGAGTTTAAAATCCACCGAGAGAAAAACCCTAGAGCTGAAGAATTAGATAGTGCTTTAGCATCACTGGAATCTAAGTTTAGTACGCTCCGCCTATTACTCTTGAGAGCTGCAAACTCTCTAGATGATTAGGTGTCAAGTCCTTCAGAGACCAAGAGTAATTGTGGTTCTCGAAGAAGAAGTCCGTAAAGGTTTGGAGATCGCCTTCAAGTATCTACCACGAGTGATCGACATCGGTTGACGAATCAATTGCCGAGGAGAATAGGGTGAAGAGATTTTATCTTCCATGTTAAGTCACAACCCCTACAACCAGATGTAGTCCTTGTGTAGAAGGATGAATTGGTCGAACAAATACCTTGTCGCCATCGAGCACCACCGGTTATCTCTGTTACTCAAGTTTACCTTCGATGCATTTTATTCATGTATTTTACTTTGATGCATGCTTTAGTTTCCCTTTGGTCATATGTTGTAGTTCTTCTTAGTCTGTTTGTTTCTTACTCCACTGCTAGGTTCGGAGAGATTTATGTTTTCCGAAGAAAATTTAAAACTCCCATTCACCCCCCCTCTGGTAGACATACTTCGTTCCTACAATTGGTATCCAAGCAAGGTACTATTTGAAACTGCTCATTTTAGTCTAACGACTTTGGAATTTAAGTATGTCTTCAGTGAACTACAAGTCGCATCTCAAGATTCCCATATTCGATGGGACAGATTATCCCTTCTCGAAGGAGAAGATGAAGATCCGTCTTCGAGCTATAGATGATGACATGTGGAACGTCGTGCACATTGGGTTCATAGTTCTAATTCCTCAAGCACCTACCGATGCAGAAAAGAAGCTCATTCAGCTAGACGCTCAAGCCAAAGATGAAATTGGTGGACATCTCTCTCGAGCTCAATTCCGTCGATACCGACAGTCTGAGACTACAAAAGAACTATGGTTTGTCCACGAAAAGATCAATGAAGGAGTGTCAACTCAAAAGGAAGCTCGAATTGATACTCTTCGGGCGAAGTTCAATCGCTTCAAGTGCATTGGAGATGAAAGTTGTTAGCAAACCATCGATCACCTCAGTGACATAGCAAATGAACTTCAAGGACTCGGCGCCAAAGACATCACTGACCATGAAGTTGTTAAGAAACTGCTTCGATCCCTTGACACCTCATTTGACATGCTTGTTCTGATGATTCGTGAACGCCCTGATAAAAGATTTAACACAATCAAACTTAGGTGTTATACCTGACTCCTTACCTTCGTCGAGGTCCCAATCTTCGGAGTTGTGTTTAATTATTTCCAATAAATCCTATTTGAATTCAATAGTCTTCATCATAAAAGAACCAGTACAAGAAGTATGGAGCATCGTGCATTTGTTGTCAGAAAGCCGAGCATAAAATTTTTGAATAATCATTTCTCTTGAGAGCTCATGATTGGGGCATGAATATAACATTGACTTAAGCCTCCCCCAAGCTTGAGCGATGCTTTCTCCTTCGCGTGGCCAAAAATTATATATATAATTACGATCACGATGAACAAGATGCATAGGATAAAACTTCTGATGAAATTCCAATTACAATCGCTTATAGTCCCATGATCCCATATCATCACATAGCCTATACCATGTCAATGAATATCCCTTCAAAGATAAAGGGAAGACCTTCTTCTTGATAACATCATCGGGCATACCTGCAAGCTTAAATAATCCACAAACTTCATCCACATAGATTAGGTGCTCATCAGGATGTAATGTTCCGTCTCCTGCAAAAGGATTAGTGAGCAGTTTTTCTATCATACCCGAAGGAATTTCAAAGTAGACATTTTCATTTTCAGTAGGTTGAGGAGCAACTCTTTGCTCTACTGGTCGGGGTGAAGATACCCCGAACAAGCCCCTCAGAGGATTACTTTCCATAGTAACAAGTGACAGTAAATTTCAGCACACTATATAAATTTTTCCTTACCAAATTCCACCTACCAAAGGCGCTTCACTCCCCAGCAACGGCGCCAGAAAAGAGTCTTGATGACCCACAAGTATAGGGGATCTATCGTAGTCCTTTCGATAAGTAAGAGTGTCGAACCCAACGAGGAGCAGAAGGAAATGATAAGTGGTTTTCAGCAAGGTATTCTCTGCAAGCACTGAAAATTATAGGTAACAGGTAGTTTTGTGATAAGATAATTTGTAACGAGCAACAAGTAAAAAAGTAAATAAAGTGCAGCAAGGTGGCCCAATCCTTTTTGTAGAAAAGGACAAGCCTGGAGAAATTCTTATATAGATAAAAACGCTCCCGAGGACACATGGGAATTATCGTCAAGCTAGTTTTCATCACGTTCATATGATTCACGTTCGGTACTTTGATAATTTGATATGTGGGAGGACCGGTGCTTGGGTGTTGTCCTTACTTGAACAAGCATCCCACTTATGATTAACTCCTATTGCAAGCATCCGCAACTACAAAAGAAGTATTAAGGTAAACCTAACCATAGCATGAAACATATGGATCCAAATCAGCCCCTTACGAAGAAACGCATAAACTAGGGTTTAAGCTTCTGTCACTCTAGCAACCCATCATCTACTTATTACTTCCCAATGCCTTCCTCTAGGCCCAAATAATGGTGAAGTGTCATGTCGTCGACGTTCACATGCCACCACTAGAGGAGAGACAACATACATCTCATCAAAATATCGAACGAATACCAAATTCACATGATTACTAATAGCAAGACTTCTGCCATGTCCTCAGGAACAAACGTAACTACTCACAAAGCATATCCATGTTCATAATGAGAGGAGTATTAATATGCATATAGGATCTAAACATATGATCTTCCACCAAATAAACCAACTAGCATCAACTACAAGGAGTAATCAACACTACTAGCAACCTACAAGTACCAATCTCAGACTTAGAGACAGGAATTGGATACAAGAGATGAACTAGGGTTTGAGAGGAGATGGTGCTGGTGAAGATGTTGATGGAGATTGGCCCCCTCCCAATGAGAGGAGCGTTGGTGATGACGATGGCGATGATTTCCCCCTCCTGGACGGAAGTGTCCCCGGCAGAACAGCTCCGCCAGAGCCCTAGATTAGTTCCGCCAAGGTTCCGCCTCGTGGCGGCGGAGTCTCGTCCCGAAAGCTTGCTTATGATTTTTCCTCGGATGAAAGACTTCATATAGCAGAAGATGGGCACCGGAGGGCCACCAGGGGGCCCACGAGGCAAGGGGGCGCGCCCAGGGGGGTAGGGCGCACACCCCACCCTCGTGCCCAGGGTGTGGGTCCCCTCTGGTATTTTCTTCGCTCAGTATTTTTTATTATTTCCAAAAATAATTTCCGTGGAGTTTCAGGACTTTTGGAGTTGTGCAGAATAGGTCTCTAATATTTGCTCCTTTTCCAGCCCAGAATTCCAGCTGCCGGCATTCTCCCTCTTCATGTAAACCTTATAAAATAAGAGAGACTAGGCATAAGTATTGTGACATAATGTGTAATAACAGCCCATAATGCAATAAATATCGATATAAAAGCATGATGCAAAATGGACGTATCAGTATGCACCGTTGCCAAAGTTCGTCATGCCGAGATACCACGTGATGATCGGGTGTGATAAGCTCTACGTTCATCTACAACGGGTGCAAGCCAGGTTTTGCACACGCAGAATACTCAGGTTAAACTTGACGAGCCTAGCATATGCAGATATGGCCTCGGAACACTGAGACCGAAAGGTCGAGCGTGAATCATATAGTAGATATGATCAACATAGTGATGTTCACCATTGAAAACTACTCCATTTCACGTGATGATCGGTTATGGTTTAGTTGATTTGGATCACGTGATCACTTAGCTGATTAGAGGGATGTCTATCTAAGTGGGAGTTCTTAAGTAATGCGATTAATTGAACTTAAATTTATCATGAAGTTAGTACCTGATAGTATCTTGCTTGTCTATGTTGTTGTAGATAGATGGCCCGTGCTATTGTTCCGTTGAATTTTAATGTGTTCCTTGAGAAAGCAAAGTTGAAAGATGATGGTAGCAATTACACGGACTGGGTCCGTAACTTGAGGATTGTCCTCATTGCTGCACAGAAGAATTACGTCCTGGAAGCACTGCTAGGTGCCAGACCTGGTGGAGGAGCAACATCAGATGTTATGAACGTCTGGCAGAGCAAAGCTGATGACTACTCCATAGTTCAGTGTGCCATGCTTTACGGCTTAGAACCGGGACTTCAACGACGTTTTGAACGTCATGGAGCATATGAGATGTTCCAGGAGTTGAAGTTAATATTTCAAGCAAATGCCCGGATTGAGAGATATGAAGTCTCCAATAAGTTCTACAGCTGCAAGATGGAGGAGAATAGTTCTGTCAGTGAGCATATACTCAGAATGTCTGCGTATAACAATCACTTGATTCAACTGGGAGTTAATCTTCCGGATGATAGTGTTATTGACAGAATTCTTCAGTCACTGCCACCAAGCTACAAGAGCTTTGTGATGAACTATAATATGCAGGGGATGGATAAGACTATTCCCGAGCTCTTCGCAATGCTAAAGGCTGCGGAGGTAGAAATCAAGAAGGAGCATCAAGTGTTGATGGTTAACAAGACCACCAGTTTCAAGAAAAAGGGCAAAGGGAAAAAGAAGGGGAACTTCAAGAAGAACGGCAAACAAGTTGCTGCTCAAGAGAAGAAACCCAAGTCTGGACCTAAGCCTGAGACAGAGTGCTTCTACTACAAGCAGATTGGTCACTGGAAGCGGAACTGCCCCAAGTATTTGGCAGATAAGAAGGATGGCAAGGTGAACAAAGGTATATGTGATATACATGTTATTGATGTGTACCTTACTAGAGCTCGCAGTAGCACCTGGGTATTTGATACTGGTTGTGTTGCTAATATTTGCAACTTGAAACAGGGACTACGGATTAAGCGAAGACTGGCAAAGGACGAGGTGACGATGCGCGTGGGAAATGGTTCCAAAGTCGATGTGATCGCCGTCGGCACGCTACCTCTACATCTACCTTCGGGATTAGTTTTAGACCTAAATAATTGTTATTTGGTGCCAGCATTAAGCATGAACATTATATCTGGATCTTGTTTGATGTGAGACGGTTATTCATTTAAATCTGAGAATAATGGTTGTTCTATTTATATGAGTAATATCTTTTATGGTCATGCACCCTTGAAGAGTGGTCTATTTTTATTGAATCTCGATAGTAGTGATACACATATTCATAATGTTGAAGCCAAAAGATGCAGAGTTGATAATGATAGTGCAACTTATTTATGGCACTGCCGTTTGGGTCATATTGGTGTAAAGCGCATGAAGAAACTCCATGCTGATGGACTTTTGGAATCACTTGATTATGAATCACTTAGTACTTGCGAACCATGCCTCATGGGCAAGATGACTAAAACGCTGTTCTCCGGAACTATGGAGCGAGCAACTGATTTGTTGGATATCATACATACTGATGTATGTGGTCCAATGAATGTGGAGGCTTGCGTCGGGTATCGTTATTTTCTCACCTTCACAGATGATTTAAGCAGATATGGGTATATCTACTTAATGAAACATAAGTCTCAAACATTTGAAAAGTTCAAAGAATTTCAGAGTGAAGTGGAAAATCATTGTAACAA
The DNA here is from genome assembly GCF_018294505.1 of Triticum aestivum. Lineage (NCBI taxonomy): Eukaryota > Viridiplantae > Streptophyta > Magnoliopsida > Poales > Poaceae > Triticum > Triticum aestivum. The sequence goes on from NC_057802.1 coordinate 259,455,309, forward strand.
GAAAATAAAGTTTCTACGATCTGATCGTGGAGGAGAATATTTGAGTTACGAGTTTGTCCTACATTTGAAACAATGCGGAATAGTTTCGCAACTCACGCCGCCCGGAACACCACAGCGTAATGGTGTGTCCGAACATCGTAATCGTACTTTACTAGATATGGTGCGATCTATGATGTCTGTTACTGATTTACCGCTATCGTTTTGGGGTTATGCTTTAGAGACGGCTGCATTCACGTTAAATAGGGCACCATCGAAATCCGTTGAGACGCCGCCTTATGAACTGTGGTTTGGCAAGAAACCAAAGTTGTTGTTTCTTAAAGTTTGGGGTTGCGATGCTTATGTGAAAAAGCTTCAACCTGATAAGCTCGAACCCAAATTGGAGAAATGTGTCTTCATAGAATACCCAAAGGAAACTGTTGGGTACACCTTCCATCACAGATCCGAAGGCAAGACATTCATTGCTAAGAATGGATCCTTTCTAGAGAAGGAGTTTCTCTCGAAAGAAGTGAGTGGGAGGAAAGTAGAACTTGATGAGGTAACTATACCTGCTCCCTTATTAGAAAGTAGTTCATCACAGAAATCGGTTCCTGTGACGTCTATACCAATTAGTGAGGAAGCTAATGATGATGATCATGAAACTTCAGATCAAGTTGCTACTGAACCTCGTAGGTCAACCAGAGTAAGATCCGCACCAGAGTGGTACGGTAATCCTGTTCTGGAGGTTATGTTACTAGACCATGACGAACCTACGAACTATGAAGAAGCGATGCTGAGCCCAGATTCCGCAAAATGGCTTGAGGCCATGAAATCTGAGATGGGATCCATGTATGAGAACAAAGTGTGGACTTTGGTTGACTTGCCCGATGATTGGCAAGCCATTGAGAATAAATGGATCTTCAAGAAGAAGACTGACGCTGACGGTAATGTTACTGTCTATAAAGCTCGACTTGTTGCAAAAGGTTTTCGACAAGTTCAAGGGATTGACTACGATGAGACTTTCTCACCCGTAGCGATGCTTAAGTCTGTCTGAATCATGTTAGCAATTGCCACATTTTATGATTATGAAATTTGGCAAATGGATGTCAAAACTGCATTCCTGAATGGATTTCTAGAAGAAGAGTTGTATATGATGCAATCGGAAGGTTTTGTCGATCCAAAGGGAGCTAACAAAGTGTGCAAGCTCCAGCGATCCATTTATGGACTGGTGCAAGCCTCTCGGAGTTGGAATAAACGTTTTGATAGTGTGATCAAAGCATATGGATTTATACAGACTTTTGGAGAAGCCTGTATTTACAAGAAAGTGAGTGGGAGCTCTGTAGCATTTCTGATATTATATGTAGATGACATATTGTTGATTGGAAATGGTATAGAATTTCTGGATAGCATAAAGGGATATTTTAACAAGAGTTTTTCAATGAAGGACCTCAGTGAAGCTGCTTATATATTGGGCATCAAGATCTATAGAGATAGATCAAGACGCTTAATTGGACTTTCACAAAGTACATACCTTGACAAAGTTTTGAAGAAGTTCAAAATGGATCAAGCAAAGAAAGGGTTCTTGCATGTGTTACAAGGTGTGAAGTTGAGTAAGACTCAATGCCCGACCACTGCAGAAGATAGAGAGAAGATGAAAGATGTTCCCTATGCTTTAGCCATAGGCTCTATCATGTATGCAATGCTGTGTACCAGATCTGATGTGTGCCTTGCTATAAGTTTAGCAGGGAGGTACCAAAGTAATCCAGGAGTGGATCACTGGACAGCGGTCAAGAACATCCTGAAATACCTAAAAAAGACTAAGGATATGTTTCTCGTTTATGGAGGTGACAAAGAGCTAGTCGTAAATGGTTATGTTGATGCAAGCTTTGACACTGATCCGGACGATTCTAAATCGCAAACCAGATACGTGTTTACATTGAACAGTGGAGCTGTCAGTTGGTGCAGTTCTAACAAAGCGTTGTGGCGATATCTACGTGTGAAGCGGAGTACATAGCTGCTTCGGAAGCAGCAAATGAAGGAGTCTGGATGAAGGAGTTCATATCCGATCTAGGTGTCATACCTAGCGCATCGGGTCCAATGAAAATCTTTTGTGACAATACTGGTGCAATTGCCTTGGCAAAGGAATCCAGATTTCACAAGAGAACCAAGCACATCAAGAGACGCTTCAACTCCATCCGGGACCAAGTCCAGGTGGGAGACATAGAAATTTGCAAGATACATATGGATCTGAATGTTGCAGACCCATTGACTAAGCCTCTTCCATGAGCAAAACATGATCGGCACCAAGGCTCCATGGGTGTTAGAATCATTACTGTGTAATCTAGATTATTAACTCTAGTGCAAGTGGGAGACTGAAGGAAATATGCCCTAGAGGCAATAATAAAGTTATTATTTATTTCCTTATATCATGATGAATGTTTATTATTCATGCTAGAATTGTATTAACCGGAAACATAATACTTGTGTGAATACATAGACAAACAGAATGTCACTATTATGCCTCTACTTGACTAGCTCGTTGATCAAAGATGGTTATTTTTCCTAGCCATAGACATGAGTTGTCATTTGATTAACGGGATCACATCATTAGGAGAATGATGTGATTGACTTGACCCATTCCGTTAGCTTAGCACTTGATTGTTTAGTATTCTGCTATTGCTTTCTTCATGACTTATACATGTTCCTATGACTATGAGATTATGCAACTCCCGTTTACCGGAGGAACACTTTGTGTGCTACCAAACGTCACAACGTAACTGGGTGATTATAAAGGTGCTCTACAGGTGTCTCCAAAGGTACTTGTTGGGTTGGCGTATTTCGAGATTAGGATTTGTCACTCTGATTGTCAGAGAGGTATCTCTGGGCCCACTCGGTAATGCACATCACTATAAGCCTTGCAAGCGTTGTAACTAATGAGTTAGTTGTGAGATGATGCGTTACGGAACAAGTAAAGAGACTTGCCGGTAACGAAATTGAACTAGGTATTGAGATACCGACGATCGAATCTCGGGCAAGTAACATACCGATGACAAAGGGAATAACGTATGTTGTTATGCGGTTTGACCGATAAAGATCTTCGTAGAATATGTGGGAACCAATATGAGCATCCAGGTTCTGCTATTGGTTATTGACCGGAGACGTGTCTCGGTCATGTCTACATAGTTCTCGAACCCGTAGGGTCCGCACACTTAAAGTTAGATGACGATCGGTATTATGAGTTTTGTGTTTTGATGTACCGAAGGTAGTTCGGAGTCCCGGATATGATCACGGACATGACGAGGAGTCTCGAAATGGTCGAGACATAATGATTGATATATTGGAAGCCTATATTTGGATATCGGAAGTGTACCGGGTGAAATCGGGATTTTACTGGATTACCGGGGGTTATCGGAACCCCCCCGGGGAAGTAATGGGCCTATTGGGCCTTAGTGGAGAAGAGAGAGGGCAGCTAGTAGGTGGCGCGCGGCCCCTTTGCCCCAGTCCAAATTGGACAAGGGAAGGGGGCGGCAGTCCCCCTCTCCTTCCTTCTCTCCACCTCCTCCTTCCCCCCTTCTCCTACTCCTACTAGGAAAGGAGTCCTACTCCCGGTGGGAGTAGGACTCCCCCTTGGCGCGCCCTCCCTGGCCGGCCGCCTCTCCCCCCTTGCTCCTTTATATACGGGGGCAGGGGGGCACCTCTAGGCACAACAATTGATCTCTTGATCTCTTAGCCGTGTGCGGTGCCCCCCTCCACCATATTGCACCTCGATCATATTGTAGCGGCGCTTAGGCAAAGCCCTGCGTCAGTAGCATCACCATCACCGTCACCACACTGTCGTGCTGACAGAACTCTCACGTGAAGCTCTGTTGGATCGGAGTTCGCGGGACGTCATCGAGCTGAACGTGTGCTGAACTCGGAGGTGCCGTACATTCGGTACTTGGATCGGTCGGATCGTGAAGACATATGACTACATCAATCGCGTTGTGCTAACGCTTCCGCTTTCGGTCTACGAGGGTACATGGACAATACTCTCCCCTCTCGTTGCTATGCATCACCAGGATCATGTGTGTGCGTAGGAATTTTTGTGAAATTACTACATTCCCCAACATGAATCCCATCATGTGTCTTATTTTAAGTGCTATAGCCAAGCCTAGCAAGAAGCTGACGGTGAATAAACCAGCTGAAGACCCCAAGGTTGCTGACCCGGAGAAGCAAACAATATCTAAATCTTTGCATCAAACCTCTGAAGCAGCCATTGATGAACAACCGCCAAAAGAACATCATGTCACCATGGACTCCATGGATGTCAACCCGGCTCACGCCATGCCGCCCAGCCCCGCTCAACCGGCTCAAGAAGCCGAAGACGTTATAGTTACTGGGACGGCTTATACAGCACCAGACAACCCCACCGTCTTATCTAAGCACAGCGCCAAAGAAGAATTCTCAGCTGTTGATAAGGGCAAGTGGAAACTGGATTTGGACAGTTATGCCCAGTCAATGCTCAGGAAATTCATGCGGGTTATCTAAACCACCTTCACACCAGCCGTGACTTTGAAGCCGGCCTAGTTAACCTCATGAATGAGCGCTTTGAGGTAAGCACTAACAAAATCATCTCATATAAGTATATATCTGTCAGCCACCAAGTCTACTGAATATGTTGTAGACTTTAGATAGCCTCTTTGATCTTGTAGCTATGCCATAGCATGTTTTAACTACGGAATCAAAATGAGTAGCCCCCAAGGGCCGGCTTAAGCTGCATAGCTAAGCCGGGACTTCAAATTGCAGCGCAAAAACCATATATGTAGCCCCCAAGGGCCGGCTTAAGTTGCATAGCTAAGCCGAGACTTCAAATTGTAGCGCAAAAATCCGCATATGTAGCCCCCAAGGGCCGGCTTAAGCTGCATAGCTAAGACGGGACTTATCACCATATTTATGGACAAATACAAATATGTAGCCCCCATGAACCGGTTGTAGTTGAGGAAACTAGGCGGGTCATTAAAGTATTATCTTGAAAAAGAGCAACATGCATTAGCCCCCAAGTGCCAAGTAAAATACTTGTATTATGCTTGGGACTTCAGATAAGATGATTATCATAACCTCAGACAGCTTGTGTTTTTATGTATCAGGGTGAATTGAACATGAAGGAATCTCAAGTCACTGATCTGAGGCAAAACATCCAAACCCAGCAATCCGAGACTTCCAAGGCCAAATCAAAGCTGAAGACCGCTTTGGAAGACATTGAAAAACTGAAAAAGGATTTCAGTGCTGAGAGAACCGGCTGGGACACCCGAGAAGACGGCTCTGTTAAAAAGAGCAGAAGATGCCGAGGCTGCTCTTAAGCCGGTGACTGACGAGTTATCCGACTTAAAGCATCAGATTAATAATACGACAGCCGGCATCTTTGGTAAGTAATATTGTACTTCAACCTTTCACTTCCAATGTATCACATTCATTAGCCGGCTTATCAATATCTTTGCTGATGCAGGCTCCAGAAGCTCCAAGTTATGTCAAGACATGCGCATAAAGCTTAAAGATGCATATAGTCTTGTGGTGCAGTTGTACACTGGCGCTTAGCAGGCTATTTCTGCTATCTCCCATAAGAAGCAACCACCTTCACTCATCAAGGAAGTGTTGGAGAAACTGTCTGTGCTGCCGCAAAGAGTTGAAGAACCAAAGCGATTAGCCACCAGAGCCGGTGCCATCACCGCACTGAACCGGGCAAAGGCATGGCAAGTAGAACTTGACCCGAAAGAACTATCCACTAGCTGCCCAAGCTTAAAATAAGATGGGTCCCTCTTCAGCGCAGATGACTTCACCAAAATAGTAAGGGAGATGTGTCCTTTGGCAAGAAAACTGGTTGAGGAGACTGATCTCTCCAAGTATCAAGCGGCTTATGATGTTGAAAATGCAAATGTGAAAGTGCCGGTTCATGAGGCCATGGACCTTATCCCGCCAACACGTAGCACACCTTCGCTCATGATATTGATCCGTCAAGCCTTATAGATGATGAAGCTGTATTTAGAGCTTTGACGGGATCAACTGGGCCACATCTGACTTCCAGCCAATGGGTGAACAAGAAGAAGAAGAAGAAGAACCGGTGCAGGATAACCCGGAATCTTCAACACGCCAGGACCAAGGCAACTGAACCACGAGGCGGCTCTCAAACTGCCACATAGAATCACTACAAAAAAATACACTTCCGTGATGATACGTGTTTGTCACAGTAGGTCACCTTTTCTGTCATGTATGTACATCCATGATGATTTTATGACAGAATCAAGATAATCATACCTGTGCTGTCGTAGAAGTGTTCCATGCCATTACCAAAATTATCATAACGGAAGTGTCCACTTCCATGACGATAAATCACACGTCATAGAAGTGCTTTCGTCAAGGGTGACCGACACGTGGCATCCACCATAACGGGTCATCGTTAAGCTACCGGGTCCGGTTTTGGATCCGATAACCCGTTAACATCCCGCACCAATGGCGATTTTCCACATGTAAAATTCTCATTGGCCGAAGGAAACACATGTTAGCTCGTCATTGGGTCAGATAGGAGCCTATGATATGTCGACACATGCGATGGCCCACCACTGGCCCATTTAGCTTACAAAGGTCGGTCCCTTTGACTTGGTCAACAGTTAGTCGGCCAGACCATGAAAAGCCTATTAACGGTCTTTTCACAAATAGCCCATTTTATGGCCCGGTAACTCACGGCCCGTTAGGGCCTTCCTGAAATCGGCATAACAGCGTCATGTGGGCCGTCGAATATAACAATAGCCCATTTCAATTTCAGCCCATGTATAGCCCACGACGTCTTTCGGCCCGTATGAGGCCTTTCATATCTTTAGGCCCTTTAGTAGCCCACGATGACTCTAGCCCATAATGTACAGTAAATTTCTTTGTACCCATTAATGGCCCATGATTCACATGGGCCGTTTCCAGCCCGTGTCAGCTTTCGGCCTACTGACGGCCCGTACGTTCTTGGGATCCTTTTCGGCCCTCGATTACTTCCGGCCCGTTACTGGCCTGTTCCACTAATGGGCCAAATTCGGCCCGTGACTAGAATCGGCCCGTTTGTGGCCTATTAACCCGTTGCGTCGTTTCCAGCCCGTCCTATATTTTGGCTCATTAACGACCCGTTATTCCTGTGACAGAATTAAGCCTTTGCTGTCCTCCGGCCTGTTATCGGCCTGGCCCGATACAATTATGCCCATTTACGGCCCACGTGGACCCATTTATCCGACAGCGCGAGGCCCACCGATTCTACGGCCCGTTGGAGGCCCATTTATCCGACGGCCCGTAGGAGGCCCATGGATCCTGATGCGGCTTGAAGCTACATCGGTATTTCCCCAAAGAGGAAGGGATGATGCAGCACAGCAGCGGTAGGTAATTTCCTCAGTGATGAAACCAAGGTTATCGAACCAGCAGGAGAACCAAGAAACACAACGTAAACAACACCTGCACACAAATAACAAATAACTCACAACCCGACAAGTTGAAGGGGTTGTCAATCCCTTTCGGGTAATGGCGCCAGAAATTGGCACGTGGATGGGAGAAAGTTGTAATGGATTGATAGATCGAATGCCAAATAAAATAAATAAGAATAAAACGCAGCAAGGTATTTTTGTGTTTTTGGTTTAACAGATCTGAAAATAAAAGCAAAGGAAAATAGATCGCAAAGGCAAATAATATGAGAATGAGACCCGAGGCCCGTGGATTTCACTAGTGGCTTCTCTCGAGGAAAATAGCAAACGGTGGGTAAACAAATTACTGTTGGGCAATTGATAGAACTTCAAATAATCATGACGATATCTAGGCAATGATCATTACATAGGCATCATGTCCAAGATTAGTAGACCGACTCCTGCCTACATCTACTACTATTACTCCACACATTGACCACTATCCAGCATGCATCTAGTGTATTAAGTTCATGCAAAAACGGAGTAATGCAATAAGAACGATGACATGATGTAGACAAGATCTATCTATGTAGAGATAGACCCCATCATTTTATCCTTAGTAGCAAATATACATACATGTCTGTTCCCCTTCTATCACTGGGATCAAGCACCGTAAGATCGAACCCATTGCAAGATAAATAGATCAAGTTGGCCAAACAAAACCCAAATATCAGAGAAGAAATACGAGGATATAAGAAATCATGCATATAAGAGATCAAAGAAACTCAAATAAATTTCATGGATATAGAAAGATAGATCTGATCATAAAATCAAAGGTCCGATCCCAACAAACACACTGCAAAAAGAGTTACATCATATGGATCTCCAAGAGACCATTGTATTGAGAATTCAACGAGAGAGAGGAAGCCATCTAGCTACTAACTACGGACCCGAAGGTCTACAAAGAACTACTCACACATCATCGGAGAGGCACCAATGGAAGTGGTGAACCCCTCCGTGATGGTGTCTAGATTGGATCTGGTGGTTCTAGACTCTGCGGTGGCTGGAATATTGGGGTATTTATAGAGCAAAGAGGTGGTCCGGGGGCACCCGAGGTGGGCACAACCCACCAGGGTGCGCCTGGGCCTCCTAGCGTGCCCTGGTGGGTTGTGCTCCCCTCGGAGCACCCCTGAGGTGCTGCCTTTGCCCATTGGGTGTCTTTTGGACCATAAAAATTCTCTGTGAAGTTTAATTGCATTTGGACTCCATTTGGTATTGATTTCCTGCGATGTAAAAAACATGCAGAAAACAACAACTGGCACTTGGCACTCTGTCAATAGGTTAGTACAAAAAAAGATATAAAATGATTATAAACATCCAAGGTTGATAATATAATAGCATGGAACAATCAAAAATTATAGATACGTTGGAGACGAATCAGCATACCCAAGCTTAACTCCTGCTCGTCCTCGAGTAGGTAACTGATAAAAACAGAATTTTTGATGCGGAATGCTGCCTAACATGTCATCTCATATTCTTTTCTTTATAGCATGGACATTTGGACTTTTATATTGTTCAAAGCAATAGTCTAGTTTTGACATGACAACTTAAATACTCAAGCATATCAACAAGCAACCATGTCTTTCAAAATATCAACACTAAAATAAGATATCCTTAGCCCATCATGCTCAATCATTGATCCATTCATGAAACACACTCGCATATTAACTACACCCAATACTCAAGTACGATCATAGTGCCTCTTAGTTGGTGCTTTTATAAGAGAAGATGGAGACTCAAATTCAATTTTTTTGCATAAAGTAAAAGAAAGGCCCTTCGCGGAGGGGAGTAGGGATTTGTAGAGGTGCTAGAGCTCAAAGCTAAAAACTTAGAGATAAAAACATTTTGGGAGGTGTATCCTTCCCACCAACGAAAACGACTTAGAGTTCCCAACACTTTCCATGCAAGATATATCATAGGTGGTTCCCAAACAGAAATTAAAGTTTATTCCTTTTTCAACCATACTTTCACTTTCCATGGCTATCCGTATCCACGGTTGCCCTCCATACCAACACTTTCCAAGGAATTTATTATTTGACAACATAAAGTAAATTCATTTTTCATTTCGGGACTGGGCATCCCTAATACCTTTGCCTTACTCTCCTGCAATGACAAGTGAATAAACACTCATCGTGAGAATAACACATCTAGCATGGAAAATATTAGCCACCCCTCACCACTCCGTGAGCGGTACAAACACACAAAAGAGAAGTTTATTTTGAAAATTAGAGATGGCACATACAAATTTGCTTAAAACGGCAAAATAATACCGCATATAGGTAGATATAGTGGACTCATGTTCCAAAACTGGTTTAAAGGTTTTTGGATGCACAAGTAGTGATCATACTTAGTGCAAAATGAACGCTAGAAAAAGATTGAGAAGCGACCAACCAAGAAACAAATAATCTCATAAGTGTGCATTAAGCATAATTAACACCGAATAATGCACCACAAGTAGGATATAATTTCATTGCATAATTATTGACTTTCATGCTTGCATAGGGAATCACAAAACTTAACACCAATGTTCTTACTAAAGCATAATTACTCATCAACATGACTCACATATCACATCATCATATCTCAAAACTATTACCAAGAATGAAGTTTATTTTGTCCAATTATCTTCATGAAAGTTTTTATTATATCCTTCTTGGATATCTATCACTTTGGGACGAATTTTCATGTGTTGCTTTTGATAAGCTCAAACAAATATAAGTGAAGATCATGAGCATAAAATTTCTTTCTCTCAAATTAATTTAAGTGAAGCAAGAGAGAATTTCTTGAAATTTTTACTAACTCTCAAATAAATCTAAGTGAAGCAAGATAGCATTTCTTCAAAAATACTAAAGCACACCATGCTCAAAAAGATATAAGTGAAGCACTAGAGCAAGTCCATAGCTCATAAAAATTTAAGTGAAGCATAGAGAGCAATTCTAACAAGTCATGACATAATTTTGGCTCTCTCAAATAGGTGTGTCCAGCAAGGAATCAAGACTTAAAACACAAAATAAAACAAGCAAAGACTCATATCATACAAGACGCTCCAAGAAAAGCACATAGTATGTGACGAATAAAAATATAGCTTCGAGTAAAATACCGATGGTCGTTAGAAGAAAGAGGGGATGCCACTCGGGGCATCCCCAAGCTTAGTTGCTTGCTCTCTTTTGGATAATAGCTTGGGATGCTGGGGCATCCCCAAGCTTAGGCTCTTCTTACTCCTTATTCCTTCATCCATCGTAAGATAACCCAAAACTTGAAAACTTCAATCACACAAAACTCAACAAAACCTTCGTGAGATCCGTTAGTATAAGAAAGCAAATCACTACTATAAGTACTGTATCAAACCAATTCATATTTTGTTCTTGCATTATATCTACTGTATTCCAACTTTTCTATGGCAAAAACTCATCAAATAAAACCATAGAGCCATCAAAACAAGCACACAACACAAAGAAAACAGAATCTATCAAAAACAGAACATTCTGTAGCAATCTGACTATTTCGAATACTTATGTAACTCCAAAAATTCTGAAACATTAGGAAGACCTGAGAAATTTGTATATTAATCTTCTGCAAAAATAATTGACATTTTATCACGCTCTGGTAAAATAAGAATTGTTTTCGTGAGCGCAAAAGTTTTTGTTTTTCAGCAAGATCAAACAACTATCACCCAAGAAGATCCTAAAGGCTTTACTTGGCATAGACACTAATTAAAACACAAAAAACACAACCGTAACAGTAGCATAATTGTGCAAACACTCATGAACAGAAAGCAAAAAGCAAAAATAAATTTTATTCATTGGGTTGCCTCCCAACAAGCGCTATAGTTTCATGCCCTTAGCTAGGCATAAAGCAAGGATCTAAGTTTTGTCATCTTTGTTTTGAGATCCATAAGATGCCCTCATGATTGATTCATATGGTGGCCTAATTCTTGTTCTAGGTAAGTGTTCCATACCCTTCCTCAAAGGAAATTGGAACTTAATATTGCCTTCTTCCATATCAATCACGGCACCGATAGTGCGTAAAAATGGTCTACCAAGAATAATTGGACAAGACGGATTCCAATCAATATCAAGAACAATAAAGTCTATGGAAACATAATTCCTATTTGCAAGAATAAGAAAATCATTAATTCTTCCCACAGGATTTTTAATAGTAGAATCCTCCAAGTGCAAATTTAAAGAGCATTCTTCAAAATCGGTAAGACCAAACACATCACATAAAGATTTCGGAATTGTAGAAACACTAGCACCCAAGTCACACAAAGCAAAACACTCATAATTTTTAATCTTGACTTTGATAGTAGATTCCCATTCATCATGCAATTTTCTAGGAATTGAAACTTCTAATTCCAATTTTTCTTCAAAAGCTTTCATCATAGCATCAACAATATGTTTAGTAAAAGCTTTATTTTGTTCATAAGCATGGGGTGAATTTATCATGGATTGCAACAAACAAATACAATCAATCAAAGAGAAACTATCATAATTAAAGTCTTTGTAATCCAAAAGAGTGGGCACATCACTAGTTAAAGTTTTCACCTCTTCAAACCCACTTTCATCAATTTTCTCAACAAGATTTTCACCCTACGAATTATCAGGACGCCTTCTAACTAAAGTTGACTCTTCTCCAGTCCCTTTTTCATCAATCTTGATTTTACTAAACAAGGAATCAATATAAGAAACACCAATCAATTTAAGATCTTCATCACTTTTGCGTAAGTAATCTGAAAGTGCAACTATCCCTGGGTGGTTTTGGTAATTCCTAACAACATATAGCTCATTGAACTAATGCCATTTCAAGATAAATATTTCAGGAAAGTTCAATGGTTGGCATGGCATGGATTAGGAATGTGGACCCCTCAAAATGATAAGGACAAAAGATTGGCTCAAGCTCTAAAGCTCAAGACTCTACATTTTACTTTTAGTGATCCAAGATCACACTGAGTCCATAGGAAAAGCCAATACTACTAAAAGGGGATGAGGTGTTGCTTAATGGGTTTCTTGCTCAAAATTATTAGTGATATGCTCCAAAACCCTCAACCACTTTCTCACATCCACATATGTCCCAAACCAAAAGTCAAACTCGGCCCCACTGAAACTTTCTATCCGGCGCCACCGAGTTCTCTTGACATAGCCATTGCCACAAAACCCTAGTCACTTCGGTTTCACCGATAGGGATCTCGGTCTCACCGACATGGGACTGCAAACTCTCTGTTTCCCTTTGTAATGTTTCGTTCTAACCGAGATGAGCGATCGGTCCCACCGAGTTTGCAATGCAAACTCTCTGTTTCCCCTTTGTAACGTTTAGGTCTCACCGAGATGAGCGAATCGGTCCCACCGAGTTTGCCTGACCATCTCTCTGGTTAGCTTATTACCAAAATCGGTCCCACCGAGTTTGTGTAATCGGTCTCACCGAGATTACATTATGCCCTAACCCTAATGAAATCGGTCCCACCGAGTTGACATGTTGATCCCACCAAAAATCCTAACGTTCACATTTTGAACTAAATCGGTCTGACCGAGTTCTCTGATTCGGTCCCACCGAGTTTAGTAAATTGTGTGTAACGGTTAGATTTTCTGTGGAGGCTATATATACCCCTCCACCCACTCTTCATTCGTGGAGAGAGCCATCAGAACATGCCTACACTTCCAACATACATTTTCTAAGAGAGAACCACCTACACTTGTGTTGAGGTCAAGATATTCCATTCCAACCACATAAATATTGATCTCTAGCCTTCCCAAGTTGCTTTCCACTCAAATCATCTTTCTACCAAATCCAATCCTATGAGAGAGAGTTGAGTTTTGGGGAGACTATCATTTGAAGCACAAGAGCAAGGAGTTCATCATCAACACACCATCTATTACCTTTTGGAGAGTGGTGTCTCTTAGATTGGTTACGTGTCACTTGGGAGCCTCCATCAAGATTGTGGAGTTGAACCAAGGAGTTTGTACGGGCAAGGAGATCGCCTACTTCGTGAAGATCTACCCTAGTGAGGCAAGTTCTTCGTGGGCGATGGCCATGGTAGGATAGACAAGGTTGCTTCTTCGTGGACCCTTCATGGACTCACGCAGCCGTTACCCTTCGTGGGTTGAAATCTCCATCAACGTGGATGTACGATAGCACCACCTATCGGAGCCACGGATAAAAAATCTCCGTGTCTACATTGCGTTTGCTCCCTCAAACTCCTCCCTTTACCTTCATATGCAATTGTTTACATTCCGCTGCTATACTCTTAGAATTGCATGTGTAGGTTGATTGCTTGACTTGTGCAAAGTTGCTAAAATCTGCCAAGACTTAAAATTGGGAAAAGGCTAGTTTTTTATTTGGTCAAGTAGTCTAATCACCCCCCCTCTAGACATACTTTCGATCCTACAAGTGGTATCAGAGCTAGGGTCTCCATTTGCCTTGATTTCCTTAGCTTTTGGTGATCATAGCCTTGGTTTCACAACCTAGGAGAGTATGGTGTCTAGCGAGGGAAATTACCACCATAGAGGTCCTTACTTTGATGGCACTAATTTTGCTATCCGCCGTTTGGGCTATTGTGTGTATTGGCTTGCAAGGTGAATTCTTTGATGGGAGAGAACCGAACCGTGAAGCTACCGCGGAAGAGTTGAAGATGCTGCAATTCAATGCTCAAGCTTGTGATATTCTCTTCAACGGATTGTGCCCCGAAGAATTCAACAAAATCAACCGTCTTGAGAATGCAAAGGAAATTTGGGATACTTTGATTGATATGCACGAGGGTACCGACTCCGTCAAGGAATCCAAATTGGATGTGCTTCAAAGTCAGCTTGACAAGTTCAAAATGAAGGATGGTGAAGGTGTCACTCAAATGTACTCTAGGCTTGCTCTCATCGCAAATGAGATTGCCGGCTTAGGAAGTGAAGAAATGACCGATAGATTCATCATCAAGAAGATCCTAAGAGCCTTGGATGGAAAATATGATACAATGTGCACATTGATCCAAATGATGCCCAATTACAAAGATCTCAAGCCTACGGAAGTCATTGGAAGAATTGTTGCTCATGAGATGTCACTCAAGGATAAGGAAGAGCTTCACAACAAGTCAAGTGGTGCTTATAAAGCCTCATGTGATGCTCCCACATCTTCAAGTGAGAAACAAGCCTTCAATGAAGAATTGAGACTAATGGTGAAGAACTTCAACAGGTTCTACAAGAGTAGAAGCAAGGTGAGAAGTTCCAAGTCAAGGTCCTACAACAAAAGATCTTCAAGTCGTGAACGTAATTGCAACAATTGTGGAAGACCTGGACACTACTCCAATGAGTGTACGGCTCCCTACAAAAGAAGAGATGATTCTCCCAAAAGAAGAAGTAGAAGAGAAGAATCTCCACCAAGAGAAAGAAGGAGTAGAGATCATCGTTATGAACGAAGAACCTCTCAGAGAAGGAAGGATTCCGAAAGGAAGGACAAATCATCAAAGAGCTACACAAAACCAAGACATCAAGCTCATGTTGGTGAATGGGTATCCGGCTCTGACTCCGACCATCATTCCGAAAGAAGTTATCACTCTGACTCCGAATATACTCAAGATGAAGGTGTTGCCGGTCTAGCACTTGTGTCAACCAACTCCTATGACATATTTGAATCACCAAATGAAGGAATTGGAAGATGCTTCATGGCTAAAGGCCCAAAGGTATCACACCCCGAGTATGTTGATTTCAATAGTGATGAAGATGATTTGCTAGGAGATGATGATTTACTTGTTGACAACTCTAGTGATGAAAACTATGATGAACTTGCTATTAATCATGCTAATCAAGATAAAACGAATGACGATGATAAGAAGGAGATTGAGCGTCTAACTAAAGAACTGAACACTCTTAAGTTATCTCATGAAACTACCTTGGAAGATCATCGAGAACTTTTAAAAGCTCAACCTTGAGCAAGAGCATGTGTTCTTAAAGGCAATCAATGATGATCTTCGCAAGAAAAGTTCTTCTTACATTGCCAAGCGTTTACTCTTGTCTACTTACATGCCACAAGTAAAATCTAGCAACAAGAGTAAGAAAGATTCTTCATCTAGTAGTAACAATAATCATGCTAAATCAAATATTGTTGCTTCTAGTAGTTCTCTTGATTCCACTAATGATTCTCTTAGCCAAGTTACACTTGAGCAAAAAATAGTATATTGAAGGGAATTATAGAGAAAGGTGTTTACAAGAGCCTTGCCGGAAGTAAGAAATTTGAGGAAATTGTACGCAAGCAAGGAAGACACCAGAAGAATGAAGGTGTTGGTTTTGAACGAAAGTTCAATGCCAATGGAGTTGAGTGGGAAGAAGATCAATACCCCAAGATGAAGTTTGTCCCTCAACAAGAGAAGTATGATCCACTTCTTTCCAAGGTACACAAGCTCAAGATGATATTACACCACTAGACCACAAGCAAAAAGGCAAGGATAAGATTCAAGAGGAGATTTATGCATTTGAAGAAGCTCCCAAGGCCTTGGTCAAGTGGGTTCCCAAGACTACATCAAGTTCTACTTGATCAAGTATGGCTACAACTCCAAGGATTCCCATCAAGATGGTGTGGATCCCGAAGAAGAAGGACTAGAGAGTTCTTGAGGGTGACTCCGCCAACATATTTCACTCATATCATTTTGGCAAGGACAAGTGCAAACAACTTCCACATCATGCACTAGTTCAAGGAGTCACAAACCCTCTTGTTGGTAAGACAAGGGACAAGGTAACCTAATGCTTTCATGGACATCATCTATGTGTACATCACTCTATGTCTATGGATATCCTTGTTTGTTCCTTGTGGGACTAACCTGTGTAGGTATTCAAAGTGCAACTCACTCCAATGGATTGCTCCGAGTGATCTACATCAACATTGAGCGTCCACATCTTCAACACCTACATGAAGTCATCATCGACAAAACCCAAGGTTAGTTCATTCCTCTTAGGGGGGATATCACATCTAGGGGGAGCTTTACTCTAATGAATTGAGCTAAAGCAACTCTAATGATGTGAACACAACAATGCTTTATGTAAAAGTGGTAACCCCACTTGTGCTTAAACGATGAGTATGACCTATGATCAAATGTTCTCATTTGACTCCTAAGTCAATATACTCATATATAGATGACCTAGTCATCGCCAATTGCTTGATAGATGCTAGAGTGTTTGTGCATGCTTTGTCACATATTTCATTTGCCATTTTATTGTGTGAGCATGTTGATTGCATATTTTACTCATTCGAGGACATCAATTTGTTGCTTTGATTGTTTGGCCTTTTCTCTTTTGCCAAATGGATGGACAAGAATGCCTAAGAACTCCCTCTAGCTATCTATGCTCTTCTCGTCTCAAACTCTATTCATGCTACATCACAAAGTTTGATCAAGCCAGATTTGAACCACTCTGTGTGAGGAGCACTCGGAGTCCCTGATTCGTCATAGACTTAAAATCTCCAAAACCTCTTTGTGCATTTCGGTATGACCGAGTCATCCACTTCGGTCACACCGAGTTCACTAAGTTGATCTAGGTTTTTCATCTCGGTGCAACCGATTTGAACCTTTCGGTCACACCGAGTTGCAGTAATCGCTTGCGATTCTGTATCTCGATGCAACCGAGTTGTTCCACTCGGTAACACCGACAGGGTCAGGATATATATACCCACGGGTGAGTTTTGGAATTTTCTTCTAACTCCTCAGCCCGCGCGTGTGTCCTGCTCTGCCTCCTTGGGTCCCCGGACCATCTCCTCGCCACCAGCGACCTCCCGCCGCTAGTTTCCATCGCCCTAAATGGAAATCCGCTCCGCCGTTGTTGCCATAGCAAACTCCCGCCGAACTAGGGTATGGGTTCGATTCTTTGTGCTATTCCTTTAACTCTGATTCATAGCACATTGCTTTGCCATGATCTTTACCACGTATGTAAACGATCTATCCACTGAAAACCTCCTTAGATTAGATTTGATTTGAAAATTTAGGGTTAGGTCTTCGCCGAACTCATCTCGGACCGACCGAGTTGTAGAAAGCGGTCTCACCGATTTGGCTTAGGCCATAGCACATGCATTTTCGGTCTAACCGAAAACTGCACATCGGTGTGACTGAGTTCGATTCTCTGTGAAACCCTAGCAGTCTCGGTGCCACAAAACTGTGACTCGGTCTGACCGAGTTCACTAGTTTAGGCTCCAAAATTGCTTCGGTATCACCGAGTTTATCAAATCGGTAGCTCCGAAATGCTTTCTGTGGAGAACTAAAACTAAGTTTTTAAGTCATCTGTTTTATAAAACCTCTATACTTTCTGATGCTCATCCACTCTACCTCATCTACATCTATTCACAGGGTCTGCTGTCAGTGAGTTTGCCAAGATGTCTGACTAGAGTGACAGTGACAACAGATCAAAGGAACAAGTTCAATTGAGTGAGGGTTCAGATCCCTCAAGCAGCTATGATGAGGGCAGCAGGAGCACACCTAGTAATTTGCCCAAGGCAGCCACCAGGACAAGGAAGAAGAGAACCTCAGACTCTGAGGATGAGGACTATGTGGCTGTTGAGGATGAAGCCACCTCAAGGAAGAAAGTCTTGAAGAAGGAATATGGCACAACTGCTGCAACAAAGCCATGCTTGAACAAGAAGGCACCTGCCAGGAGAATCCCAATGTCTAAGGCCAGGGCATCCACTCAGGAACCCTCCAAGTCAACTGGAGGAGAAGATGCTGCTGAGGAAAAGAAAAAGAAGGAGAGAAAGAGGGGAAGATGGTGCAAAAAGGTAGACCCCATGGCTGAGTTTGACAAGCATTCTTCTGAAGAAGAAGAAGAAGAAGAGGATGCTCCAGCACCCAAAGCTCAAAAGCTTATGGGCGATGCAATCAAGTCAGGGGCTGCTCCATCAAAGCCCAAGACTGCTCCCAAAGCTCAAGCTCAGAAGCCCCCAAAGCCCAAGAGGAACACCAGAAGTATTCCTGCAGAAGAGAAGAACAAGGCCCCAGTGCCTGAAGCTGAAGAAGAGGATGATGAGTCACTTGTTTTGAGAAAGCTGAAACCCAAGATTCCAGACCACAATGATGCTCATCCAGTGGCTGACAACATGCACATCAGAAAAGATGCTGGACTGAGATTGTGGAGACACTCTGATCCCTATGCTGTGAGAAGGAGGACTGCAGTTGACTACAGATTTCATACAAAAGAACAGCAAGATTTCTATGAGACCATTCTGCTTGACAAGAAGCCAATGGTATGTGACATGAGATGGGTTGACTGGGAATACATCAAGGAAAATGAAGATCACTTCCCAGGAGTACATGACAGCTTCAAGGATTGTGGAGTTGATAAGTTTGTTGGACAAAAACTTACCAAATGGAATGATGAGCTTATACTGCAATTTTACTCCACCGCTCATTTCTATCTAGATGGGAGGATAGTTTGGATGTCAGAAGGTACTAGGTACCAATCACCTGTTGATGAATGGGCCAAGTTGATCAATGCCCCAGAAGCTCATGAAGATGACTAGGATGTGTATGCCAAGAAGAAGAAAGACCACAACTCCATGGCTAACATGTACAAAGAGATCCCTGATAAAGCTTTGGAGACACACAAGCTTGGATCAGTACACTATCTGTTGTCTAGTCTGCCTACCATTAACACAATCCTAAGGCACACTTTGCTACCCAAGTCAGGAGATCATAAGATGATTAGAGGACACTCAATCAACTTGCTGCACATTTTTATGTCCCTCAAAAGTTCAAGGTCAGGAGTTTGATTGTAGAGACAATCAAGAGGACAGCTGCTGACCAGAAGAGATCTTGTGGGTATGCTCCACACATTCAGGTTCTCATTAACTCCAAGATTGGCACAGGCACCTATTTGTTGGACAAGGAGCATTTACCACTTTATCCAAAATTTGAAGACAACAAAGTTGTGATGGATGAGAATGAACCTTCATCAGTGCAAGCACAAGGAAAAAGAGCTAAATCAAAGGCTGAGAAAGCTGCCAAGATGCCAAGTGTAGAGGAAGCATCTCAATTTTTCTTGAAGAGCAAGCAAGATCAACTTGCATATCTGATCCAATCTACACTGAGGATTGAGAAGGGCTTGGCCACCCTGACTCAAAACTAGGAGAGTCTGGAGAGGATCATAGAGACAAAATTTTATTATCTTGATCTGAAGGTTACTGAGATACAAACATCAGTTGAGCAGCTCCAGGAGGAAGCAGAAGAGATGAAAGGGAAGGCAACTACTGATGCTTTTCAGCGAGTGCCCAGAGGACAAAAGGTCTACTGCAGTGCCTGTACCTGATACAAGAGCAACAACATCAGCACCAGCAGCCACAGCTTCAGTGCCACCTCCAACAGCCACTCCACCAGCTCCAACTACATCAACAGATGCCTTCGTCCTTGGAGTTCTCTCTACACCACCTCCCGAAGACCAAGGCTGAGAGACGCATAACACTATGCATATTTGAACTTTTTGGTAACTTGTTGCCAAAGGGGGAGAAATATGTATAGATCATAGGCTTCGAGAGAGAGTGTTTTGCTTCTTTGTCTCTCTTGCTTTTGGTTAAACTTTATTGTGTGCTTGGTTTATACTTTATGTCCTTGTGTGAGATACTTGTATGATCATGTGATTGATCATATGCCACTTTAATGCTTGCTTGGATGATATTATCTTTTACATCCATATATGATCATTCACTTTGCTTGTTGATGAGTGCATGCTTTTAATTTATACCATTTTGAGCGCTCCACCAAGATGTATGGGACATGGAAGAGTAACCCATGATCCTAATCGATTGTGCATTTGCATTCAAAAGCAAATCTTAAATAATGCACAAATTTAGGGGGAGCTCTTGCTTATCACATACTTCTCAAAGCGACGATGTATTTCAGTCTTATTATCATTTGTCAAATTTTTGATCTATATGTTGTCATCAATTACCAAAAAGGGGGGATTGAAAGTGCAACTATCCCTGGGTGGTTTTGGTAATTCCTAACAACATATAGCTCATTGAACTAATGCCATATCAAGATAAATATTTCGGGAAAGTTCAATGGTTGGCATGGCATGGATTAGGAATGTGGACCCCTCAAAATGCTAAGGACAAAAGATTGGCTCAAGCTCTAAAGCTCAAGACTCTACATTTTACTTTTAGTGATCCAAGATCACATTGAGTCCATCGGAAAAGCCAATACTATTAAAAGGGATGAGGTGTTGCTTAATGGGTTTCTTGCTTAAAATGCTTAGTGATATGCTCCAAAACCCTCAACTACTTTCTCACATCCACATATGTCCCAAACCAAAAGTCAAACTCGGCCCCACCGAAACTTTCTATCTGGCGCCACCGAGTTCTCTTGACATAGCCATTGCCACAAAACCCTAGTCACTTCGGTTTCACCGATAGGGATCTTGGTCTCACCGAGATGGGACTGCAAACTCTCTGTTTCCATTCGTAACATTTTGTTCTAACCGAGATGAGTTATCGGTCCCACCGAGTTTGCCTGACCAACTCTCTGGTTAGCTTATTACCAAAATTGGTCCCACCGAGTTTGTGTAATCGGTCTCACCGAGATTATGTTATGCCCTAACCCTAATGAAATCGGTCCCACCGAGTTGACATGTCGGTCCCACCGAAAATCCTAACATTCACATTTTGAACTAAATCGGTCTGATCAAGTTCTCTGATTCGGTCCCACCGAGTTTGGTGAATTGTGTGTAACGGTTAGGTTTTGTGTGCAGGCTATATATACCCCTCCACCCACTCTTCATTCGTGGAGAGAGCCATCAGGACATGCCTACACTTCCAACATACATTTTCTAAGACAGAACCACCTACACTTGTGTTGAGGTCAAGATATTCCATTCCAACCACATAAATCTTGATCTCTAGCCTTCCCAAGTTGCTTTCCACTCAAATCATCTTTCTACCAAATCCAATCCTATGAGAGAGAGTTGAGTGTTGGGGAGACTATCATTTGAAGCACAAGAGCAAGCAGTTCATCGTCAACACACCATCTATTACCTTTTGGAGAGTGGTGTCTCCTAGATTGGTTAGGTGTCACTTGGGAGCCTCCGTCAAGATTGTGGAGTTGAACCAAGGAGTTTGTACGGGCAAGGAGATCGCCTACTTCGTGAAGGTCTACCCTAGTGAGGCAAGTCCTTCGTGGGCGATGGCCATGGTGGGATAGACAAGGTTGCTTCTTCGTGGACCCTTCGTGGACTCACGCAGCCGTTACCCTTCGTGGGTTGAAGTCCCCATCAACGTGGATGTACGATAGCACCACCTATCGGAACCACGGATAAAAAATCTCCGTCTCTACATTGCGTTTGCTCCCTCAAACTCCTCCCTTAACCTTCATATGCAATTGTTTTACATTCCGCTGCTATACTCTTAGAATTGCATGTGTAGGTTGATTGCTTGACTTGTGCAAAGTTGCTAAAATCTGCCAAGACTTAAAATTGGGAAAATGCTAGATTTTTATTTGGTCAAGTAGTCTAATCACCCCCCCCCCCTCTAGACATACTTTCGATCCTACATAATCACTTGAAAACGCTTTTTCTAAAAATTCTCTTTTAGCTCTAAGCATAGCGGTTCTTTTCTTACTTTCATCCATAGAAACATAAAGAGCTATAATTGATTCATCAACCTGAGGCACAAAAAATTTCATCTTGTGATTTTCCACATCATGAAAATTCTATCAACACTTCTAGACAAATCATCAATCTTATTCAACTTTTCTTCTATGGTAGTGTTGAAAACTTTTTGCGTGTTGATAAATTCTTTAATATTATTCTCAAGATCAGAGGTGTTCCTATTATTATTATTATAAAATTGATTTCCATAGGAATTACCATAATTATTAGAGGAATTACTAGGAAAAGGCATAGGATTAAAATTACCTCTATAAGCATTGTTATTGAAATTATTTCGAGAGATAAAATTCACATCTACGGCATCACTATTTTGCTCAATCAAAGTAGACAAAGGCATATCATGAAAATCAATAGGAGCACTTTTACTAGCAACCAATTTCATAAGAGCATCAACTTTTTCACTCAAAGAAGAAATTTCTTCAACCGAATTAACTTTTTTTACTAGTAGGAGCTCTTCCCGTATGCCATTGCGAATAATTTGCCATAATATTATCAAGCAATTTGGTGGCTTCACCCAAAGTAATTTCCATAAAAGTACCACCTGCGGTGGAATCTAAAGGATTATGAGAAACAAAATTCAACCCCGCATAAAATTTATGTATGATCATCCAAAGATTTAACCCATGAGTTGGGCAATTCCTTAGCATCATTTTCATCCTTTCCCAAGATTGTGCAACATGCTCATGTTCAAGTTGCTTGAAATTCATGATCTGGGTTCTAAGGGGAATAATTTTTGCGGGTGGAAAATACTTAGTGATAAAAGCATCTTTGCACTTATTCCAAGAATCAATACTATTGCGAGGCAAAGAAGAAAACCAAAATTTTGCAGAATCACACAAAGAAAACAGAAATAATTTCATATTCACCACATCATTGTCCACATCTTTTTTCTTTTGCATATTGCATAATTCCACGAAGGTAGTAAGATGGGACGCAACATCCTCATTAGGAGTACCGGAAAATTGCAGTATTAATATCACAAGAGTCCGCACTAGTGGCGGGAAGAGCAATCGGAGTGCCAATAAAATCATTGTTGTTGGTATTTGGTAAATCGCACAAATTGGTGTTCTCTTGAGTCATGATGACTATGCAACAAGATTGCACTCAGAAACCGATCCGACAAGAAAACGGCGAATCAAAAAGAGGGGCGAATAAAACGGCAAATGTTTGTGAAGTGGGGGAGAGGAAAACGAGAGGCAAATGGCAAATAATGTAAATTGCGAGGAGATGAGATTTGTGATTAGGGACCTGGTATATTTTGAAGATCCTCCCCGGCAACGGCGCCAAAAATTCCTTTTGATGCGGCTTGAAGCTAAGTCGGCATTTCCCCAAAGAGGAAGGGATGATGCAACACAGCAGCGGTAGGTATTTCCCTTAGTGATGAAACCAAGGTTATCGAACCAGTAGGAGAACCAAGCAACACAACGTAAACAACACCTGCACACAAATAACAAATCACTCGCAACCCGACGTGTTAAAGGGGTTGCTGATCCCTTTCGGGTAACGGCGCCAGAAATTGGCACGTGGACAGGAGGAAGTTGTAATAGATTGATAGATTGAACGCCAAATAAAATAAATATGAATAAAACGCAGCAAGGTATTTTTGTATTTTTGGTTTAATAGATCTGAAAATAAAGCAAAGGAAAATAGATCGCAAAGGCAAATAATATGAGTAAGAGACCCGGGGGCCATAGATTTCACTAGTGGCTTCTCTCGAGGAAAATAGAAAATGGTGGGTAAACAAATTACTGTTGGGCTATTGATAGAACTTCAAATAATCATGACGATATCCAGGCAATGATCATTACATAGGCATCACGTCCAAGATTAGTAGACCGACTCCTGCCTGCATCTACTACTATTACTCCACACATCGACCGCTATCTAGCAAGCATCTAGTGTATTAAGTTCATGGAGAAACGGAGTAATGCAATAAGACCGATGACATGATGTAGACAAGATCTATCTATGTAGAGATAGACCCCATCGTTTTATCCTTAGTAGCACCGTAAGATCAAACCACTACAAAGCACATCTTCCCATTGAAATATAAATAGATCAAGTTGGCCAAACAAAACCCAAATATCAGAGAAGAAATATGAGGCTATAAGAAATCATGCATATAAGAGATCAAAGAAACTCAAATAACTTTCATGGATATAAAAAGATAGATCTGATCATAAACTCAAAGTTCATCCGATCCCAACAAACACACCTCAAAAAGAGTTACATGGATCTCCAAGAGACCATTGTATTGAGAATTCAGCGAGAGAGAGGAAGCCATCTAGCTACTAACTACAGACCCGAAGGTCTACAAAGAACTACTCGCACATCATCGGAGAGGCACCAGTGGAAGTGGTGAGACCCTCCGTGATGGTTTCTAGATTGGATCTGGTGGTTCTCGACTCTGCGGTGGCTGGAATTGATTTTCGTCGACTCCCCTAGGGTTTCTAGAATATTGGGGTATTTATAGAGGAAAGAGGCGGTCCGGGGGGCACCCGACGTGGGCACAACCCACCAGGGCGCTTGGGCCTCCTGGCGCGCCCTGGTGGGTTGTGCTCCCCTCGGAGCACCCCCAGGCGCTACCTTGGCCCATTGGGTGCCTTCTGGTCCATCAAAAATCTCCGTGAAGTTTCGTTGCATTTGGACTCCGTTTGGTATTGATTTCATGCGATGTAAAAAAAATGCAGAAAACAGCAACTGGCACTTGGCACTATGTCAATAGGTTAGTTCCAAAAAATGATATAAAATGACTATAAAATGATTATAAAACATCCAAGATTGATAATATAACAGCATGGAACAATCAAAAATTATAGATACGTTGGAGACGTATTAGATCCTACGGCCTGTAGGAGGGTCAAGGTTACCACGGTCCGTATATGGCCCATGGTTGTTGCAGCCACTAGCAAACTAGGGAAACAGAAGACTAGGAAATAAATAAGCCCGAAACTAATGCTAGGCTATTAAGGCATTGCACAGATTACATCCACGGGGCATCAAAGCTCGCCACTAGTGCAAATATAGGGAACACCCTACACTATACAAAAATGGCTTGCAGGTTTATTCAGCAGGTGGCTGCACGTTAAGAACAAATTTTGTATGGCAACAAAACAAATTACAACCATAAAACAAATGGAAGGTTGGCATAAAAGTTAACAGTTTGGCAGATAAATGCACCACCAGAAGATCAGAAGCTTAGTTCATTTGACCTGACTGTTACGTTTTCATGTTGTATTGTCCTATGGAGCACCGTACCTTCGCCTTCATTTCTCCTAGGCTCCTAAACAACATAGCAAATGTCTGATAGTCTGGTTTCAAAACCATGCATATCTTGACGACATCGAACAATGTCTGTCCTTGTTTCACAAAAGTTCTCTGTTAGGGAATGGACTTGTGTCTGGAGCGCAGATATAACATTGTTTTGAGCTTGCATATCTTGATCATGAGGCAGTTTGGACGAGATTGCCTTAACAACCAACCTAGTATTACGCAGGAACGTGCTTTTGGCACTGTTAGTGGACATGTACTGACCCACTGCAGCAAGAGGTGACATTGCGGTTTTAGTTGCCTCATCACCTTTAGAAGGTGGCGGTTCCACCATTTTTTCCATAGTGGCTGAAATGTTGAGTTTTTACATTAGTAGTACCAGAACAGAAGATATTAAGGAGGCAGCAACACCAAACAAAATAGCTTTGGTCTATATACAGAACTTATTCTGGTGAACCCGTGTAAAATATTAGTTGTATTTTAGTGCAAATTACATAATAAAACCAGGTTCCAAACATATGACCATGTACCATGGCTAATGTATTGTCTATTTCTTCACATTGTATTGACGACTATGGATAAAGACACAAATTATAATACGGTAAGCATAGTATGACATCATTCATATCACAAAACAACTGAGAATAGACAAATATGCAATTGAAATGTTGTGTGGGCAAGTCCAGCACGGAACTAGATTACAGATCAAGATCAAAGGAACATCACTCCTCTCTTTTAAACCTTGTAAGGTGCAATGATATGCTAAGACAATTGTGTATAAAATAGAAAAGAGTAATATACATTGGCTACAAACCATGCAGTTCAATGCACAAGTCAGAGTAAGTAGTAGTTAAAAGGCATGAGGATTAAGGACTTACAACAGCGGCTTTGACTGGTGTAGTCATGCCCTTCGTCTTGCTGGTGTGACAGTCCTTGAAGATTTCCACAACACTTGGTTCAGGTACTTTTTGGTCCTTGAGGGCTTTCCTCTGCATTTGGAACAAGTCAATATAAATCTGATAATATGGTACAGCGAAAAGAGTGAAACAACAGCTAATTACAAGAGCCTCGCAGTGTGCAATATAGCTATGAGATCCTATCGTCTGTTGGAATTTCACTTTCATACGGTTGGCCTTGTTCTTTGAACAGTTCACCTACACGAAGATAGATTTGTGAGGCACATGCATAAATAGGAGTTCAACATGTGATCTGATCACATATATATAATGTACCTGATACTTTGGATCAGACCAGTATTTAATGAGGCCTCTCCAGTCTTCATCCAATATATTTTCCACTGGAGATGTTTGGGCAAGTTCACTGTTAGCCTTGCCTTCAAAGTGAGTTTTCCTCAAGTTATAGCGATACTGTTGCAGAGCAGACTTGAAAACATGGGTGCAAGCTTGTCTGGTTGCATCATCTTGGCTATCCAACTTGAACCTCATATGTTGAAAATTATGGGAGTCTCATTATCAGCAACCTAGAAAGTATGGGATAGAGCAAGACGATATCACTAGTTTCCATACATAACCATACTTACAGATAAATGGTCGAGGAAGGTGTTGAACTGGGTTTCGTCTTTGCCATTCCTATACTGAATCCATGTTGGGAGGATATGTACATGACACCTAACGGCAACCGCTACCTCTGATACTAACTTAGCTGACTCTGTAGCATCACATGGCCTTTTTAAACCTGCCTCAAAACGGATCTCCATTCTTCCTCCTCTAGATTTAGTTAACCTATCAAGCATTATCCCTGATGTTTGTTTCCTCTTGCGCCTAGGTGCTAGTCCAACAACGAACATAGGAAGTGTTAGTGTACATCAAACTGTGAGATTACATATAAAGAAGCATGCAACTATAACTTGACTCTAGCAACTACCTTCTTGCTTTTGAAGCTCGCAAAGTTCATCTGATCTTGCCAATTCGTCTTGTGTCAAGAGTGCTTCAGAAGTAGTGTCAGGTGGAAAGGGAGCTTGGGAACGTGCTGCTAGCTGAGTTGATGAACGAGTAACTCGTGCAACTGGTGTTACTGTGGAAGGTGCTGCAACAACTAGGGCTGTCTCTGCTTGTTTGGTGGCAGCTATTGGTTTCTGTTTGGCTTGTTCCGCAGCTCATGTAGCACGGGACACCCCGTTTGTACAATTTTCCGCTGGGCTTTGACCTTCTATTGCACCATCAGTACCAGCAGAATCTGTAGGATTATTCTGCTTCCGTTTCCGTGTGTCCTTAGTACTAACACCATCCCCTGTTATTCTGTGTTCCTTCCTCTTTCTCTGTGCTATGTTAAGTCAAGACGACAAGAAAAAGGAATAACAATTTAGTTCTTCAGAACAAATTGATGTGTGATACAGACGAACTGAAGTTTGATGTTAGACAACCACATGATAGGAGGATGTAATATGTACGAAAAACATGACGACATGAGATAATCAGAACTATGATGTCTAAACTAAGCAGAAGATATTTCACTAAATTAGAAGCAATGCAATGGAAGGTAGACACCATATGAAAGATGCTACAAATATAGCTCTGCCAAGTTAATAGTGTCTCGTCATAACTAGAGTTTAAAAAAATGTGAAGCAGTAGAAGAAATAAATCATATGCAAGATGCAAACAACATCACACTACCAAGTTAAAGGTCTCTCGTCATTAGTGTCATTGCATATTCACAGCTGCATATTTACAGCTTATGATGTGTAAACTAAGCAGAGGACATTTCAACAAATTAGAAGCAATGAAAGCTAGACACCATATGAAAGATGCAACGAATACCACTCTACCAAGTTAAAACTGTCTCGTCATAAGTGCCATTTCAACAAATTAGAAGTAGTACAAGCTAGAAAAGAATGCGAGATGTAAGGCAAACACATGATACCAGGATGGAATATGTACGAAAAACAGGACGACATGGCATATTCATAACTGTTTGTGTAAACTAAGCAGAAGCCATTTCAACAAATAAGAAGCAATGCAAGCTAGACACCGTATGCAACATGCAAGACAATATCACACTGCCAAGCTAGAGAAAGAACCTGGGATGCCGGTTTCACCGGAAGACCGCCTTCAGTCCCAGCCTTATTTTTTTCCTTCCCCTTTCTTAGTTTTATTGCCTTGTCAAGTCAAACCCACAAGAGAAATGAATAAAAATTCGCTTTTCAGAACTCATTGATGCAGGATGCTGATGAGCACTACTTTAATGTAAGGCGACCGCATGATAGGACGATTGAATGTGTAACAAAAAAGGATAGATTGCATATTCACAGCTATGATGTGTAAACTAGGCAGAAGGCATTTCAACAAATTAGAAGCAATGAAAGCTAGACACCATATGAAAGATGCAAGGAATATCACTCTACCAAGTTAAAACTGTCACGTCATAAGTGCCATTTCAACAAATTAGAAGTAGTACAAGCTAGAAAAGAATGCGAGATGTAACCTATATCACACTCCCAAGTCAAACGTGTCTTATGATAAGTGATTGTTGCAGGTTACAGAACAGTAGTACTTTGATGTAAGAACATGGTGTGATAGACAGATATTGTATGTTCCAGAAACAGGAACACGTGTCTTATTCACAAGTATAATGTGTAAAGTAAGCAGATGAAATTCAACAAAATTAGAAGCAATACAAGCTAGACATCATACATAACATGCAACCACATATAACAGTGCCAAGTTAGAGGGAGCACCTGTGATGGTGCACTAGGGGAGACGTGCCCATCATCAACACAACTACGTTGAGTGTCTATGCATGTGTTGTCTTGCAAATCATCTTGGGGGGATGGAGGAGTAGAACCTGTAGAGGCCCTCCGTTTGGAAGGAGCACCTTTATCCGTTGCCTTGCTAACTTCCTTCCGCTTATGCTCTGTTTAAGAAGCTTCCTTTCCTTGTTCTGCACTCAATTTGCTTAGCTGAGATGGCATGCCAAGCCCGATTAGTTGCTAAAATATCCTGCCATATATTTATTGTGACGTAGATTGCCATGGTCTAGTAGTTAATCTTTTAGGTGAAATAGCTCTACACCGTTTTATACTCTATCTTTCTTGCTGAGATGGCCTTCGATGGCTGTGTGCTCGGCCTCATTGACTGCTGAAACAACCTGCCATAATTTAGCACTCAAATCTGTTTGCTGAATTAGCTTTACATATATTTTGTTACTTAGTTCTGCTTGTCCAAATATCTTGCCATAGTTTTAGACATTGACCTAGGTAATTTTTTCTGGACTTCATAAAAAAGCATATATGTTTTTCCTATAATATCTAGTAGAAGAACTAATTTGTATGTCTAACAGATGGACAAGACTTGGATAACTTCTGCTCGAAGATTCTCCGCTGTATATGTCGAGGGGGTTGAAAACTTCATGAACTTTATTAGAGCTGAGTACGGTGGTCCGAAATCCGATGTGCTCTGCTCGTGTAGCAGTTGTATGAATTCAGTTAAAAGACCCCAGTCAACTATGGAAAATCATCTCCACTTGTATGGGATGTCGGTCACATATACTAGGTGGGTTCATCATGGTGAAGCTGTGAACATCAATGTTACTGACTATGTGAAAGCAGCAGATCACCATCTTGATCTTCCTAATGCTCAGGTGGAAGAGGAGGAGGAGGAGGTGGTGGTGGCGGAGCCAGTGAGTTTGACCAACATTGAAACAATGCTACGAAATGCTCGTGCATTTCATGAACTTTCACCTGCAGAAGAAAAATGGTGGGCCCGCATGTTGGAACAATGCAATGTGGCTGTCACCCTAGTAAATAAGCTGTCAGTATTCTCAGCTATGGTCACCTTTCTTCAGGTGAAGACATCTGAGCGGATGACAAACAAATCATTTGATGCAATGTTGGTTGCTTTCCACAAATCTTTCCCAGATGCGTCTGAGCTGCCACACACCTACAGTAAAATGAAGAATTTCCTTCGTGCAGTTGGAATTGGATATGATATGATCCATGTTTGTAAGAATAATTGTGTTCTATTCCGGAAGGATTATGCCAACTTAAGTGAATCCAAAATGCAAATCATCAAGATGGAAAAATGGCGATGCTCTGAAGAGGATTCCTCATAATGTTCTGAGACATTTTCCAATTATACCAAGATTGTAGAGGTTGTTTCATGATGCTGAAATAAGAGAGGGTATACTATGGCATTCTAGGAACCAGGAGTACAGAGATCAGAATGGAATGAGCCATCCATCTCATGATAGTGACTGGAAAAGCTTCAATCAGAAACACAAAAAGTTTGCGGCTGACCCGAGAAACATTAGACTTGGCTTAGCTTCAGATGGATTTAACCCATTGGGCCACCAGAGCGCCACATATAGCATGTGGCCAGTGCTTGTTATCCCTTACTTGGCGTATTGGAAAGATTGGATCTGTGGCATAATCTTGATGTGATGCACATCGAGAAAAATATATGTGACAACATTATCGGCATACTTCTTAATATTGAAGGCAAGACGAAAGATACCTTAAAATCTAGGATTGATTTGACACACCTCGGTATCAGAAAGGATTTGCAGGTGCAAGATGAAGGTAAACACGGGATATGGCACGAGCTGTGTACGTCTTGGAAAAGGTAAAAAGAAAATAATTCTGCGAGGTCCTGTCACGTGTGAGATTCCCACATGGATTTGCTTCCAACCCTGAAAGGAGAGTCAGTGCAGATGGAAACAAGTACAAGGGTTGAAAAATCATGACTGCCACATCCTACTTGAAAGGGTTTTACCTGTTATCCTTAGAGGATTGGGCCGCCCTGACTTATACAGAGCAGTTGCAGAGTTGGGACAATTCTTCAGGGAACTCTGTAGTAGAAATATCAGGATAGATGCTTTGGAGCGTCTTAGAGACAAGATACGAACTATCCTATGCGATCTTGAGAAGATATATCCTCCAGCCTTCTTTGATGTGATGGTGCATTTGGCTGTTCATCTACCTGATGAGGCACTACTTAGAGGTCCGGTATAGTATGGATGGATGTACCCTATTGAAAGGCGGCTAGGCACTTTCAAGGGCTATGTTAGGAACAGAGCTAGACCCGAGGGTTCCATTGCAGAGGCCTACATTACTACAGAAGCGTTGACATTCTTCTCAAAATACAATGAAACAACTGACCAGCTTAGAAAAGAGGTGGGTGAAGACAACCCCGGGCTCAATGTTTTCGATTGTTATGTTCGTGTTACAAGGAAGAGTCGACAAGACGACAAACCTAAAGATTTGGACAAAATGGTTTGGTATGTGTTGAATAACTGTCCTGAGATACTACCTTATATCAAGTAGGTGCTAAGTACTGCAGCTTATACATCGTAATCTACTAAACTTGTAGCACATTCTTATATATTTAGATGTTTGACGTGACCACTATGTTGTGCAGTATCTACATAAAGGAGTTACTGCCGCAAAATCCAAGAAACATTGACAAACTGGTTATGGTAGGATTTGCGAAATGGTTCAAGAGCCATGTAAGCTTTTGAATTGCACTGTCAGTTTTTTTAATATATTGAGTACATAAGATGATCGGCTTGTCTATTTTATAACCATAGGTTAATAAGCTGCTGGAGGATGGGCAGGTAGTTGATGATGCCCTTTACGCACTAGCAATGGGTCCTAATACTCGGGTAAGACATTATGAATCTTGCATTGTTGGAGATGTGCGCTACAACACCCTTGCACGCGACGAAGGCAGGAAGACACAAAACAGTGCCATCATGAGCACGGATATGTACGGCAGAGAGACAACTGAAATGTATGCTAACATAATAGACATTGTTCAGTTGCAGTATATCTCCAGTTTCGAGGTTCATCGGTGTGTGGTTCTGTTGTGCTGGCATTGGTATAACTTGTTTTCCAGGATCGCAAAACCCAGAGCTGATGATTATTTGAAATCCTTCAATGTCAAGGCGGCATACCAGAGCAATGAGCCTTTTATTTTGGCAAAAGCAACACATATATTTTTCTTGGAAGACACATTTGCACATAGCGATGACTGGAGATTATTGCAAAGGTTTGAGCATAGGAATTCATTTAATGAAGTTGCACAACAAGATGATGCTTACACTGCTCCTGATGTACAAGATTCCACAGATGTTCGTAATATCTTTGAGAACCATCACGTCAATGACGCTGGCGAAAAGATTGCCTATCGGGGTGTGGACATACAAGAGTTGATCGAGAAGAAACCAACTTTCGAGGACATTGAGGATGAAGAAGAAGTTGACACTGTGGGGAATTACGATTCAGACTGATACACATGGCGAAGATGTTGATGCTGCTGCTGCGGATGATGATTAGATTGCTTTTGTCGTATTTTCCTGTTAGAAGACGCTTTTTATCTACTATGTGAAATTGTGTTTGCTATGACAACTGAAACCTAATGAACTTGTTGTTTAGTATTTTTCTGTGAGAACATCACTTATTGTGTATGTTGATTTGTGTTTGGTGATTGTATGATGACTAAAACATGATGACATTGTTGTTTAGTTGTACTCATATTTTACTTTGAAACTTGAATTTGATGACATAGTTTGCTGTTGGACTACAATTTGGTCGATGTCTTCGAACAGGAACAAAGCTGACCCGATAGGGCCTCTGCTAATTTATTTATTTATTAGCAAAAGGGCCTCTGCTATTTATTTATTTATGAGCAAAAGGGGATACCCCCCGATTTCCGTTACTAGAAATCATTAGATGTTCACAACACTACGCCCAGCCTGCTAAGCAGGTTTCATTCATTACTAGTTTCAGCAAAGTGCTCATGTCATAGCCACTGAATACATCACGAGTGCTACATAGACTGCAAATAAAGAGACAATCATCCTACAGAGCACATCGATTTTCCCATTATCTTCAAAAGCTCTTTCATCTCCTCATTGATGTCAAGGTCGTTCAGCAGCTGTTGCTTGGCCATAATTAGAGGAACTGCATCTTTAACCTTCTGCTCTGCATCGTCCTCTTCTACCGTTCCTTCAGTTGCTTGTCCAACACCCCAACCTGCTGGTATTGTCCAACACCCCAACCTGCTGGTATTGGGATTCCTCGGCTAAACAAATAATCAGCGTAGTTGCATTCCCCCACATTAGCAACTTCACAGAAATACAAATCACACGCTTCCTTTTCTGCACGAATCAAATTGGAAGATCATCAACCAAACTATAAAAAAACAGCAACTAAAAGTAGCAGAACAACACTTAAACATACTATTACCCCTTGATTCGGCCATTTGTAGAAGACTTGGCCAGGGTTGAGGATTGTGGTTCAGACGCGACGGATGACTCTGCGTGATTTGCAGCAGTGGCACCACACCAACGGCAGCAGGTTGCGATGAGCAACCGGCTACTGTGCATGTGCCGGCGGGGTGTGATGAGACCCACAGGCGATGGTACGTGTGGCGACTTGGCGCATATCTGGTTGTTGCCTGCTGAAGAGCAGGTGGACGAGCAGCCAGCGGACATGGTTGCTGCGGCCAGAGCTTCTGATGCTAGGCAGAGTAAGTAGAGAAGAGGAGAAGCGAACGTTGGATATGTCAGTTTCGTTACTTGCAGAGTAGGATAGCACCATATATAGTCATAGTCTAGGTTTGGATTCGAACCAGCTACATGAGCGCGTCTCTCTTTTTTCTAAAACTCAACAATGTCTCTTTACTGGTACACTAGCTTGTTCTGTACGCCTTCTCAAGTCTTTGATTTTCTTTCTTTTTTTGCGAGGAAGGAAGGAGGACAAAATTGAGAGTTCCTGGGACTCGAACCCAAGACTTCTCGGTTGAAAACCAAGGGTGCTAGTCACTTATGTGGTGAACATTCCCTGGGAGGAGGACGGCAGACAAACGCATTTTCCTTGCAGTTTTAGTTGCAACGCAAGATCGAACGGTCGCAGTTTCGGGAATGTTATCAAGCGAACGAGCCCGGTTTTTATTTTCTTCATATATATAAAAAAGTATGCTACTTGGTGTCGTCTTAGTTAAAAAACGATTGTGCCAACCTTGACCGTTGGATTGACATTCAACGGTTGTCATGTTTCTTCAGTCTCTTCTTCCTCCAGCCGCCAAAGCCAAACCAGTGCCGGCTGGACCGCCTGCTCCCGCCTCCCACGGCTGGCTGTGCTGCCGCGCACGCATCGTGGCCACATCGCACCCTAAACTCTACGCATCTTACTAGGCTCTTGTTCATTGCCGTCCGAGGCCTCACCATCGTCCTCTGCCTTGGTTCGCTCGCCGCGGCGCCGCCCTCCAGTGTTGTCAACATGGTCAACAACCAAGAGGAATAAGGAGATGATTGTACATGGTGAGGATGATAATAGGGACCCAACAGCGCACGCAGTTTTTTTTCAGGACGAAGAAGGGCATCAACTAGGTTGTGCGGGAGCTGTGGCCCGTCTAGCCCAGGCTTTAATTTCATATGTTTACCACATGACCAGCCCAGTTTGTTTTTTTGCTTTCTGAAAATGGCTAGCCCAGCTATTTTGTTTTTTGCAGAATAACCAACGTAGGCCTACTTGCTTTTCTACGCCCTGCTGGGCCGGAAATCTTTTGAGACGAGGAGGGATGCATTCGGCCTTGCCCAGAAAATGGGCTATAAGTAATAAGAAATGGGCTATAAGTAATAACAAATGGGCTGTAAAATGAAAAAATACGGCAAACATGCAATTAGTTCCAAAATACCTTTTTCTTTCGGATTTTGATATTTTAAATTTCATTGTTTCTGTGCGGGTAAAATTTCATTGGATTGAAATTAAGGTATGCTTAGTTTTTAAATTAAGTTGAATCTGGCTAGAAATTTCGGGCTGTATGCTGTTCGGGACAGATTTGGAGGCTAACTTGTGGGTCTACTAGGTTGACATGTACAAAAGGCTTTGTCAACTTAGTCCACAAACGATTCTAGCAATAGTGACCGTTGGATGTTAATCCAACGGCGGTTTTGCTTCTTCAATATCTGATCTTCTTGCTCCAGCCGCCCAAACCAGCGCCGGTGGGACTGCCTGCTCCCGCCTCTCGTGGCCGTTTGTGCTGTCGCACAGGCCACACCGCCCCACCCTACTCCATCACTGACCAGGCCATTCCTATACTCACCCACACCTCCTGTTATTTTCCGGCGATGGCAGCCGAACCAGTAAACCCTAGTACTCCCCACCGTGTGGGCAACCACTGTCGAGTCTTCCCCGGCTCCGTGTCGTTCCCTTCCTAGGCCTCGCCGTCGTCACCGCCCTGGTGCTCTCGGCGCGGCGTGATCAACGTGGTCAACGAACAACATCCATCGGATGTGGACTGGACGTGGAGAGGCTGATAGCTGGGTCCATGGCCGCACACAAGGAAATGCCTCCTTATCACGCGCAAAATAATGATTCCTCCACCTGACAGCTGGGACCCACCGGAAGGCCCTTTGTATTTCGCGAAAAAATGTCCCCCCACTGACAGCTCGGACCCACCAGCCATATCTTCGCACACAAGGAAGTGCTTCCTTATTACACACAAAAAAATTAATACTCCCCCTGCTAGCTGGGATCCATCATAGTGGGAGGCTGACTTGTGGGCCTACTAAGTTAACGCGGACGGAGGGCTTTGTCAACTTGGTCAATATGAACGATTCTAGCTCTAGTGACCGTACGATGTCCATCGAACGGCCGTAGTGCTTCTTCAACCTCTGGTCTTCTTGCTCCAGCCGCCCAAACCAGCACCGATCGTGCCGCCTGCTCCTGCCCCCGTGGCCAGCTGTGCTGCCGCGGAGGCCTCACCGCCCCTACTACTCCCACCGCTGGCCAGGCCATCCCTCTACTCACCCACACCCCTGTTATTCTGCGGCGACGGCAGCCTCACACCCCAGCCGAACCAGTGAACACTCGTACTCCTCTCCGCGTGGGTATCCACCGCCCTGTCTTCCCCGGCTCCGCGTCATCCCCTTCCTAGGCCTCGCCGTCGTCCACCGCCTTGGTGCTCTCGGTGCGGCATGGTCAATGTGGTCAAGGAACGACTTCCATCGAAAGAGTACTATACGTGGAGAGGCTGACAGCTGGGTCCACGGCCGCAGCAAGGAAGTGCAACCTTATTACGCGCAAAATAATGATTCCTCCACCTGACAGCAGGGACCCACCGGACGAGCCACCATACTTCGTGAAAAAACGTTTCCCCTTGACTGCTGGGACCCACCAGCTACATCTTCGCACGCAAGGAAGTGCCTGATAGTCGGGACCCACCTGGTCGAAGCGTACGTAGCGTTGTCATTCTGGTCATGAACGTGTACGTACATATTGGTCGATCGGTCTGTCTGCAGGCTGCAGCGATGAACCGTGGCCGAGTAAGGAAGGGCACGTGTCGTAGTAGAGGCGTGCACGTAGCATGTACACGTACGTACAGCCAGGGTGCAAGAAAGTAAATACAGCCACGTACGTACATACGGGCAGGGTCTCGAACGCCTACTCGCGCATACGTACGGCCAGGGCTCGTGTACATGGAGAGGCATGACAGCGTCCTGTTCATCGGCAGCCAACTGGCTGGGTCAAAATGGAATGCGTCGTCATGTTCATCGGCAGCCAACCGGCTGGGTCAGAACGGAATGTGTCGTGTTCATCGGGAGCCAACCGGCTTGGACGGAACAGCCCATCGAAATGAGACCTGGCGTACCGCAGAACGGAGGAAACGACCTTGTGTTCGACCACCTATGGTCGAAACGGGATCTTGTTCACCGGGAGGGGTGTGGCATACCACAAAACGGAGGAAACAGACTTCTCTTGGACCTCCTACGGTCGAAACGGGGTCATGTTGACTGGGAGGGGTGTGGTGTACCGCAAAACGGAGGAAACAAACTTTTGTTGGTGCGCTACGGTCCAAACAGGGGTCATGTTCATCGGGAGGGGTGTGGCATACCGCAAAACAGGACTCCATGGGCTACTGTTCATCTCCACCGTCGACCTCCTCTAGCCTCCACGGGCTACTGTTCATCCACCGTCGACCTCCTCCAGCCTCCACCTGTGACTGTTCATCCACGGGATCCTATTCATCCAGCCTCCACCGCTCCTCCACCGGCTACTGTTCAATCAGCCCACTCCACGGGGTCCTGTTCAACCATCCCTCCACGGGCTACTGTTCATCCAGCCCTCCGTCGGCTACTGTTCAACCAGCCCTCCACGGGGTCCTGTTCATCCAGCCCTCCACGGGGTCCTATTCATCCACCCCAACCGACTCGATCGATCGGGGCCCTGTTCATCCAGCAGCAACACCACGGGGTCCTGTTCATCCAACCCCCCCACCGGGAACTATTCAACCAACCCCCCAACAACGCTCACTGTTTATCAAGGGAAGGAGCCAGCCGGTTCGATCTGCTTCAGTTAGCAGCAGTAGCGAAGGAATCGCTCGATCGGGTTCAGTTAACAGCCAGATCGATCAATCGCTCGGGTTCAGTAACATGTAGCCTGCAGTGCAATCGCTCGGGTTCAGTAGGCGAACGCCTCGCTCGGGTTTAGTTAGAGCCCAATGCCTCGCACCCATGCGCGTACGTGTACGAGGGAAATGCGCATCTCTCGGCCCCGACCACCACCGTAACCAAGAACTCCCTGATATTTTCCTCGTCCTCGCTTCCTACCACGGTTTTTTCCATCATGGACGGCCCAAAGAATGTCATGCAGCTGCGTCTCCGGCCCGCTCAGGACTAAAAGCCCATTTTCTATCATGATTTTTTGTCATAGAAGTAGGAGCCCAGCACATCTATGATGATACAGGGTTTTGTCACAATTATCGTCATAGAAGTGTCATAAGCATGACAGGAAAAAAAATTCGTTCGGCCCAAAATGTCATGGATGTGTCTATTTTTTGTAGTGAATTTGTGCGCAGAAAAACACTTATTCTTTTGGGCCATATGACACCTTGTAATAGGCTAGCTGAAAACAATGATCTGCCATGCCATCGTGCATGTTTTTTCTTCATCACACTTTAAACCGCCGATCTTGATGTTGGAAGATCATGATGTTGGCATAAGGTAACAAGTGGTAAATAGCCCAAAGTCGTGTGAGAGTCAAGTAAAAGAGATGCGTGTAGTCCTTGCGTGAAGGGAATGGTGGTAAGGACAATCCACGGGTTCTCGCCAACTCATGGGATCGAGAGGTTGACAAGTGTTCATAAGTACCTACACAAAACAAAGGCAAAGGAAAAATTGTGTGTGTGTGGTATATGTACACATCACCCATTATGATGCGCACGTGCGTGTGTCGGTTAGCACAAAATATCCAATG
This sequence comes from Triticum aestivum, assembly GCF_018294505.1. Taxonomy (NCBI): domain Eukaryota; kingdom Viridiplantae; phylum Streptophyta; class Magnoliopsida; order Poales; family Poaceae; genus Triticum; species Triticum aestivum. The sequence continues at coordinate 259,493,852 of NC_057802.1, forward strand.
CTCAAATAAATCAGATGCATGATATAGAAACATATCATCCATCATGAGAGGTTTGTTGTTACGTATAGCATAATGGAGACTCAAATTTTGTAATGCATCACTAGTAGTATCTAGAGCATTGTCATGAATGGTATGCATATGGTGCATACAAAGGATGGAATCATGCGATGTACAATAAGTTTCATGGCATGGCATATGAGATTAATTGCATAAATTTTGCAAAGGTAGCATAGCAATATCATCGCAAGAGAAGCAAAATCTAACAACCATGATCTCGTCATCTATGACATAAGTCAAATTAGATTTATTTTAATGGGGCATGCATAGCTACTATGTTGAGATTGAAATGATGCAATATGGGAGATCTCACTCATAGCATATGACATGTTTAACGGATTGTCAAATATGACGTGACCGATAGAATTTTCACATGATATCCTATGGAGCATGGCATCACAACTAGGCAATTCGACATACTCATCATCATATTCATCATAAATGGGTGGCATATTGAAACAAGACATAGTATGTGATGAATCCATATGGTGATCAACATCATGGAAGCAATCATTTTGAAGGTAGTCCACTAGTGGGACAAGTGAAGGTCCATCACCTATATTACCTTTAGAGCTCTGCTCATGTTTTGTAGGTGGGGTTGCAAAAATTGACGCTTGGTCAATAGGTTCGTCAACTTGATGGTACCATGTGGGGGGTTCATCATCGTCCATCATGGCCATCATTTTTCCATTGGAGGTATGGACTCATCAAGGATTGGCGCTTCATCTTGTTGGAGATCTAACACCAAAAAGGAAAACACACTCGGAGTAGAGGTTAAATCGTTAGAAATCATAGTGGCCTCACAAGCCCTCTCAACTACCTCACTCACTAAGTGTTGTGGCTCACTCACTCCTGGTAAGATGCTCTCACTCATATGATTCGTGGAGTCACTCAAATGGCTCTCAACCTCACATAGGATGTGTGGCATACTCTCAAGTGTAGGGCTAGTGGTGGTCACACACATCCTCTCATAGGAAATGAACTCAATGTCATATATGGTGGAGTAACTCATCTCACTCATGGGGTGGTGGCTCTCCTCACATGGCAATTGGGGTATCTTGTCATATGTGGGTGTCAGAGAGATGTATGTGCAAATGTCTCCAAGCTCAACTCCTATCGCCACCTTGGTTGAAGTGATAGTGCCATGCTCAACCTCCTCATCCATAACGCCTCCAAATATGAATGCTGTAGAAAGTGGCAAGTCATCACTCTCCTCCAACACCAAAGAGAGGGTCTCATGTGCAGTCTGGTAGCTCGTCTCCATGACCGAAGGGACCTGCCCATGGTCGGCCAGTTTCCTTCAGGGGCTTCCGAAGATAGAAGTGTCGTCCTCGCTTGTAGGTGGTTGCCTTGGACTTGATGAAGTCGATGTAGGCGTACTCGTGGGAAGTAGGCGAAGATGTCGTACGTCCAAAGTCGAAGATGCCTTGATAACACTTGGCGAAGATGCCGAAGTGGTGGTCCTAGACATAGCTTCGTCTTGGTGGTGCTTGTCTCGCGGTCTTCTCATGTGCTCATGAAGGTTGGCCATATCTTGATGTAGAGCTTGTTGGGACTTGTAGGTTTGCGCATCTTGAGCAACTTCATGTTGATGATGGCATTGTCGTGCTTGAGCTCGTAGTAGATGTCATTCGTCGTTGGCACACACATGATGCTTGGAGGTGATTTGCCCTCCATGACAATGTGGATCACGAATGTGATGATGGTCGCCATGGAGATGTTGACGTGAACGAATTGAGCTTGCATCGCTTGGGTGCTCTGAAGATTTGCGACTCGCTTGCCGGCGCCTTCAGGACGATGAAGGGGACGAAGACTTGTAGTCGGACAACACACTGTCGTATGCCGGTGGTGTGACGCCCCAAGACCGATGCTTCAGACGCCTTCCATGTTTTCCGTTGTCGCCGGGTGTTTTATTTGTTTGTTGCATTTCATCGTGGCATCATCCACATTGCATCGGCACTCGTTGCCGTCATTATTTTTAAAACTTGCATCCGCTCGTAGTTGCCGCGTCCCCCCTTGCTTTTGTTGACTGTTCCAAGACCAACCTTGTTCTTCGTTTTCCCTCTGGCCTAAACAGGAGTCGCTTTGCACAGTGCATCAACCACTCGCACGCGTCCGAAACCTCTCCCGAACCCAACCCGCTCAGTCATCACCGTTGGATCCAAATCATCTCCCCTTTCCTATATATTTATATAGACCCTAGTCCATTTTAGACCAAACCCTAAATCCTAGGACATTTATCCCCCCTAGCCGCCACCACTGTCTTCCTTGGGATCTCATCCCGATCCAATCCACCAACCAAGCCGCGCCCCTGATCCAAAAATTCCTCTCGGCCTCCCCACCTCGAGCTCCTCCCAGATCACCACGCCGCCTTCACGAGCCTTCCCCTCGATCCACCCATCCACCTCGAGCACCCGTAGGTGCCTCCGTCCGCTCGCCATCGGAGCCCCGAGCCGCCACCGTGTCGTCCTTCGTCCTCGCAGCCGTCCAGGACTTCCTCGCGCCACCTTCAGATCGAGCAGGAGCCTCGACCCCGAGCTCCTCCTCTGCTTCTTCCCCACGCGCCCGAAGCCCACCTCCTCTCCCCTCGATCCCGAATGGGCCGTGAAGCTGCCTGAGGCCCCAAGCAGGAGCGCTCAGCCTCATCCCCTTGCGCCGCCTCGCCGCTCCATTGCCGCAGGTCGCCGCCACCGTGCCTCCTCCTCCCATCCTTCTCCTGCTCGTCTTCCCCTCTGTCTCTCATCCCTCTCGTTTTCTCTCTAACTAGGAGCACCAACTGCCGCCACCATCGCCGGAGATGGGCTCCCGACGCCCAGATCCGCTCGCCTCCACTGCCTCGGCGCCATCCCTGTCACTGGAGGATGCAGCCCCGCCGCCTCCAAGTCCTCTGCTTCAACCGTGGTCGAACGAGACGACCAGCGCTGCCCCCTTGTTGACTTGGTCCAGCGCCAGCGTGGACGAGTGCCGCGTCGCCGCGCGAGCCATCCTCTGCTTCGCCTACGCCGTGGGCCGCCAAATCCGCTGACCTGTCTCCACCTCTCCACCGACCTGGGCCTCAGCCCATGGTGAGCTGCCTCCCACAACACCTGTTCCTGTTGGCCTGATCGCAGATTCGGCCCGTTGTGTGTTTTTTTCTTGCCAGGACAATTTTCCTAATTATTCGATAGTGCAGTTTTACAGAAAACCCCTAGTGTTCATGCATCAATAATTCACAAACCATGCATCAGAATTAAATAAACTATATATGTAAGATGCTCATTTTTTCATGTACTTTCATAATATGCCACTTTCATCCATGTTAAAATGTTTAAACTTGTTGTTGGTTTAATTTTGCATAAATGACATGTTAAAATGGTTTATTTCATAACTAATTAATCGTAGCTCCGAATTTAATAAACTTTATATGTAAATGGGGTGGAAAAATGCCTAGTTTAACATGGCGGCATTACTTTGCATGTTTAACAACTCTAAAATATGGTTTAGGGAAGAACAGTACCATAACCAAAATATGCACATGGGGATTTTCTGGATTTGTTGTTTGTTGTTCTGGCCTCAGTAGTTTTCATATGTTTCACCCCTTGCCATGTTTAATAACATTTAATATTGTTGGGTACATAAACGAGAGAGAACTAAATAATTGATGTGGTGTTTTGTCAATATGCAACTCTTTGCATATTGAGCTCCACTTAATTTGTAGTGTTGTTTGTTGCACTTTGCCATGCCATGCCTATTTAAACCAGACATGCATCATACTTGATTGTGCATCATGCCATGTTGATGTGATGGTTGTTTACCATGTTGTTTGCTTCTTTCCGGTTGCGCTTCTCCTTGATAGTTCCGGTGACGTTGCGATTGTGAGGATCCGTTCGACTACGTTGGTTCGTCTACTTCATGGATTAGATCTTCTTCCTAGCGGGATTTCAGTCAAGATGACCATTACCCTCGATATCACTTCTATCTTTGCTTGCTAGTTGTTCGCTCTGTCGATATGTCGCGCTACCTACCACTTGTTTATCATGCCTCCCATATTGCCATGTCAAGCCTCTAATTCACCTTCCTAGCAAACCGTTGTTTGTCTAAGTTACCGCTTTTGCTCAGCCCTTCTTATAGCGTTGCTAGTTGCAGGTGAAGATGAAGTTGGTTCCATGTTGGAAGATGGATATTTTGGGATATCACAATATCTCTTGTTTTATTAATGCATCTATATACTTGGTAAAGGGTGGAAGGCTCGGCCTTATGCCTGGTGTTTCGTTCCAATCTTGCCGCGGTGTTATGTTCCTTGATTTTGCGTTCCTTACGCGGTTGGGGTTATGTGACCCCCTTGACAGTTCGCTTTGAATAAAACTCCTCCAGCAAGGCCCAACATTGGCTTTTCCTTTTGCCTACCCACTACCTATATTTATTTTCCCTAGGGAGTCGCCCTCCTGAGGGTCATCTTTATTTTAGCCCCCCTGGGCCAGTGCTCCTCTGGGTGTTGGTCCAAACCAGAGCACCGTGTGGGGCCACCTTGGGGAAACTCGAGGGCTGGTTATACCTGTACGCTTCGCTCATCCGGTGTGCCCAGAGGACGAGATATGTGCAGCTCCTATCGGGATTTGTCGGCACATTCGGGTGGTCTTGCTGGTCTTGTTTTACCATTGTCGAAATGTCTTGTAACCGGGATTCCGAGACTGATCGGGTCTTTTCGGGTGAAGGAATATCCCTCGCTGATTGTCAGAGCTTGTGATGGGCTAATGTAGCGACCTGACCTCAGACGGTCAAGTCTCTGTGCTTAAGTGTCATCCCTGGATCGGTATGCTGACACACACAGTACTCGAGGATTTATAACAGAGGTAAATCACATGTATAAAGTAACGTAAATACTATTACCTCAATCCAAATAGCGTAAGTAACAACAAGGTTGTGGATTCCCATCAACACCAACGGCAAAGTTGAGTGTAGAAATCGTAACCCTAACGTATCACTTACTCGTCGTAAGATTCCTGCAACATGAGACGTTGCAGCCACAAAGGCCAGTACATTGAATGTACTGGCAAATTCACACCATAGGATAATGATAAATAAAGGCTATCACTACATGCATATATGGCTGGTGGAGGCTCTATGGTTATAATGTTTTTGCAAAAAGCCAATTTTTCCCTACTGCAAAGGAATATATTTTACTTAACTACAAAGTTTGTTGATAATATTGAGAAGGTATATCCCCAACTCAATCCCACTTAAAAGGTAATTAATAACCCAACAGAATTAATTTAGAGTGTTGAGATCAACATGATAATCCAAGAACCAGATACTCAAGATGTCCATAACCGGAGACACGACTAATCATGATTAGTTTGTACACTCTGCAGAGGTTTGCGCACTTTTCCCCACAAGACTCTATCTCCTCCGTTGGATTTCTCGCACTACGTGGTGTTTGAGAAATGGATGACCGAGACACAGTCTTTCAGAAGCATTTACTCTCTACTCCAGGCGGACCGGTACACCTACAATCCCCCTACATCTGCTAGTCCACCTCTTCGAGAGCTCACGCAACTTACTCAAACTATGCCAGAGCCCATAATGGCTTGTGGCTGCACACGGAAGTTTCTAGCATGAATAATCTTATGATCCCTTTGAGCCTGGGTGGCGAACCATAGGATGATCACACGGGTCCTCCGGGATACCCTAGGACAACACTGGATTCTCCAGGTGCCCGCAACCAATCCACCCAGATGTGTATTAAAGTAGCCACCTTAAGTTGAACCATTAAGTAAACAATCTCATATCTATCATGGAATACACTCAAACCCAATCCACGTCTACGAGCATAGCATGGCAATATAAGCATAACGTAATAGTAACTCCCAAAGTTTGAATGCAGGGCAATAGGTTCCTACCTCATCAACTACTTCCCAATACCCACATGTTATCAATCCTGCTCATACAATGTTTGAGGGTGAAACTAATGCATAAAAACTGGGTATGAAAGGGATATGATCAAAGTGTGAACTTGCATGTAATGTTGATGAAGATGGTTCGCACTCATAACTCCTGATAGTTCTACTCGTCACACTCCGGTCAATCTATCGTAAGCAAACAGTGGTAACCACACATAAGCAATCACTCAAAAGTTTGGAAAGAACGAAGAAGACAGTTCGGAAATCATCAAAACCAAGCAAATAACTCTTGCAACATAAAACAATTTCTAACAGTACCAAAATTATGAGAATTTGGCCTTATCAGAAAGTTTAGGTCAAGAGCTTCAATTTGCAAAAAGAATTAACTAAATCGGAGTTATAAAACTCAAGTTATGATCAACTAAATTCAAATACAAATCTGTTTGAATTCAAATTTTAAAACTTTCAAAAATATGTTTAAGTTGTTTTACTAGATAGAGGGGATTTTACCGAAGAAGTGGGCGCGGGTTTCGTTGGATTTGGACTAACGAGCAAAAAGTAGTGACCGATTGGAGTACAGGGACTAATCCGTAAATAAAGTAGTCATGGATGGGTCCCTGGCCGAAAGAAAAAGAAAAAGCAAAAAAAAACTATCGAACGAACGCTCGCTACAGAACGCTAACGAACGAAAACCGTTCGCTGTGAAGACCTAGTCTAGCGAACGTTCACTAATTAACCTAACTAATGAATAACACCGATTTAAAAACAAAACCGAAAACTTAAAAAAAATGGATCGGACTGGGTCGGTTTTATTCCGGTCGGTAGCGGTTTTCGTCGAAAACCGGCCGCGACAGCGGTTGCCGGCGGCGGTGAGGCGAGGCGGCGAGGCGGCTCCGGCGGGCTCGGGTGCGGCTGCGGCGAGAGGCGGCGGCGGCGAGATCGGCGGTGCGGCGGCGAGATGCGGCGTGGGCGGCTACGGGAGTAGAGGGAGGCGGCGGCGAACGGGGTCAGGGAGAGACGGGGCCCGGTGCCCGGTATTTATGGGAGGAGGGGGCAAAGGCGGCGTAGAGGTGGCCGGGTCGGCCACGGCGAACGGCGGCGGCGACATGGACTCGGGAGGAGTCCCTGTCGGGGACGACGGAGGCTGGGCTGGGCTGGCGGCCTGTTGGGCCGGCCCAGTTCGGCGGTGGAGAGAATTTTTTTTTAAATAAAGATTTTTCACACAACAAAATGAATAAAAAAGTAAAAAAATTATATAGGCATATAATATATCAATATTTTCAGAAAAACAATTTTCTACAACGTGAACATTTTTATAACTTTAAATAAAATATACAAAAATTCGAATAAATCAAACAATGCTACTGTTATAATAAAACCTCATTAAAATCATTTCAAAAAATACCAAAATGATCTCAAATTTATTTCTCTCCAATTTTCTGATGTACGGAATCATTTTACCCTATTTTCCATATATTTTTATTTTGGAGAAAAATAATTTGAAAAAAACCCAAATAACTCCAAATTGAATATAATTTCAAAAGGACTTTGAATTTAATTCTTTTAAAACTTCCAACTCATATTTCATATAATTTGAAGAGGTCATATTATCTACTCTCGTGAAAATCATTGAGTTGCTTAAAGTTTCTGAATTTGAAATATTTTCAAATGAAATTCAAACATTTTCAACACCCCTTTTCATTTAAATAAATGGAAGAAGTCATGTCATCTTCTCTTCAGGGTTTTGTGATGAAAAGAATTTGAATTCATGGAGATCATAAAAGCAAGGGTGAAAGTTTGGGAAAATCCTTTTATTCCCTCTCATTTAACTTCCAAAAAGTTTCAATGTCAGTCACTTTCAGTCAATCAATCACACACCATCAAACAATCAATCAAATCTACCTATTTATTATAACATTCCAAAATTTAGAATTTTGGGATGTTACAGCTAAGTTGGGACACCCCTGCAGGGTATTATCTTTCGAAAGCCGTGCCCGCAGTTATGTGGCAGATGGGAATTTGTTAATGTCTGGTTGTAGAGAACTTGACACTAGACTTAATTAAAAGGCATCAACCGCATGTGTAGCCGTGATGGTCTCTTTTCGGCGGAGTCCGGGAAGTGAACACGTTTGGGTTATGTATGAACGTAAGTAGTTTCAGGATCACTTCTTGATCACTTCTAGCTTCTCGACCATTGTTGCTTCTCTTCTCGCTCTTATTTGCGTATGTTAGCCACCATATATGCTTAGTGCTTACTGCAGCTCCACCCCATTACCCCTTTCCTACCCATAAGCTTAAATAGTCTTGATCTCGCGGGTGTGAGATTGCTGAGTCCTCGTGACTCACGGATACTTCCAAAACAGTTGCAGGTGCCGATGGTGCCAGTGCAGGTGATGCTAACGAACTCAAGTGGGAGTTCGACGAGGACCTTGGTTATTACTATGTTTCGTTTCTTGATGATCAGTAGTGGAGCCCAGTTGGGACGATCGGGCATCTAGCATTTGGGGTTATCTTCTTTTCATTCGGATTTGACCGTAGTCGTTCTATGTGTGTATTTTGGATGATGTATGAATTATTTAAGTATTGTGTGAACTGGCGATTGCAATCCAACTCTCTTTATCCCATTCTTGTTCATTACAAGGGATTGTGTGAAGATGGCCCTTCTTGCGACGAAACCACAATGCGGTTATGCCTCTAAGTCGTGCCTCGACATGTGGGAGATATAGCCGCATCGTGGGCGTTACAGGTGGCGAGGTTGTCGATGCGCTTGCGCTAGGTAGATTGTGCGCCTTGCATTGCTCGTTGTAGTTCGACGATGTGAGTGATGGTGACGTAGTTGTTCGCGCTGTCGTTTTCGTCGAAGACCGGAGATGAAATGCTTTGCCTATCCATCACAAGACTCAAGCAAATGTGAGTGGGAGAAAGAGAAGAATTAGACCAAATGTACCTTGTCCAATGTTGAAAATGGATCAATGATCACCCAATAGTGTAGCAAGGAAATAGCACAATTGCTACCAGATCTTGCCAATTCGCACACCTATACAAGTAAAGCTTTTGGTGGAGCTTGGTGAGGATAGTGGCCCAAAAATTTGTTGCAAAATGTTAGCAAGAGTCAATAATGTTGAAAGATATTCACAAATTCGCAAGTGAAACAAGTAGACCGATAGCAATGAATGGCACACGGAAACACGCACGGATAGATAAATGGGGTCGTCCAACCAAGGAATGAGCTCAAAATGTCGAATCCACGGAAAATGCTCTTTTTGCACAACTCTAGAGAGATGCTAGCACGATTGCTCAATAGGCGGATACGACACTTGTGCACAACCTATAAGATGCAAAATGTATCAATATGTATGGTTCCCGGTGTTCCTCACATGATGATCCAAGATGATCAATGATGGTATATCATATATAATGTGGCGATGCTATGGCTATTGCTTAGAAGCTCTTTGTTTCTCTTTGCTTAAAAGCTTAGTCTTTCTCTATTTTTCTTTGACCACTTTTGCAAAATGCACAAACCAAGATAGCAATTGTGTATATGCAGGAACAATCTTGTGACACAAGGGATGATATGATGATACCAAGATGAGGATACTGAGATGATATGGTATGTATGGAATGGAAGGTGTAGATCAATGATCACTAATGTGCACAAGTAACATTGCCGACAATACTCAATGGCTAGTCTCGATAGGCAAGTGATACAAAATGGGCTAGGGGTTACCAATACTATGGCAAGAATGAATGTAGAATGATGGGATACCACGATACCAAGATGATATAGAGGTTACCGTTCTTGCTTACGGGTAGGGTGTCAAAATGGTCATGGTGATCAATGTCAAATCCTTGACAAAGTTGAGAGGCAGTGTTGTTGATGTCGAACCGTTCCTAGTTAGCCGAAACACCGAAGGAAACGAAAAACCCGCAAACTCAAAATCTCCAAAGGCAAATGTCAAATGGTGGTAGGGGAAATGCGGTGATGGTTTCCGAAGCTCAGTGGGATTGCGGAAGTGCAATGATGGGCTATGCAATTCGGAGTTGAAGTCGCCGTCCCTAAGTAGTTGAAACAACTTAGGAGACACAACTCACAACGCAAACAAAATTGGGTTAAGTTGGGGTGGCGGAAGTGTATGGTGGGCATGGTTATGCGGAAGTTATGGTGGTGGTTGATGAAGAATTAACCATCCCTAAGTAGCCGAAACACCTTAGGAGACTCGAATCACTACTCAAGCAACCACTAATGCTATGGGGAACAAAATGGGTTAGGTTGCGGAAGTCGATGGTGATATTGCGGATGATATGGTGGTGGCCCTAGGCAAAGATGCCAAATTTCAAAAACTTTGATGGATTCAAATGATGTTGGAAGTATTTTTGTGGGAGAACATAAATCTGCTCCCTATCAAACTCAATCTTCCGATGCTTTGCAGATGGGGGATGTCAATAGCTTCAAAACGAGCTAAAGAACGCGAAAAAGGACTCCGGGTGAATTAGTTATGGCCGAAACAAGAATTCAGCACAGTCGGTTTCAGGGTTACCCGGACATCCGGGAGGAGGTCCGGATGATCCGGGTTCGTCAACCGGTTTTCTGGCGCGTGGGGTGTCCAGACGTCCCGGAGAGGGCCCAGCTGATCCAGGTGGAATTGGATGACCCGGGAGCACTTCCGGATGATCCGGCTAGGTCAAACTGCTCGGGATTTCCTCTCGGTGACAAATTTTGTGGCGGAATTTTCGATTTTATGGGTCAAAATTGATGAGATTTCGTGGATGGAAGGTGAGGAAACTTGTGGAGATGCTAGATCCACTCGAAACACAAGGAATCCATGGATTAAAAGCAACAAAACATCATCAAACCAACAAATCACAAAAAAAATTGGGGCTATTTTTGGTGGGGATTTTCAAAATGAGGACAAAATTAGGCTAGAAAAAGAGGTCCAGGGACTCCAAAATGAGCTAAGATCTATCTCTAAAATGAGCTAATGCTTTGCTAACCCTAAAAATGAGGAGGAGGAGGTATATTTATAGTCTAAGCCACGAAGGGGTAAGTGAGTGGGTAAAACGGGTACACGGGCCTCGGCCCAAATCATGCATGCAGGCAGGGTCCGGATGATCCGGAAGGTGGTCCGAATGATCCGGGCGTCGGGGTCCAGATGATCCGGGCGACCGTACGGATCGTCCGGAGGCATCGTAGCGGTAGCAGCTGGTCCGGATGATCCTGGGCCTGGTCCGGATGTCCGGCTCCGTCCGGATGATCCGGACCTGGTCCAGATTGTCCTTCTTCATCGGAGAGACTTCTGTCCTCTGGTGGCGAATTATCGAGATCGTCCGGGCCAGCGTACAGATCGTCCGGGCTCGGGCCGGATCATCTGGACGGCGGTTCGGATCGTCTGGGCAAGTCCATTATTGCCTGTTCTTCTTCTTCTTCCTTCTCTTCTTCCATGCTTGGCCTTGGTACTTTGATTCTCCATGCTCGTCTCGGCTGTGCCTGAGTATACAGAAGGTCCATGCATGAGGTAGTAGCCATGTCTCACATGTGGAAAGTGACGGTTCGGAGAGGAGTGAGATAACCTTGTGTCCAATGGCGTGTGCTTGAGGTCTCATCATATGTCTTCTTGGGGCTTGGGGACTAGTCATAGTGTACATGGGGATGACCGTAGGATGCTCCCCATAAGGCCGGCTGTCCACTATTCTGGAGCAACCGCCCCGCTCCGCCAATTTGGCTCTCTGCAGTCCTTGCTGGCGTCTTGCTTCATCAACCGTCCCACTACACCAATCCGAGGGGTTTCGTCTTCTGCCAAGGCACACGTTCTAGAGCCCCATTCGTCGACCACCAACCACGCGCAACGCATGCGGCACGCTTGGCGGAAACGAGAGGGGTGGTGGGTGAACTAAAGGTAAATTGGCAGTTACCCCAGCTCACGCGCGAGTGCCCTAATGGCGCCCCATGGGCGAGAGCGCCCCTATTTTTTGGTACGTATGGCCCATGTCGTCCAAAAACCGAAGATGCTAGGATGGGGCTGGGGGCTGGCCGAGCCCAGATTAATGAAAAAGAAAATAAGATCTCAAGACACAACGTTGTTCCCAGCAAGATCGATTTGTGCACCCGTGCATTGTGGGGGCCTGCCCTCTGTGATGCCCGACGACACGTATACGGTCTAGACCCGGGGGATCCTCTGGGTGCAACAAACATGGGTGTTTGTCGCCCTGACTTATGCACAGACGCGATGCAACTCCTACATCAAGTGCCATTTCTCATATACAACTAAACTAGAGAAGCCGCTCTTCGTGAGATCAAGGAGAGCGTTAAGAAGACCAAGCATTGGTACAAGACACAAACTTCATAACGGGAGCAACCTACTTCGGCAGGAACGAGCCGGCAAGCCCTTAGGAATGGGCTCCCCGCCAACACCACTGCTCCACCTCTCAGACTAGCTGGTCGCTGATTAGTGAGGTGTCGAGCCCGCAAGTGTTTAGATGGACATAACCCATGCGTGTCAGCCTGCTCACGAGGTAAATCACCTTTATTGACACCCATCTTGATGGCGTGTTATGCTAATAGGAGGTAGCTAAACAAGCGGCACGGCAGCCTTGCCGGGCTTCAGCCACCACACGACACCTAGTACCGCATTTAATGCATTTTGTCCTAACTAGCAGAGTTAGGTATGATAGCTCTATTTTAGTCTAATCCTCCTTGTAATGACCTTTTTTCCACTGTGGTAACCCCTTGAGCTATAAAAGAAGGGCCAGGGCAACATTAGTAGGGGTTCGAATCTTTGCAACCCTCACGCATAGGTATTCTTGTAGCTGCTCTCTTTCCATCACTTGCCGAGGGTGAGCGCTCTGTGTATTTGTGCTCAAACACCACCAATACACCCAAAGGCAGGAGTAGGGTTTTACGCCTCCGGGTGGCCCGAACCTGGGTAAAATCGTGTGCTCCTTGTTGTGTTTGCTCTTTGCGTCGATCGCCACCCCTTGCCGAACCACTGAAGGGGCTGCACTACCCCATAGATCACTGGCTCCACGCCGACAATGAGTCATATAGTAGATATGACCAACATAGATATGTTCACCATTGATGACCACCCCATCTCACGTGATGATTGGACATGGGTTAGCTGATTTGGATCATGTAACACTTAGACAACTTGAGGGATGTTGAAGTGGGAGTTCACTAGTAATTTGATTAACGGAACCCAATATCATGAACATAGTCTTAATGTCTTTGCAAATTATGTTGAACATCAATGGCTCACGCTATAGCTCCCCTGAATTTTAATGCGTTCCTAGAGAAAGCTAAGTTGAAAGATGATGGAAGGTTAATTTTTTATTTTCATTCTTCGTTCCCCATCAACATCTGCATTGATCACGGCTGCTGATACGTCTTCAATGTATCTATTGTTTGTGATTGTTCCATGATATTATAGTATCAATCTTCGATGTTTTATTTGAAAGTATATGCAATTGTATATCACTTTTTGGGACTAACCTATTAACCTAGTGCCTAGTGCCACTTGTTTTTGCTTATTTTTGGCTTTTCAGGAAATCAATAGCAAACAAAGTCCAAACGGAGAAAAAACATTGGATTAATTTTTTCTGGACATGAAGTTTTCATATTTTAGGTGAAGTTTCGATGGACTACGGAATAAGGAATGGAAAGAGCCTAAGCTTGGGGATGCCCAAGGCACCCCAAGGTAATATTCAAGGACAAGCATCTAAGCTTGGGGATGCCCCGGATGGCATCTCCTCTTTTGTCTTCAATCCATCGTTAAAATTACTTGAGGCTATATTTTTTTCACCACATGATCTGTGTTTTTCTTGGAGCGTCTTGTATTATATGAGTCTTTGCTTTTTAGTTTGCCACAATCATCCTTGATGTACACACCTTTTGAGAGTGTCGGAGGAAATGGCCACGGGTAGCCTAACCGACTACCCCTGGCTCTTCGGAAAATTTATCAGGCCTTTAGGCCTTCAAGCACTCCAAGCATTTGGGCCGCCTTCCCAGGCAGGCTACCACCAATGCCGACTCCCGGAAGGCGACCCAGCCTCACCGACTCCAAGAAGCCGGCCAAGAAGGACGCCGACTCCTAGGAGCCGGCCAAGACCACAACCACTCCTACATAACGGCGACGTGACGGGGTGTGGCCACAGTGCGGCCCACGACCCCCGAAGCCCGAGGCGGGCATGGCTACAGGAGGCCGTACGAGAGGGACGTCTCCCATGCGGCTCGGCACTGTAGCCACGCTAGCCTCGACGTCATCCACGACCCACTCCTGTACGGCTCGAGGACTGCGGGCCCCTTCAGCCAGAGAGAGGCGCGAAGGCGGCCCGGCTTTTCCTAGTCGGCCAAGAGTATAGCCGGCCTCCGGAAGCCGGCTACTCCCTTCCTCGAAGCAGGAGCCCCATTAAGGAGACAAGACGAGGTAAGGCTACAGTGATAGCCCCCGAGGCGGCCCACTGTAGCCACGCTTACCTCGACAAAGCCCTCATCATCAGAGGCGCGGCTACAGTAAGCAGCCGCCGACAAGACCCAAGGCGGTGGGGCCGGCCTGTCGACCATGTAGCCGGCAGCCGGCGGGACCCAGCAGCCGGCGGAGAAGCCGGTGAGCGTAGACACTGACGGCTGGGACCAGTTTCCAGTCGGATTACCATTGTACCCCCGGGGGGTAGGCCTATACAAACCCCCCGGGGCACCCATGCAAAGGGTTGGCCTCTGAGCATAGTTGGCTTCTAGGTTAACACCCACTCATAGCACACACACCATAGATAGAGAGAAGCAAGACCTAGCCTCGTTCTTCTTCTCCCTTGATCTCAACAGCTCTAGGAGCGATTGTAGCTACCCCTTATCGATCTAGTGATCATGCGGAGACCCCGCAGAGCAGGACTAGGGGTGTTATCTCCTCGGAGAGCCCCGAACCTGGGTAAGATTCGCCGGCGTGCATGTCTTCGCCTCATCCCGCTTCCGGGCACCGGCGACGTTCTATTGGCTCCCACAATGATAAGCCATCCCTTGGCATATGTCGCACCAACCACCCGACATTTGGCGCCCACCGTGGGCCCAGGTGCACCGTCGTCCGGAGACCTGTTCTGGACGGGAACCCTCTTCTTTCCCCGCGAGCGCAGCCAGCCTGCTGCGCCCGATGGCGTTTGCCCCGACGCGCTGCAAGGCGTCGACGACGCCTGCGCAGCGAGCCGCCTCGCCGATCTACTCGGCAAGACTCGCATCTCCGACGAGCCTGCGTCCGACGCAGGCACCGGCTACCCCGAGAGCCGCCTCGTCAGCCTCCTCGACCAACTTCACGTCTCTAGCGAGCCCGCTGCGGACATGGAGTCGGTCGGCTCCACCGACCCGATGCTCATCGACTCCGACACTGCGTCGCTCGACACCTACCCCTCCGACGTGGTGGTCTTCGACGACCCCCTCCCTCGAGCTGACAGCGACAGCAGCGCTGTGACTGAAGTGCTGGTCATCAGCCACGTCTCCGACTCGGGCGAGAACGCCCGCGACGCTCAGCAAGCGGCGATGCACGACCTCTCCGTCCCCATCCCGGCCGACGCCGATGCCGAGACCCTGGAAGCACGCCGCCTTGCCCTCATCGCAGAGGGCAAGAAGATAGCCTCGATGAGACGCCTCACCGAGGCCCACCAGCGCGAAGTCGACCGCGCCGCCTTCGGGACGCCGCCGCCTAGCGGCCCGAGCCGAGCCAGCTTCGTCCAGAAGCGCGGCGCAGCCGTTGCCAGCATGCTGGGCGCAGATCGCCCCATCTACGCCACCCCGCTCGAGAATCTGCGAGCCGCTCAGGCGGGTGCAGAGGAGCTCAATGGGCTGGGAGCCGATGAGCTCCCCTACATGACAAGACGGATCCAGCAGCTGATCGACGCGGCTGCACAACGGCACGAAGCCGGCGCCCGAACTGATAGCCATCCCCCGCGCCGGGAGCACGCCGCGACGTCCCGCTCGCCGACTGCGAGCGGTGCGCGCCAGAAGAAAGACAAGGAGCCGGCTGCCAGCCGCAGCCGGACTCGCATTACCATCGAGCGCGACGCGGATGGCCGCCCTCGAGCTGTAGAGCACCAGGGAAACCTGCCTCCTCCCCCGCCTCGAAGAGAAAGACGCCTCACTCCACCGCCTGTCACCCATCCGACTCTTGGCGACCGACTCGGCCCCCGAGAAGGAGTCGGCGAAAACGACGCCCGCCACAGGATCGACCGCCTTGCTCGATCCTTGGCGCTAGAAGAAGAAGACGATGTCGGCCCGCCATGCTTTGGCCCCCGCATCCGCGACGAGCCCTTCCCCAAAGGGTTCTCGCTCCCCAGAGACACACCCAAGTACAACGGCTCGGTGAAGCCGGAAGATTGGCTCATCGACTACTCCACAGCCATCAGCATCGCCAACGGCAATCGGCGCGTCGCCGTGAAGTACGTCCCCTTGATGCTGCAAGGCACGGCGCGCACATGGCTCAACAGCCTCAAGCCCTACTGCATCGACAGCTGGCTGGACTTCACCGAAGTTTTCGTCCGCAACTTCACCAGCACCTACAAGTGGCCTCCCAAGCCTCGCCAGCTCTCCCTCTGCGTCCAGGGGCCCAACGAGTCGAACCGCGACTACCTCATGCGATGGGCTGAGCTCCGCAACTCCTGCAAGGGAGTGCACGAGGTCCAGGCCATCGAGTACTTCACTGCCGGGTGCCGAGAGGGCACCCTCCTCAAGCACCGACTCCTCTGCGACGAGCCGGCTACCCTCGACGAGCTACTAGTCATCGCTGACAAGTACGCCACTGCCGACTCCTCCATGAAGACCGAGCTCCGGGTAGACGCCTCGGGGAAAGTAGTTGCTCCGGCTCCCAAGACGCCGGCTGGCGACCCTAACCGGCGCCCCTACCAGAACGACCACAAGCGCAAGGGCCCCATGCCGACTTCCTCCAGTCGGCAAGTGGCCACAGTTGAAGACGAGTAGCCCGAAGAGCGGCCCGCTCCCAAGAAGAAGGGTGGCCGGCCGCCCTGGCAGCCGTCTTTCTCCTACGAACAAGCACTCGATGCTCCTTGCAAGTTCCACAGCGGCGCAAAGCCGTCCAACCATACAACACGAAAATGCCACTTGCTCACCCGCATCACCAAGGGCGAAGGGATGCTGCCGCCTCCGCCGCCTCCGGCTCCCCAGCAGCCGGCGGCACGGCCGGCAGTCGGCGCCATCCAAGACCAGTTCCCCGAAGCGCACGACGCCTATGTCGTCTTCACAAGTCAAGTCGATGACAAGCGCAGCCGACGTCGGCAGCACCAAGAAGTAAACGCAGTCGCCTCTAGCACCGCCGTGTTCATGCACTGGTCCGAAAAGCCCATCAGCTGGAGCCAGGCCGACCACCCAGAGGTGATGCCCTCACCTGGCTCCTATGCTATGGTCTTGGACGTCACCCTTGCGACGGAGAGGCGAGCTGCCAGATTTTCCCGCGTCCTGATAGACGGCGGAAGCAGTATCAACATACTATACCGCGATACCATGGACAAGCTGAACATCAAAGCAAAGCAGCTCATGCCGAGCCGCACCGTCTTCCATGGTATCGTACCCGGCCTATCTTGCTCTCCAATCGGCAAGATCAAAATGGATGTTCTCTTCGGAGACAAAGATCACTTTCGCCGGGAAGCAATATGGTTCGAGGTGGTGGATTTGGAGAGCCCCTATCATGCACTGCTTGGCCGACCTGCGTTGGCCAAGTTCATGGCCGTGCCCCACTATGCCTACCTGAAGATGAAGATGCCGAGCTCGAAAGGGATCATCACGGTAGCCGGCGACTACAAGAAGTCCATCGAGTGTGCCATGGCCAGCAGCCGGCTGGCCGAGTCCCTCGTGGTAGCCGAAGAGAAGAAGATGTTGGAACGGGTTGTGGCCATGGCCGGCAAGCAGCCGGCCTTGTCCCCCAACCCCAAGGACTGTGATGCGCAGGGCTCCTTCCAGCCTGCAGAAGAGACAAAGAAGATACCTCTAGACCCGGAGCACCCGGAGAGGTTCGCCGTGATTGGGGCGAACTTGGACAGTAAATAGGAAGGCAAGCTCGTCGACTTCCTCCGTGAGAATCGAGACATCTTTGCATGGTCCCCAAAGGACATGCCGGGTGTCCCGAAGGATTTCGCCGAGCACAAATTACATGTCCGAGCTGATGCGAAGCCGGTCAAGCAACCCCTCCGCCGACTATCAGAAGAGAAGCGAAGGATCGTGGGAGAAGAGATAGCCCGGCTCCTTGCAGCCGGCTTCATCATGGAAGTGTTCCTTCCAGAATGGCTTGCCAATCCAGTTCTGGTTTTGAACAAGAATAACAAGTGGCGCATGTGTATAGACTACACAAGTTTGAACAAGGCCTGCCCAAAGGATCCGTTTGCTTTGCCACGGATTGACCAAGTGATAGACTCCACAGCCGGATGCGAGCTGTTAAGTTTTTTGGATGCATACTCAGGGTATCATCAGATCAAGTTGGACCCGGCTGACCGCCTGAAGACTGCCTTCATCACACCCTTTGGAGCTTTCTGCTACCTGACAATGACATTCGGCTTGAGAAACGCCGGTGCCACTTTTCACCGATGCATGCAGAAATGTCTCTTGAAACAACTCGGCAGAAATGCCCACGTCTACGTAGACGACATTGTGGTGAAGACAGAGAAGCGCGGTACCTTGCTGGAAGACCTGAAGGAAACATTTGCCAACTTGCGCCGATTCCAGATCAAGCTCAACCCCGAGAAGTGCGTGTTCGGAGTGCCAGCCGGCCAGCTGCTAGGCTTCTTGGTCTCCGAACGCGGCATTGAGTGCAACCCTGTCAAGATCAAGGCCATCGAGAGGATGGAGATTCCCACCAAGCTGCGGGATGTGCAGAAGTTCACTGGCTGCTTAGCCTCCCTGAACCGTTTTATCAGCCGACTAGGAGAGAAGGCTCTCCCCCTGTACCGACTCATGAAGAAGTCCACTCACTTTGAGTGGAATGATCAAGCCGACCAAGCCTTCCATGAGTTGAAGAAAATGTTGACCACTCCGCCTGTCCTGGCTGCGCCGACTGAGAAGGAGCCCATGCTCCTCTACATCGCCGCGACAAGCCGAGTCGTCAGCACTGTTGTTGTGGTCCAGCGCCCGGAGGAAGGCCGAGCCCAGCTGGTCCAGAGGCCGGTCTACTATCTCAGCGAAGTACTGTCCAGCTCAAAGCAAAACTACCCGCACTACCAGAAGATGTGCTATGGGGTATACTTCGCTGCCAAGAAATTGAAGCCCTACTTCCAAGAGCACCCCATCACGGTCGTGTGCACTGCCCCGCTCGCCGAGATCATAGGCAGCCGGGATGCATCCGGCCGGGTGGCCAAATGGGCCATTGCCTTGGCGCCCTACACGATTTTCTATCAACCCCGCACCGCCATCAAGTCGCAAGCATTGGCCGACTTCCTCGTCGACTGGGCCGAGACCCAGTACTTACCGCCGGCTCCTGACTCCACCCATTGGCGGATGCACTTTGACGGGTCCAAGATGCGCACCGGCTTGGGAGCCGGCATCGTCCTCACCTCTCCCAAAGGCGACAAGCTCAAGTACACGCTGCAGATCCACTTCGCCGCCTCCAACAACGTGGCCGAGTACGAGGCGCTCGTACATGGGCTCCGGCTAGCCAAAGAACTCGGCATACGCCGGATCCTGTGCTACGGCGACTCAGACTTGGTGGTCCAGCAATCATCTGGCGACTGAGATGCCAAGGACGCGAACATGGCGAGCTACCGTTTCCTCGTCCAGCAGATGAGCGGATACTTTGAAGGGTGCGAGTTCCTTCATGTGCCAAGGGCCGACAACGACCAAGCAGATGCCCTAGCACGAATCGGCTCCACCCGACAAGCCATACCGACTGGCGTCTCCCTCCAGCGCCTCCTCAAGCCGTCCATCAAGCCGTCTCCAGAGTCGGATTCCATCTTCGTACCGCCCGCGCCAGAAACAGCCGGATCCGGCTCAAGAAATCCCGCAGGCAGCACGGGGACTTCGACGATTGCCCCGGGGACTGACGTAGTCGCACCCGGCCCAGGGACTTCAGAACCCGGCCCGGGGACTGCAGCAGTCGGCCCAGGGACTGCAACGACACAAGAAGCGGTGGTCGACTCCAATGCAACACCCAACCCACCCACCCGAGTCATGGTGGCCACATTAACAGCAGAAGAAGTCACAGCTCCCTCATGGGCCCAGCCCATCCTCAAGTTCCTAGTCAGCAGAGAGCTGCCGGCTGACGAGATCGCAACAAGACTAGTGCAACGATGAGCCGCAGCATACACAATAATCAACAGGGAGCTCGTGAAGCGCAGTGTCACTGGAGTCTTCCAGCGTTGCGTCGAGCCAGAAAAAGGAGTGGCAATCCTCAAAGACATCCACCAAGGCGAATGCGGCCACCACGCCGCCTCAAGATCCCTCGTGGCCAAGGCTTTCCGCCATGGGTTCTTCTGGCCGACTGCCTTGGAGGATGCTAAAGAAATAGTCAAGAGCTGCAGAGGATGTCAAGTCTTCAGTTCCAAACAACACCTGCCGGCTTCTGCCCTCAAGACCATTCCCCTCACCTGGCCTTTTGCCTTCTGGGGACTGGACATAGTGGGCCCTTTCAAGACAGCCCGCGGTGGCTTGACACATCTACTCGTTGCGGTGGACAAGTTCACAAAGTGGATTGAAGCCAAGCCAATTAAGAAGCTGAACGGACCGACTGCCGTGACATTCATCACCGACATCACTACTCGGTACGGCGTGCCGCACAACATCATCACCGACAACGGCACGAACTTCGCCAAAGGCACACTGGAACGTTCCTGCGCAACGCAGGGCATCCGACTGGACTTAGCGTCCATTGCCCACCCACAGTCAAACGGCTAGGTCGAGCGAGCAAATGGACTTATCCTCTCCGGCATCAAGCCCCGACTGGTCGTACCACTGGAACGATCGGCCGGCTGCTGGCTCGAAGAACTGTCGGCTGTCCTCTGGAGTCTGCGCACTACACCCAACAAGTCAACCGGCTTCACTCCATTCTTCCTTGTGTACGGTGCCGAGGCTGTCATCCCAACAGACATCGAGTTCGACTCGCCTCGGATCACCATGTACACGGAGGAGGAAGCCAAAGAAGCAAGAGAAGACGGCGTCGACCTACTGGAAGAAGGCCGGCTGTTAGCCCTCAGCCGGTCCGCCATCTACCAACAAGGCCTATGCCGCTACTACAACCGCAAGGTCAAGCCAAGATCCTTCCAAGAGGGCGACCTTGTGCTCCGGCTGATCCAGTGAACAGCCGGCCAACACAAGCTCTCGGCCCCTTGGGAAGGCCCTTTCGTCGTCAGCAAGGCACTCGGCAACGACTCCTACTACTTGATCGACGCGCAAAAACCAAGAGCACGCAAGAGAGACGACTCCGGCAAGGAGTCGGAGCGACCATGGAACGCAAACCTCCTAAGACGATTTTACAGCTGAAAAGCAGTATGTATCACGCTACCCCTTTTTTGTATTAAGTACAAACCAACAGGCCCCCCGACCAGTACTCGGGGACTGCCTTTTTGTTTATCTATGAATGACGAGTATCATATCCATGTATGTATTATTACATTTTGAATTCTTGTCCGGCACCGGGTCCGACTAGTCGGCCCGGGGACTGGCCACCTTGAGCTATATTCAAAGTTCTTCCCGAAGTCAGCAAAGTAGTGCGCCGGCCCCCAAGTCCTCTCTTGTTGAAAGTCGCAGCTCAAAGAACTGACTGTCCGACTAGCAAGAGAGAAGACAGAAAGGACGCCCACACGAAAAACGGCTAAGGAACAACTAACCTATATAGCAAAGAGACGGCCTCCAAATATGCCTGTCGGCTGTCAAAACAACCGGCTGGCCGGCTTCCTAAAAAACTTAGCTTAAGTCCGGCAAAGCTAAAAGTACTTCCCCCTCCCCAATCGGCCAGGCACTCCCCGGCTACAGATTGCAGAGCAACTGTTTGACTGGGGAGGCGGCAACCAAGGGAGGGCGGCAAAGGAAAAAAGCAGAAGGACAAAAAGCAAAAGTACAAGGAAAGACCGATTGCATAACTTATATACATAAAGCCGCCCACAGGCTGGCAACAGGCTTGAGTTTGAATACACCCAGCGGGTGGAATTGTGCATACTTAACCAAACATTGTTCAAAAGTAACAAGACAGGAAAACAAAAGATAGAAGACTAAGGCGCGACAGGAAGGCCGAGCTGGTCGGTGAAGGCGGCCTCGCCGGCTGAAGGAGTGGCCGCCTAACTGGTCCCGGCTTGACCACCTCCCGCGGCAGGAGACGCACTCGCACGCGACGTAGTGCTGGAGGCGCGGTCAGGCTGGCCGGCTACTCCGCCAGCTGGCTCGGCGTCTTCACCCTCCTCCTCCTCCTCTTCGCCCTCGTCGCTGGAGTCGATCTCCTCCGCCGAGTCCTCGCCGTACGCCGGGTCCAGCCCGAACCAATCTTCCGGCTGGGCGACTCCATTGTCGTCCACCTCGGGGGCGAAGACGTTGGTGTCGGTGTAGTCGGCGATCGCTGAAGCCCGCCGAATGATGGCCGGCCGCGCCGGCTCTAGCTCCGTGTCGGCTTGCTGCCGCCAGGTAGCCAGCTGGTCCAGGTTCAGGCCGGGATACCAGGCCTTGACGAACTCCAGCGCCCGCCTGGCGCCGGAGCGAGCCGCTGACGCCTTCCAAGCCTCGAAGCGGCCGACTGCTACCTCCAGCCAGTCGGCGGTCCGACTGGGGGTGCGAGGGACCACTTGGCCGGGCCAGAGGGCGGCCAAGACCTGCGATCCCGCGCGCTGAAGCCGGCGGAGCAGCCTGTGAGCCGGCTGGATGCGAGCCTGGATCGCCAGGAGCTGTTCTTCCAGCGAGCGGCCGGCGGTTGGCGAGATCTCGAAGCCGGCTTGCCTCTTCGCCTGGCGACGGGCTTCGATGGCCTAGTTGGTGGCAGTTGAGTAGCCAGGGAAGTACTCTGCACGAAGGAGAAAAGAAAAGAAAAGCACCGAAATCAGAAAAACAAGCCAAAGTGGCAGATGGCAAGAAAGGACAAAGGGGTAGACGACTTACCGTCAACTAGATCCTCAATCTGGCCATAGCCGGAGACCAGAGTCTGCCTGGCCTCTGCCTAGCCGGCCGCCTCCGTCTCGAACTCGGCCTGGAGGGTGGCTTCGCGATCCTGCGCGGCCTTCAGCGCCGCCTTGTGGCCTTCCTCCTGGTCGGCCAGCTTCTTGACCAGGCGGTCGCGCTCCTGCACCAAGGCGGCGAGCTCCGCGTCCTTGGCACGAAGAGCAGTCTGGGACTCCCCCAGCTGTGCCCTCAGACTGGCGTTGGCCACTGCAGAGATGGAAGAAGAAGAAGAAGAAGAACAATGAGAAATCATCAAGGAAGATCCGAGCCGACTGCTGAGCAGTCGGCCCGAATCTCGGGGACTACACCCAGTGGGTGCGCTGACGCGCCCCCACATGAGATAAAGATCAAGTCACATACCTCGGCTCTCAGTAAGATCGGCGGTCTTCTGGGTTAGCTCCCGAGTCTGGGAGTTGAAGGCGGCCGCTCGGAGGTTGTGGTAGTCCTGCAAGACGGACAGAAGACCGAAGTGAGAACAAAAGCAGCAAAGACAAAATCTCCAAGAAGTTCCAAGCCGCCTGCTCAGCAGCCGACTCGGAACTCGGGGACTACACCCAGTGGGTGCGCTGACGCGCCCCCACGAGAGAAATCAAAATCAAGAAGAGAAATCAAGATCAAGAAAGAACAAGATAGGAATACTAACCCGGATGGCTGCCCGCGTGGCAAGGAATTCGTCGGTGAACTGCCTCAGCGCCGCGGCTTGGCTTTGCAGCCGGGTCCGGACGTCTTGTGCAGTGACGTTCACCACGGCTGTCCCTCCGCCCAGCGTCCACCCCGAGGTAGCGCTGGCCGCCTCCGCGTCTCGGGCCGACGAGCTGGAGCCCACGGCCGACTGTGGCTCCGACGCAGCCTTCTGCGGCTCAGACGCGGCCTTCCCTGCACGCCGGCTTGGCGGAACCCGGACCGCCACCTCAGCCCCCGCGGCCGGCTCGCCCTCCGCCGACTATGCGGGCGCAGGCTCAGGCTGGCGGCCTTGGGTCGCCCTAGTCGGAGGAGTCGGCCCCGGCGCCTCCCCCAAGATGACGACGTCGTCGTCGCTTCCTCCCAGCCCCGGCTGGGAACCGTTGGCTCCCCCTGGCGAGGGATCCACGTCCCGGGCGCCATGGTACGCAGGGGGGTGACCATCAAAGCCTCCCCTGCCGCCGCTTCGGCCTCGGCCTCCGCCTGGGCCTTGGCTGCGGCCTCGGCGAGCGCCTTCGCCGCCTCCTCCTCCCGAGCTGCCTGGGCGGCGGCTGCCCTCCGTGCCTCCGCCTCCCGTGCTTCCTGCTCCTCCCGCACCTCCCGCGCGTTCCTTTCCGTCGCCTCCAGGAGGGCGGCGCGGGGATCTACGCGGTGGGTGGTGCTCCCAGAGCCCCCTGGCGACTCGACGACGGAGCCGGCAGCCGCCCGCTCAAGTGACAGCGGAGCTCTGACCATTGAAAAAGAAGACGAAGGTTCAAGAATCACCAAAGGAAAGAAAGAAGGACAGTACATAGAAAGAGAGAACTTACGCCGACACAGTCTGCGGCTGCTTCACCACTTTGCGGAAGCGAGCCGCCTTCGCGGCCGCCTCTTCCCGCCTGGTGGCTGCCGCCCCACCCCTGGGCTTCTTCGTCCGGCTACAGAACATGCCCTGGGTGGCGCGACGTTTCTGGCCTCTACCTCGAGCAGGCTGCGCGCCGGAGGAGCCCGCGCCACGTCCGGATGCCGGCTGGCGGTGCGGGACGGCTTCGGCTTCGTCCTCGTCCGGACTGTCGTCGAAGGTAGCGGTGAACCCGGAGCCGCCTGCTTCGCCGCCGGCTTGGCCACCGGCCGGCTCGACGGCGTCCTCCATATGGACCGCCCCCAGGTCGGGGTCCTCCTGGTCGTGTTCGGTCCGGTCGGGGACGAAGCGGTGCTCCACGTCTGCCCCGCCGGCCGGCCGAAGCAGAGGACTCTGTCAAAAGAGCAAGCCGACTGAGTTAGAGTCGGCCCAGAGGAACTCGGAGACAAAGCTGAGAGAGAGAGAGAGAGAGAGAAAGAGACGAGGGGAGCGTACCGTAGGCGGAGGATTGGCGCGGCTGTATGGATCCTTGCTGAATTGCCAGTCTTCGGAAAGTTGGCAGTTGGCGAGGTAATTCACCATGTCGGCGGCGTCGGGCTGCGGCATCTCCTTGGTGCACATTTGGCTCGGATCGAGCTGGCCGCTCATCTGACAGATCAGATGAGGCCGGCTCTGGAGCGGAAGGACCCGGCGCGTGACGAACGCGGCCAGGAGGTCGGGCCCCGTCAGGCCCTCCGACTGGACCATCACCCGCAGGCGGGCGATGGCGGCGTTTCCTCCCTGCGACAGCGTCACGGCCCGGAAGGACCACTGGGGCAGCCTGCCCGCCGGTGGGCCGGCCACGTAGGCCGGCAAGTTGAGGTAGTCGCCCCGGGGAGCGATGCTCCACACGTAGAAGTATGACTTCTGCCACTTCTTCACCGATTGGATCAGTGTGATGATGGGGAAGGGGTTGTCGGCGCCTGATCTCCGCGACGCGATGAAGGCGCCGGTCTGAGCCGGCACGCCCCGCACGCGCGTGCCCAGCTTCGACTGGAAGAACTCCCCCCAGAGCTCGAGGGTGGGGAGGACACCAAGATAGCCCTCGCACAGGGTGACGAAGGCCGACAGCAGCACCACCGCGTTGGGGGTGAGGTGGTGCAGCTGGAGCTGATAGAATTCCAGCCAGGAGCGGAAGAAGGCGCTCACTGGCAGGCCGAAGCCGCGCAGGAAGTGTGAGCGGAAGACCACCCGCTCGCCCTCCCGCGGCGCCGGCCTGACTTCCTTCTCCGGCGCGAGGCGGACCTCCACTTTGTCCGCGCTAGGCAGACGCCGGGTGGGGCGAAGGAAGTCGATGTGATCATTATGGACGATGGAGCCGTCCCAATCCCCGCCAAGCTGCTCTACGTGGGGAGGCATAGCGGAAGCTAGCACGGCGGCGGAGGAGCGTGCGGAGGAAGAGCGCGGCGGCGAAGCGCTGTCGCGAGAACGAGCAAGGCAAGAAGACGGTGGAAGTAGGAGGAGCGTGCGAGGGCCTGCCGCCCTCCACCTCCCCCTACTTATAGCCTCACGCAGCCGAAGAGGCCGGACGTTGGGGGGAGACGTGGGATTAACTGCGCCCACTCCCCCCACGTCTCGCGTTTATTACGCATAAGTGCGAGCCGAAACTGCCGCACGGAACGTGCGGGCGGTTTCGGGATACAAAGGATCCGCGCCTGGGCCGGGGCACGGACGTGGCGGGCCCCCTCCCTGCGGCGACGTCCCGTCACGCGCGTGGGCTGGCAGGCTTTCCGGCCACGTGGCACGCCAACGGCCCGAGGCCGGCCCGCAGCCCGGTGCACGTGCCTGCGGGTTCCCGCCCCCGCGACTCCAGAAGAATTCGACTAAGGCGGCGCGCCTGACCAAGGCCGGCTCCCAGCTGCCGGCTTGTCATGATAGGAAGCTGATCGAGCTTCTTGAACCCCACTCCACCTCGAAGCCCAATCAGCTTCGGGGACTACTGTCGGAGGAAATGGCCACGGGTAGCCTAACCGACTACCCCTGGCTCTTCGGAAAATTTATCAGGCCTTTAGGCCTTCAAGCACTCCAAGCATTTGGGCCGCCTTCCTAGGCCGGCTACCACCAATGCCGACTCCCGGAAGGCGACCCAGCCTCACCGACTCCAAGAAGCCGGCCAAGAAGGACGCCGACT
Source organism: Triticum aestivum (assembly GCF_018294505.1). Classification (NCBI taxonomy): domain Eukaryota; kingdom Viridiplantae; phylum Streptophyta; class Magnoliopsida; order Poales; family Poaceae; genus Triticum; species Triticum aestivum. The sequence goes on from NC_057802.1 coordinate 259,520,596, forward strand.
CCTAGCAGCCGGCCAAGACCACAACCACTCCTACATAACGGCGACGTGACGGGGTGTGGCCACAGTGCGGCCCACGACCCCCGAAGCCCGAGGCGGGCATGGCTACAGGAGGCCGTACGAGAGGGACGTCTCCCGTGCGGCTCGGCACTGTAGCCACGCTAGCCTCGACGTCATCCACGACCAACTCCTGTACGGCCCGAGGACTGTGGGCCCCTTCAGCCAGAGAGAGGCGCGAAGGCGGCCCGGCTTTTCCTAGTCGGCCAAGAGTATAGCCGGCCTCCAGAAGCCGGCTACTCCCTTCCTCGAAGCAGGAGCCCCATTAAGGAGACAAGACGAGGTAAGGCTACAGTGATAGCCCCCGAGGCGGCCCACTGTAGCCACGCTTACCTCGACAAAGCCCTCATCATCAGAGGCGCGGCTACAGTAAGCAGCTGCCGACAAGACCCTAGGCGGTGGGGCCGGCCTGTCGACCAAGTAGCCGGCAGCCGGCGGGACCCAGCAGCCGGCGGAGAAGCCGGTGAGCGTAGACACTGACGGCTGGGACCAGTTTCCAGTCGGATTACCATTGTACCCCCGGGGGGTAGGCCTATATAAACCCCCCGGGGCACCCATGCAAAGGGTTGGCCTCTGAGCATAGTTGGCTTCTAGGTTAACACCCACTCATAGCACACACACCATAGATAGAGAGAAGCAAGACCTAGCCTCGTTCTTCTTCTCCCTTGATCTCAACAGCTCTAGGAGCGATTGTAGCTACCCCTTATCGATCTAGTGATCATGCGGAGACCTCGCAGAGCAGGACTAGGGGTGTTATCTCCTCGGAGAGCCCCGAACCTGGGTAAGATTCGCCGGCGTGCATGTCTTCGCCTCATCCCGCTTCCGGGCACCGGCGACGTTCTATTGGCTCCCACAATGATAAGCCATCCCTTGGCATATGTCGCACCAACCACCCGACAGAGAGGGACACACATTAATTGTGAATTTATTAGAATACTCTATGTGCTTCACTTATATCTTTTGAGCTAGGTAGTTGCTCTAGTGCTTCACTTATATATTTTTAGAGCACGATGGTGGTTTTATTTTGTAGAAATTGATGAACTCTCATGCTTAACTTATATTATTTTGAGATTCTTATAAATAGTATGTCAATTTGCTTAGGTTATGAATTTAGTCCTAATATGATGGGTATTCAAGAGGGATATAATAAAAACTTTTGTGAAGATCATTGAATATATGAGAAGTTCGATTCCTTGCATTTGTTTTGAGAAATAAAGATGGTGATATTAGAGTCATGTTAGTGAGTAATTGTGGATTAGTAAGAATATTTGTGTTAAGATTTGTGATTCTCGAAGCATGCATTTATGGTCTCTAGTTATGCGATGAAGTTGGAGCATGATTTATTTCTTATTCTCTTCTGTCGTGGGAAACCACGACCACCTATGGGGCCAAAGAGCCCCTTTTGGTTTGGCGGGGGGATGTGCACATTGCACAAAGAGCAGAGAAGCGTAACACAGCACGACAGAGATCACACAGGCAGTTTTTACCTAGGTTCGGGCCTCCACGAGCGTAAAACCCTACTCCTGCTTTGGTAGATTGATGGTGGGAAAACGCAGCGCTCTTGCCTGACAAGGTTGCCTCGAGGCGAGAGTGGCTACGCGCGTATGACTATGAGGGGGTCCGAATCCTTTCTACGGTTACCATGGGCCTCCTTTTATAGATCAAGGGGTCACCACAATGGCAAATCAGTCTTTACGTACTGATTAGATAGCAAACAGTGCTATCATACCTAACTTTGCAGGCTGGCAGAGCGCATTAAATGCGCCGCTCAGTGTCACGTCACAGTTCGCCCGACAGGTCCTGCCGGGCTATTTTGCCAGCTTCGCGCCTGCTTGCTTGACACGTCTCAGGACGGGTGTCGCTTGGAGGTATTTTCTATAGGAAGTGGGTGCCATGTGGCAGGGAGCAACCACTTAGTCACTTAGGCACTTGACACCGCACTGATTGACGACGTGCGTCGCTGCAGGGTGGTGTGGTGGAGTAATTTGCCTCCGTGAGCCCCGACAGGCCTGTCAGGGCGATCTTTAGAGGCTCGCTTCCAGGGCAACTCTAACCTCGCTAGGCTCGCCTTCCCGGCAAGGGAGGTCCTTCCCGTAGTGGAATCTTGTCTCTATAGCTAGTCTTGGTCTTCTTGATCTGCACGTTGGCCCTTGAGAGAGCCGATCCTTCGTGTCTTGATCTGACCTTGGTGTCGTGATCTTGCTATTCGGCCTGCGCACAGTCTGGGCAACGGACCCAGGGTCTGTTGCACCGACAGGAGCCCCCGGGCCTCGCCCGAATGCGCTGCCGGGCATCGACAGGGTAGGCCCTAATTAGTGCATAGGCAGGGGCGTAGAAGTGGCTGGGCCCTTGAGATCTTCTTTGCTTCCTCATTCACTTGACCCCGGGCTAGTTTCCGGTTTTCCCGTGCGTCATGCTTGAATGTTAAGGGAAAATCTAGATCGTGGCCCGTGGATCGCCCACCTCCCATGATCACGAGGGAGAAACTGCCACCCCACTTGCCTCTTGCCCCGGTTGCATCCGCCACGTGTCCCGCATGCATTGCATAGGGTAGCTGGTGGATGCGGAGGGCGTGGGGACGGGCGCCATCGAAGAAAGCCAGTCATCGTTGGTTGGTGCAGAAGGTAGGCTCTGATTCCCCAAGCCGTTGGAGGCGTGGGGAAGCCTTATTGGGTGAGCGGAGCGGCCTCTTCCTGAAGGAGAAGCCAGCCCCCTGCCTCGTTCTATAAAAGGGGCGGGAGCGGTGTGTTTGGTCACAAGCTCTCCTTGTCCCTTTCCTCAAACTTTCTTCGATCGTTATGGTGAGAGGATGAGGTCCATCCCCCGCGAGGTCATACCTGTGCTGTTGTAGAAGTGTTCCATGACATTACCAAAATTATCATCACGGAAGTGTCCACTTCCATGCCGATAAATCGCGCGTCATAGAAGTGCTTTAATCAAGGGTGACCGACACATGGCATCCACCATAACGGGTCACCGTTAAGCTATCGGGTTCCGGTTTGGATCCGATAATCCATTAACAGCCCGGACCAATGGGGATTTTCCACGTGTAAAACTCTCATTGGCCAGAGGAACCACATGTCGGCTCACCGTTGGGACAGATGTCATCCACTCATTGGACAGGAGGCGCCTATGATAGGTTGACACGTGGCACGGCCCAATAGTGGCCCATTCCGGTGAAAAAGGCCGGCCCAGTAAGAATTAGCAGGCCGGCCCATATAAGGCCTACTTGTGTCAGGTCCATTTAAGCCCATGGACCATACGAGATGTGCCAATTCAGCCCGTCAACGGCCCGTTAACGATTTGACACCATTGCAGCCCATCGTCAGTTCGAGCCCGTTAACAACACGCTATATATTTGGGCTCAATATCGGCCCAATGTGGTTACCACCTGTTAACGGCCCATTCACGGGATGGGCCAATTTTCAGGATGTACATCGTTCGGCCTTTTAGCGACCCATTTAAGTGTTGGGCCAATTTCTGGCCCGGTGTGTCATTTGCAGTCGGACCTGAGTTTTGGCCTTTTAATGGCCCATGTTCTTCATGGTCCAATACCAGACCGGTTTCTCTTTCGGCCTGCTAAAGGCCCACAACACAGTTGGGCCATCTACAGTACACCCTAACTTTCGGCCTCTTAACGGCCCATGCTCTTCATGGTCCAGTACGAGCCCGCTGTCTCTTTCGGTCTGCTAAAGGCCCACAATATAGTTGGGCCATATGTAGCCCAACCTTAGTACCGGCCTGTTAACGGCCCGTGAACTCAAATGGGCTCACCTATTGCCCGCTTCGATGTCGGCCTGTTAACGACCCGGGAGGTAAGAGGGCCGAGCATTAACTTTCGGCCTGGTAACGGCCCATTAACTTAATGGGCCGACTAAAGTTCGTACATGTCTTTAGGGCCAATTAGATAATTTGAGCCCATTATGACGAGCAATTATGCGCAGGACCAAAACCGATCAAGCAAAGGTACGGCATACAGGGAAACACATTGCACATCCAACATATATTACAGGAAATTACATCCACTGGGCAATCAAAGATTGATGCTAGTGCAAATAAATGAACAGAACCTAACGATCTACAACGTCACAATCTGCAACCTCAGCGCGGATGACGCCCATAAGCATGTGGGAAAGTTCTTGCTGCTTTGCTACACTGTCTCTGAAAACATTGATCAGTTGTTGTTGCACACGAATGTGCACCTCTGATTCCTCCACCATTTCCATCATTGCTTTAGCCATTAATTGGTTCACAAACATACATTTTTTCCGTTGCATTCGAGACAGAGGAAACTGAACAGATTCAGATGGCGATTTTGGCAGGCTTGTATTATTGATAGTGGAGAGTGTCTCGACCACTGCATCATAACATTAATTAGGAGGGGAACCGAACAGATTAATCAAGAGTTATTGCCATATTACCTGGCCTAGATTTATTGGAAAGAAACAATGGGGTTGCCTTGCTGTTTTCAGAGTTTGTCTTCTTATCTTCAGCAGCCTGCACCGAATTAACACACTAGCATTGCTATCATTGGCTAGGTCAGATAATAGGAAAGCAACATTGACACAACGAACATTTGGGCAACCAGACTACACCGGCCTACACGAAATTAACACAATATGGCACAGCTATCATCAGCCAGGTGAGGTAATATGAAAGCAACATTGACACAATGAATGAATGGGCAACCAGAGCAGCACTACAATTCAGTAATGTGCATGATATGAGATAGTACACTCATGCAACTCAGTATGCAAAACTACTAGGCAGTCTTCCTTACAAAAATCAACATTGTCGCCTTTAACATTTTGCTACAACTAATTTTAGATCAGATAAAGGTTGGATTCATGCCGATTAACAAAATACATCCGATGTAAAAATATAGTGATATACAACAGGTACTTACATTAGCATTGGAGCATAGAGAATTCCCGCAAGATACTTTCCTCGAATACGATACCAATGGAGGAAGTCTTCTATCGTTTAACCTTATTTTCTAAAAGAGAGACGGGAAAGAAACATGTCGAAAATATGATCAGAATGCTATAAAATTTATGATGCGAGGATACACACACGCTTCTTAGAATTGAGTTGACATATTTTTGTTGGACTGGAGCGGACTAGTTCTTTGGCCATTGGAATCTGCTTATTATCAGTGGGATTTGGGTTTCTCTGTGCTGGAGCAGTATCTATGAAAACTGGAGTTGGTTTATTATCTCCTGGCGTTTGGATCTTTTGCAAAGACCAGGTTTGTAACCCTTCACATTCTAACATAGCCGTCTTCCCCTTGCATGCCTTATATAGAAGAATGGTGCTTCAATTATAAAACATGCTACAACAGAGATGGAATAGGTACTGAAGAATAGAAAGGCATGACATATTGACATGTATTCCCTCCATCCGAAAATAAATGGATGGGTCTAGGCGTATTTCAGTTCTAGATACATCCAGTTTTATCCATTTCCGCGACATGTAATCCGGACGGAGGGAGTATGATGTAAGAGCTAGGGATACGAGAGGACAACAGTGTAAAAAAACACTACTTGAATATAAAACTATATGCTAGCGGAATACATACAGAAAAACACTAAGGCAACATATGCGTGTATGATTGGGAAACTAAGATGGCATTGCAAGAGACCACTAGAACAACACTTCAATGTAAACAAACAACATGGTATGGTAGACAGATGAAGTACATACCGATGAATAACAATGCATAAGATATTCAGAAGCATGATGTCCAAACGAAGCAGATGGCATTGCGATAGAGTAGAATGACAGTACTTGAATTTGAAAACATGTTATCATGAATGGAATAGGTACTGAAAAACAGGAAGGCATGCCATATTTACATGCATGATCAGTAGGCTAAGCACAAGGCATTGCAACAGAGTAGATGCACTCCAGGACATTATATGCATGTTGTACCCATATCAAAGGCCAAGTTAGAGCAAGGACCTTGTGGGGTGAATAGGATTCATCATCTTTCTGCAAGTCTCGTGAAGAACTGCCTCTACATGTTCCATCATATTGTGTATCATTGACGTCAAGTTTGTTGGCCATTACATTGCTCCGTGAGGTTCTTGTGGATAAATCAGTGTGTGCAATTATATGTGACATGCATGGAAGACAACTAGTAGTTAGATTTATGTAATGAGTGCCTGTAGGAGATGACATAAATAGTAGGACTGGGGTTAACTAGCAGCAACAGGTCTCAAAAACTAAAGGGAGAACAATGATGAAAGCTACAGAATATGTATCGTTTGTACTCGAGATTAACTAGATGGCAAACAAAAGTATTAAAGAACAACATATGTAGTACTAGAAGTGGTATAATACTATAATCACCATCCTGTGGGATAACATTGGCTGATGGATGATAACTATGGAACAGCGTTACCAAAAGAACAAGTCTCTTAGCTGAACTATGGAACAACGTTAGCTCCTGAACACGACCCGTAAGAGATCAGCATGAATATAAAGTGAAATGTGATAATCTATTTCCCATGCTTAGATGGATAACAAAGCCATAAATGTTGCACACAAGTAAGATGAGTGTACAACCTATCTGGCCGCCATCCATAGGAGTGAGCATCATGCGCTGACTTATCGATGGCCCTGCAGTTGTTGTGGCTGTCCATGTCGGGCATGCGCATTCGATGCAGGGAACTGTTGAGTGTGGACTATATCTCCCTTATGGTGTATGCTTCCCTTGTTGGAGCAGCTGCGATGAGTCAGAAGACGGTGTGGCTGAAGATGCAGAAAACGCATAATGTTAAGAATGACACATCTCTCTGATCTGAAGAAATACCCTAAGAGATCAACAACAAGGTACGAGAGTGGTCACACGTCTATTGACTGAAGACTAAATTGGGGTCACATGATTTTATTTTATTTTAGTACTGTCCGATCTACGCTGGATGGCTTGATGGCCCTCTTGTGCCTCCCGTATGACACTTTTCGGAATCTTCCCCGAAGAGCCAGCGACCACCGGCAGAGCAGCCTGCCTCCGCCGTCCGTGAGCCCGACCAAAACACCGCTCCCCGCCCCACCTCACTACTGTGGTTGCGCCGCCCCTGGGCCAATCCACAAAGACTCGCCGTCATCCAGATCCGGCGGTACCTTCAACCCATGCATCTCTAAGATAGCCATCTAAGCGCTGCTTCTGCGACGAACTTGCTCCCCTGCACCCTTACGTCAGACACCAGCCAACCAGCTGCCTAGGAGCTCCGCTGCCTCAAGGGGTGCTGCTTCCCATTGGGAATCGATTGGCCCAGAATAAAAATTCAGACAACTGACGCCTAAATAAAGTCATTTGAGATGAGGGTGCGACCTATCTGGCGGCCCGGTGAAGTAGGCAGCTCCAGCTGTCGAGTCGGTGAGGCCGGCGCCGTTGCGGTGGCTACCGGCGGCAGGGAAGCAGAGATGACGTGACAGTCGACGGCTACGGGGAAGCAGCGCCGGGGCTCTGGATGGATCCGAAGTTGGAGCCGCTCCGGCGCTGTGAACAACGGCGGGGGTGAATCGGCTCCGGTACGGTTCACACGGCCATTATCGAGGCAGCTCCAGCAGCCCGTAATAAGAGGCACACGGCCCAGTGCACGATGGCAAATTGATAGCCTCTTCGGCATTAGGGAGGAGGGCGGTGTGAATTTGGTGTGGTGGGGCGCCATGGAGGAGGGGCTGAGGTTTCACGGCTCGGGAGAAGGGAGCTTCCGGGGAGAAGTTGATTTGGTGCCCACGAGGTATGAGTGGGGAATTGGGAGGGGAGTGGAACCATGTCTTATGGACGCATTTGTCTGAAATGGGGGGGTAAAAGTTCTACCCCTGCCTTTAGGCTTCTCGGCTTGGGTCTGTGTACTGAGGGTCGTGGATAGTAGAGTAACTTTGCTTCTCCCAAATAGTGGGCACGAGCGATTTCGGGCAAGGAGGGCGTGTTTTGAAATATAGTGGGAGCGAGCGATTTCGGGCGAGGAGGGCGTGTTTTGAAATATAGTGGGCGCGAGCGATTTCGGGCGAGCAGAGCGTGTTTTGAAATAGTGGGCGTGAGCTATTTCGGATGAGGAGAGGGTGTTTTGCCGACCATGGTTTATGAGTTGTTAGGCACATGTCATTTCGGCCGAGGAGAGGAGAAGGCGCGCTTGGATGAAGTTACGAACCTACCCTCGATGTACAACGGGCCAATTGATGCGTGTCCCACATAGGTAGGTAATTTAGCATCTCCCATTTATTTGCTCGGGCGAATTCCACCGAGCAGAGGGTGTTTAACGGTTCGTTCAAATTTTGGGAGAATGAGCATCCACGTCTACCTTACCAAGTCGATTTGAATCAAATTTTGAAATATTAGCTTGCCACTTCTTTTTTAGATGGAGAGATGATGCTCGGGAGTAATGTGTTTTTACATGCTCGTTGCTAACGATTTACTATATGACAAATAGTTGACCCACTCAAAAATGGGAATCGAACCCAAAATGAAATATCTCGATTCAATGAAATAGCTCGTTCACCAGGTCAAAATAGTGAACTAAATCTAAAATTGAACACCTCAATCGAGTAGCATGTTGTACAGTATTATAGTACTCCATGAACATGTTGAAAGTCAAATAAATGAACATGTTTGATATACGCATATCTCCGTTCATGTGTGGATTGCAGACAACATGTTCTCCAATTTAAATATTTGAATGCAAGTTTATATCGAAACATGGTTTATATCAGTCTTTGATGCATAAAATGCGACCTCCCCCTCTCCCGGACTCCTGCTCTCTCTCTCTCTCTCTCTCTCTCTCTCTCTCTCTCACCGACAATCTTCAATTCTGCCGCACGCATCCAACACCCAAACCTTGTTGGTCCCTCTCCTTTCTCTCCATCTATCTCTCTCTCTCTCTCTCTTTGTGTGTGTGTGGGGGGGGTCTTTCTAGTTCGCATGCATATATACTCCATCTATAGGTCTCTCTCGCACACTATGTATGATTCTCTAGTCCAAGCTAAATATCTTGGGTGCACTCATCGTACGCACACAAATTCCTTGGCTCGTTGCCCGTCACTCTATCATGCACCACTCTGTCGTCTCGGAGCTCTTCCCTCTCTCTCAAACTCTCCATCTCCCTGGGTCACACATACACATGTATATTTCACTCGCACTCGATAGACCCATCTAAAACTCTATCTCTCTCCCTCGTTCTCTCTCAATCTCACACGCACACACACACAATCTCATGCCTTGCCAAGTATGATGGTCTCTCACTCAATTGTAGGCACACACACTCCCCCCTATATGTATATGACTAGCTAATCTTAGTCTCCATCACAAACATGTGCATGGTCTATCTCGATTTCTCTCGGGGCATCTTTCCATCGCGCAAGCACCTCCCTCGATCTCCCACCCATATAGTCCCCTCACGATCTCGAGGGGATATCTCTATCACAAACACACCCTCTCTCCCTCCCCATGCGTCCATGTTCTCCATGCGTCCCTCTCGACCTTTGTTCCTTGTTGGCCAGACCTCTATTGGACATGTGCTATAGGGTTGTCTCTCTCCGTTGCAAACAATCACGCACTAGCTATCTTCGTGTATCTCCTCACCTCGCTTTTCTATCTCGGAGATGCATGCATGATATGTTTGCATAAGAAACGAAAAAACACACTCTGTCTCTAATTTATCATTTGTTGTCCCTTTCTCTTTCACATACACACTCTTTTTGCACACTCACTCATTCTACTTCACGCACTTGATCTCTCTCGACTTAGGTACTCTCTTCGGTCCATAGCATATAGATTTATTGAAAAGTCAAACATCACAAAGTTTGACCATGTACGTGGAGAAAAACATTTACATCTGGAACGACAAACACATACCATTAGATTCATCATGAGATGTAGTTTCGTATGATGTATCTGTGGTATTGTATATATAAATAACATTTGTGTAAACCTGGTCAAAGTTTCCAAAGTTCGACCTGTAAAAAATTTACATGCACTGCATTATCAAGCGGATGGAATATCTCTTTCCCCCTCTCAGCTATCCGACGCACCACTCAGCCTTATCGGGGCTCCTCTATCTCTCTCAAACTTTATATCTCCCTGGTTCACACATACACATGTCTCGCTCGCGCTACATAGACCCATCTAACACTCTCTGCCTTTGTTCTCTCTCTATGTGACACGCACCCCCCTAAGTACCATAATCCCTCACTCCATCATAGGCGCACGCACTCCCCCCTAAGTATGATTATCTCTCACTAGCCATCAGGAACACACATATTTTCTCCTTCCATCCATACGTCTATCACGATATCACTCGATTTCCCACCCATGTAGTCCCATCACGATCTCCAGGGGATCTCTCTATGACAAACATACACTCTCTCCTCCCCATGTCTGCATTTTCTCCGTACGTCTCTCTCGACCTCTCTCCCTTGTTTGTCAGACCCCTCTTGGCCACGTGCTAGGGATCTTTCTCTCTCGGTTGCAAACAACCACACACTATCTCCTCACCTTGCTTTCGCTGTCGAAGATGCATGTGTTATATGTTTGCATAAGACGCACTCCACTTTTCTCTACTTTTATCGTGTGTTGTCCATGTCTCTTTCACACACGCACACACACTTTTTCAATCACTCTTTCTATTTCACACACACTCTCTCTAGTTAGGTACTCTCTCACGTCCATAAGCATATGTATGTTTTGAAAAGTCAAACCTCAAAAAAGTTAGACCAGGTATATGTGGAGAAAAACATTTACATCTGGAACAATCATTAGATTCATCACAATATGTACTTACTTCATACTATCATTTATCTTTCGTACTGTAGACATAAGTAATTTCGTTATAAACTTGGTCAAAGTTTCAAAAGTTTGACTTAAAAAAATGTTGGCACTACATTATCGAACGGAGGGAGTAGCTCTTTCTCTCTCTCTGCTATCTCTCACGGGCCTCCCCTCTCACTCAAACTCTCTATACCGACGGATTATATGCTCACTGTGTCAGCGTATAGCTCCGTATATTGTTTAGTTGACCGGTCAACCAGTCCACATGCTGCCTTGTCAGCTCGTGTTCTCTATCTTTGTGTGCTGGCCCGTGTGGCAGTGGGTGAAAACAAGTAAACTAGAGGCCCATCTGACACACGGTGAAGTAAACAAAGTTGAAACCACTCGGGGTAGAACCCCGCATGCTAGTAAATTGAGGGCGCATTGAGGACACACTTCTTCCGCGTGAAGGATGCACTCTGGCACAATTCACCACTGCGCGGCGGCATGCGCAGAAGGACGCACTCGTGGACACCCAGCAGGCCAGCACACAACACACACCAGCACACATGTACACCGGCGTCGCCGCTGGTTCAGATGGACGGTGAGGCAGCCAACAAGCAGAGGCGGCTCGAGCCAAAACCGCATCCAGCGAGCCTGGACTTCATCAGCAGCCTCCCCGACGACATGCTGCTCATCATCATCGGCCTCCTCCCCAACAAATCTGCAGCGCGGACCACCCTGCTCTCCCGGCGGTGGCGCCCCCTCTGGCGCCGCATCCCCCTCAACCTCACCGTCGATAGCTGCCTCGGTGACGGGGATTGCAAACGCATGGCCGCAGTCTCCAAGATACTTTCATCGCACCTTGGGCCAGCCAGACACCTTGACATCCGCATGTTCAGTACCAACTGCAAGGTCCAAGCCAAGTTTGACGAGTGGTTCTTATCCCCCGCCCTAGATCAGCTTGAGGAGCTCAGCTTTGAAGCTGGACGATGTCGCTATCTGCCGCCTTCCGCGCTCCGCCTCACGCCAACGTTGCGCCGCGCCAGCTTCAGCTCCTGCTATCTTCCCCAGATTAATGCCGCACCCGCCCTTCTTCTCCCTCAACTCAAGCAGCTCGACCTCTTCGACATTGTCATCTCGAAGAAGGCTATGGAGCGCCTGCTCCGCAGCTGTACTGCGCTTGAGTACCTCGTCTTGAGCAGATCCACGGGTTCATTAGCCTCCACATCGCCTCGACGAATCTCCGATGGATTTATGTGTCTTGCTGGCCCCGCAACAAGACATCAATTGGGAAGAGATCGCTCCAGCTATTCCACTTTATGGTCATTAAGAATGCGCCTTTCCTTGAGAGATTGCTTGTATCTGATCTAGAAGGTCCAACAAAAATCAGGGTCATTGACGCGCCGAAATTGACAGCGTTGGTTTACTCGTCTGCCAAATTCTCCGAACTCTTTATTGGATCCGTAATCGTTCAGGTACATCACTCATCTTCTTCTCCATCTTCTTGAAATTCACATTTTTAAATTTCTTCTTGATGTATTTACGACCGTCTTCTAGAAAATGATTCCCACAAGCTTAACCTAGTCTATGCGCACAGTGATGATCTTGGCAATAAAATCTATCGGCCCCAATCTGGATCAAGTTGTTGGATTCCTTACATGCTTTCCGTGCACGGAGAAGCTACTCATCGAGGTGAAACTTCTTTCCTATTAGTAAACGGTAATCACAACGTAGCTCAATTTTTTCATAATTTCCCAAATTACGATGACAAGTGTAGTGTTCAAAACTGCATCTACGCACTGCACCGAAAGAAATGTTTTTAGTATTTTGTCTCACGTGATCACCTGCATCGTTTTTTGTTGTACTACTATAGTAGCCTAGGCTAGTCATAGTGGAAAGTAACTTAGACTAGTAACTCTATGGTTACCCTAAGAGCAAGTACTACCTCCGTCCTGGTTTACTCTTCCTATTTTGTAGTATCAAAATTTGACCATAGATTTAACTAACAAAATGTTAATGCATGTCACTAAAAATTATATCGTTGGATTCATATTTGAACATAATTTCAAATGGTATAATTTTTGGTGACATGCATTGGAATTTTCTTAGGTAAATCTATGGTCAAAATTTTACACTAAATATGAGGTAGTACAAAAGTGGGTTATAACGACCCTCCACTATGTAGGCCAAAACACGTGCCAAATTCACTTGTGATGCATTTGGCATCGATGCCCCTTCATTGCTCACCTGGTGCCCCAATCTGGATCACCTACTTTGCTCCGGTGCCAAATTAACTCACGCAATGAAAAAACGCGTGGGAGAGAGAGAGGACTGAGGTAATAAAAAACACTTGTTTGGGAGACGGAGAGGCTGGTGTAGTTCGTTTGATTGATTTGTTTATACATGTGGGTCTGTGTGCACAGCGGTGCCAACTCTCTCACATCGTGAGAGCGGTGCCAAAATCTTTTGATTTGACATCGATGCATATTATGGGGCATACTTTTGAGAAATATGGCATTGGCCACATAGTGGAAGGCAACAAATGCCCAAGCTCTTCACGAGCTCCTAGGTAAATGAGAGGAAAGAGAAAGAGAGAGAGAGAGAGAGTGATAAAATATCACTAGCCGGCCAACCCTATCGTATGAGCGAATGATATTGGTACCTCTTGATGCCCCGGCAATCTTATACAGCCAGCTGCTCATATGTTCTCTTCTTTTGCAGATAAAAAAAGACCCGAAAGTGAAAAATGTGCTGCACTATAACAATCTCATTGAATGCCTTGATCTCCATCTTACAGAAATTGATTTGATTGACTAACAAGGCAGCACATCTGAGATTAAATTGGCCAGGTTCTTTGTTCTGGAGGCAAGTTTGCTCAAGGTAAGAAGGTTTGGCGTTCTCTTGTGCAACAATGAATGGCGTGCTGATCATCGCAAGCGTCTAAGCCTAAAAGACAAAGTCTCCACAGAAGCTGCATTTGTTTTTGAAACATCAAGTGGACAGAGACTCGAAAATTTATTTGCCCATTAGTGACTTGTCAGGGTAATGCTGCATCCACCTAAAGTAACGAAAGTTCTTACGTAAACTTCCTAGTAATTCCCTCTTCGTAGGTGCAGCATTACTCCTAACATTTGTAATATCAGTTTGAAACTTGTAATATTGCCGTGTCCTATTCCTCCGTTTTCAAAATCCTGCGAATCAAAGAGGTCCTGAGTTGGTGATGATGTTGTGCCTGCCATCTTTCACCAATAGCCGTCGGATCTAGCTCTGACGCATACAAACCAAACTTCTCCAGTTTTGCAAAAAGATGCCCGCACTTGTTCCCTATTTACAAACAACTCCTTGTCTCTCACAATCAGCCTTATCTCCTCCCCACCACATCTAGAAGGCCATGGAAAAATCTGGCGCGATGGCCGCTGCCGGCGCCTCCACCCCCAATCTTGGTGTTCCGTGCAATGCATGGGCATCTACGCACGGGAAATTATGTCGAACACGGCTAGTTGTAAGTAGGCTAGCTCTACAACCATGATGATAGTGACTCTAGACGGTGAGGCTGACTATGGTATGCCGAACACGGCACCTATACTCAGATGTCATCTCTGGCGCAGGGTCTTGTCACTTCACTGTGAGGAGCAGCACGTAATAATTTGACCAACGGGTAGTACAGTACTACTACTACCTCCGTCCTGGTTTATTGGCCCCCATTGTAATCTATGCTAAACTTTGACCATAAATTAAACTAAAAAATATTCATGCATGTCATCAAAAATTATATCTTTGAAAACTATATTCAAATATGAATCCAACGATATAATTTTTGTTGACATGGACTAATATTTTGTTAGTTAAATCTTTGGTCAAAATTTCGCACAACTTACAAAGGGGACTAATAAACCAGGACGGAGATAGTACATTGGTAGTACTACTACTAGTACTAGCACCACCGTCTGGATTTAGTAGTACTACCACGTCCATCTGGATTTAGTATTTGACTAGCAATATCGAGTAATGCATGTCACAAAAAATGTACTACTCCCTCTGTAAATAAATACATGGTCTATTGTTTTATTCCTTCCGGTAGATGGCTCAAATCTGAAGTCTCATCAATCATACTACTATTGTACTCACCGAGCGCTCAGCTTTGTAAGCTACCAACAAAAAATTGCAATCAATGACTACTATTGTACTCCCTCCGTACTGGTGCATTAGTCACGTTACGAAAACCAAATAGTAATCCCAAAACTTTTAGGCGCGGTGCATTAAATACCCACCTCGTTCCTTGTTTTTTGCCATGAAAAAAGAAATCACCCAATACGAGACGTGGGGTGTGTATGCATCCAATGACTTGAGACTACTCCCTTCGTCTAGGTGTATAAGTCATCTTAGAGCAAGTGAAAAAGAGGAGTGGGCTCTCATGCAAGAGGCTAGTTATATGCGGATTCCTAGGCCAATACAATAAATATGAAGAAAGAGAGAGAGAAGATCAGAAAAAGTAGTACTCTTATAGCCAGCATTATAGCTAACCTTATTGTATGAGTGGCTACAAGTGATGGCTCTATACGACATGGCAACATCATATAGCCAGCAGCTGGCTATACTATTAACCATGCTCTTAGGTTGTGCACCATGACCAACACGAAGGGGAAAGCGAGAGAACTTAATGTCTTTTTGCTAATTAATAGGATTGCATGGAATGAACTAACCACTGCATGTCATGTTTGGTAGTCTCAAGTCATTGAAAGCATGCACGGCCCACATCTCTCATTGGTTGATATGTCACGAAAAAGAAATGATGAGGGAGTTAATGTACCATGCCTAAGTGTTTTGGGATTATTTGGTTTTCGTAAGGTGACTTACACAACATTTTTGGTTACATGCATTAACATTTTATTAGTTAAATCAAAGGTCAAAACTTGGCGCAAAATGCAAAGGGGACCAATAAACCAGTAAACATCAAAGTTCTCTCGATTGGCCCCAACTAGAGATCTGGTGAGATGACTATACTGCACCGGCACGGAGGGGCGCAGCTTCATTGACTTATTGCACCTTCCTTTGGGTGTATGACACGTGGGCCCAACAGGTGGTTGGCCCACCTGTCATACAGCCAAAGGTAGGTGCAGTAGAGGGCCGAGGAGTAGATGGCCAACACACACGTGAATGCAACGCAGTCTGCACTTCTCATATAAAGGCTCCCCGCCAGTCCAATCTACGAAATCCTACGCACCAACGCACCCTAACCAAGGGCAAGAGTGATCACTCCAATCGCAAGATCAGTTGAGTAGAAGCTAGACCCATGGAGGCGATGAGCGCGAGCATCAGCCGGCTGTGCCAGATGGTCCATGATGCCGGCCTGCGGCCCGGCACTGAGGAACGTCTCCAGGTCGTGCTTGAGGCCGCCAGGGCGAGGAGCCGCTTGGACGACAGCTTTGTCTCCTTGTTCGACAAGGTCCTCGTTGGCTTCCTCGACAAGTTCACCGCCGTCAAGAAGCTCACGGACGACCTTGACGTATGCCTCTAGCCCACGCGCCCAAGCTCTGTGATGCCTGCCAGCCTCAACGGCCTCTATGGTGACAACCTCTTCGATGCACTGGTGGCCCTGCGACTGCCCGCCGTCGCGCCGGAGAATGTCCACCTCGAGGTCGCGCTCGCCGCGCAGCGCCTGGCACAACAAGACACTGTCGACATAATCACCTACGTCTACGCGCAAATCGTCCACAAGGACTACAACATGCCAGAGGAGGACGATAGGTCGCTGGCCTTCTTGGACCGCAGGGCAACCTTAGACGGCATTGCTCAGAAGCACGTTGAGCTCGCCGCCAACGTCGCTGCTCCTCACACGTCGGTTGGTGACCCGACGCACTAGGGCGTGAGGATCTCGTTGATGGATCTGTATGTATCTTTATCTTTCCGTCAAATCCATGTAGTACTATATGGTACTACTAGTAATAATCATACCTTTCGCATCAACTTCATAATTTTCGTACGTACTCCATGCATGAACCGCGCCAGAACCAAACTTCTCATTACTCTAGGGAAAATCGTTATTTCTATCCATCGGTCGCGCCATGGAGCAGAACCAAATTTTACAAGTTACAAGTTCAAAAGGAAAAGCTTGCCATGTGATACGTCTCCGTCGTATCTACTTTTGCAAACACTTTTTCCCCTGTTTTGGACTCTAACTTGCATGATTTGAATGGAACTAACCCGGACTGACGCTGTTTTCAACAGAATTGCCATGGTGTTATTTATGTGTAGAAACAGAAGTTCTCGGAATGACCTGAAACTCCACGGAGATTATTCTTGGAAATAATAAAAATACTGGCGAAAGAATCAAGGCCAGGGGCACACACCCTTGCCACGAGGTGGGGGGCGCGCCCCCTGCCTCGTGGGCCCCCTGGAGCTCCACCGACCTCAACTCCAACTCCATATATTCGTGTTCGTGGAGAAAAAAATCAGAGAGAAGGATTCATCGCGTTTTACGATACGGAGCCGCCGCCAAGCCCTAAACTCTCTCGGGAGGGCTGATCTGGAGTCCGTTCAGGGCTCCGGAGAGGGGAATCCGTCGCCGTCGTCATCATCAACCATCCTCCATCACCAAGTTCATGATGCTCACCGCCGTGCGTGAGTAATTCCATCGTAGGCTTGCTGGACGGTGATGGGTTGGATGAGACTTATCATGTAATCGAGTTAGTTTTGTTAGGGTTTGATCTCTAGTGTCCACTATGTTCTGAGATTGATGTTGCTATGACTTTGCTTTGCTTAATGCTTGTCATTAGGGCCCGAGTGCCATGATTTCAGATTTGAACTTATTATGTTTCCGTGAATATATGTGAGTTCTTGATCCTATATTGCAAGTCTATAGTCACCTACTATGTGTTATGATCCGACAACCCCGAAGTGACAATAATCGGGACCACTCCCGGTGATGACCATAGTTTGAGGAGTTCATGTATTCACTATGTGTTAATGCTTTGGTCCGGTACTCTATTAAAAGGAGGCCTTAATATCCCTTAGTTTCCATTAGGACCCCGCTGCCACGGGAGGGTAGGACAAAAGATGTCATGCAAGTTCTTTTCCATAAGCACGTATGACTATATTCGGAATACATGCCTACATTACATTGATGAATTGGAGCTAGTTCTGTGTCACCCTATGTTATGACTGTTACATGATGAACCGCATCCGGCATAATTCTCCATCACCGATCCAATGCCTACGAGCTTTTCACATATTGTTCTTCGCTTATTTACTTTTCCGTTGCTACTGTTACAATACCCAAAAATATTACTTTGCTACCGTTACCGTTACTTCCATATTACTTTGCTACTAAATACTTTGCTGCAGATACTAAGTTATCCAGGTGTGGTTGAATTGACAACTCAACTGCTAATACTTGAGAATATTCTTTGGCTCCCCTTGTGTCGAATTAATAAATTTGGGTTGAATACTCTACCCTTGAAAACTGTTTCGACCCCCTATACTTGTGGGTTATCAAGACTATTTTCTGGCGCCGTTGCCGGGGAGCATAGCTCTATTCTTTGAGTCACTTGGGATTTATATCTGCTGGTCACTATGAAGAACTTGAAAGACAAGAAAACCAAAATTTATCCCTCAACTACGAGGGGAGGTAAGGAACTGCCATCTAGCTCTGCACTTGATTCACCTTCTGTTTTGAGTAAGCTTGCGACACCTAAACCTGCTTCTGCTATTAATTCTGATATGTCACATGTTATTGATGATGCCACTTCTGCTATGCATGATACTTATGATGAAACTACTTCTATGCTTGATACTACTGTGCCACTTGGTGAATTTCTTGATGAACTACTTGCTAGGGCTAGAGAGAATGAAATTATTGAAACTGATAATATTGATGAAAGTGATGATGAAGACTCTCCCAATAAATATGAATTGCCTGTTGTGCCTGAGGGCTATGTTATGGATGAAGAAACTGCTAGAGACTTTCTTGCTTGCAATGATAGAAGTGATCTTAAGAAATTATTAGCTAAGCTTAAACAAAAAACTCTGAATGCTAGAATGAAATATGATCCTGCTTATGCTACTTCACCCATCTTTGTTACTGATAAGGATTATGATTTCTCTATTGATCCTGATATAATTACTTTGGTTGAATCCGATCCTTTTTATGGCTATGAATCTGAAACTGTTGTGGCACATCTTACTAAACTAAATGATATAGCCACCCTGTTCACTAATGATGAGAGAACTCGCTTCTTTTATATCCTTAAAATATTTCCATTCTCATTAAAGGGTGATGCTAAGATATGGTTTAATTCTCTTGATCCTGGTTGTGTGCGTAGTCCCCAGGATATGATTTATTACTTCTCTGCTAAATATTTCCCCGCTCATAAGAAACAAGCTGCTTTAAGGGAAATATATAATTTTGTGCAAATTGAAAAAGAGAGTCTCCCACAAGCTTGGGGGAGGCTTCTCCAATTACTTAATGCTTTGCCTGATCATCCTCTCAAGAAAAATGAAATACTTGATATCTTTTATAATGGACTAACCGATGCTTCCAGAGACCACCTGGATAGTTGTGCCAGTTCTGTTTTCAGGGAAAGAACACCACATGAAGCTGAAATCCTATTGAATAATATGTTGACCAATGAAAATAATTGGACACTTCCTGAGCCAACTCCGAAGAAAAGGGGTGTTCTATTTCTCAGTCCTGAAGATATGCAAGAGGCAAAGAAATCTATGAAAGAAAAGGGTATTAAATCTGAAGATGTTAAGAATTGACCTCCTATTGAAGAAATACATGGTCTTAATTTACCGCCTGTTGAAGAAATATATGATCTTAATTCATCACCTATTGAAGAAACACATGGTCTTGATAACCTGACACGGGTAGTAAAGGTAAATTCTCTCTATAGATTTGATGAAGGTGATATTCCTCACTATAAGTCTGCTAGACAGTGCTTTGATGAGTTTGACAATTTTATTGTTAAACAAGAAAACTACAATGCTTATTTTGGTAGAGAATTAGAACGCAATTCTTATATGATTGAACACTTGAGTGATTATATGTCTAGAGTTAAAGGTGAACTTAAAATCATTAGCAAACATGCTTCTATGGTCACCACTCAAGTAGAAAAAGTACTTAAAGCTCAGAATGATTCGCTCAATGAATTAAATAGTAAGGATAATGACTATGCTGTTAGAGTGGCTACTAGAACTGGTAAAATGACTCAGGAACCTTTGTATCCTGAAGGCCACCCTAAGAGAATTGAGCAGGATTCTCAGAGAAATAATATTGATGCACCTAGTCCTTCTAAAAAGAAGAAAAAGAAAAATGATAGGACTTTGCATGCTTCTAGTGAACCTATTGCTGAACCACCTGAGAATCTTAATTATATTTCTATTTCTGATGCTGAAACACAATCTGGTAATGAACATGAACCTAGTGATAATGTTAATGATGATGTTCATGTCGATGCTCAACCTAGTAATGATAATGATGTAGAAATTGAACCTGTTGTTGATCTTGATAACCCACAACCAAAGAATCAACGTTATGATAAGAGAGACTTTGTTGCTAGGAAGCATGGTAAAGAAAGAGAACCATGGGCTCAGAAACCCATGCCTTTTCCTCCCAAACCATCCAAGAAAAAGGATGATGAGGATTTTGAGCGCTTTGCTGAAATGATTAGACCTATCTTTTTGCGTATGCGATTGACTAATATGCTCAAAATGAATCCTTATGCTATGTATATGAAAGAAATTGTTACTAATAAGAGAAAATACCGGAAGCTGAAATTTCCACCATGCTTGCTAATTATACTTTTAAGGGTGGAATACCAAAGAAGTTAGGAGATATAGGAGTACCCACTATACCATGCTCCATTAAAAGAAACTATGTTAAAACTGCTTTATGTGATCTTGGAGCCGGTGTTAGTGTTATGCCTCTGTCTTTATATCATAGACTTGATTTGAATAAGTTGACACTTACTGAAATATCTTTGCAAATGGCTGATAAATCAACTGCTATACATGTCGGTGTTTATGAGGATGTGCCTGTTGTAGTTGCAAACGTTACTATTTTAACGGACTTTGTTATTCTTGATATCCCAAGGACGATAGTATGTCTATTATTCTTGGAAGACCATTTTTGAATAATGCAGGGGCTTTTATTGATTGCAACAAAGGCAATGTCACTTTTCATGTTAATGGTAATGAGCATACGGTACACTTTCCGAGGAAACAACCTCAAGTTCACAGTATCAATTCTATTGGAAAATTTCCATCGATTATTTTTGGAGGTTTTGAATTTCCTCTACCTACTATCAAGAAGAAATATGATATTCTTATTATTGGGGACGTCCATATCCCCGTTGAGGTAACATAGTGTTATTCAAAATTTCTCTGGTTTCATGTTACTCGAAATGAGTTTGTTAACAAGACCTGATCAACCTTGTTAGTGGATTCCTTTTGATGAGCATGAGATGGATGAAGTTAGAAAGCACAACCTTCTGTACCCCTCTTTTATTTTCTGTTACTTAGTTAAAATAAAGTAAAATAGTATTTTTCTGTCTGTTTTCTGAATTATCCATGCAATATAAAAATACCCCGAAAATAAAAGTTCTCCAAATGCCCTGCCAATTTAATATGATTTTTTCTGGAATATTTGAGAATATCTGGCACTGAGAACACATCGGGGGAGCAAGCACCTGGGAACGAGGGTCCAGGGCGCGCCCACCCCCTGGGCGCGCCCCTACCTCGTGGGCCCATGGTGGCTCCCCTCCACTTATTCCTGCACCCACACACTTCTTCTTCCTCCAAAAAAATCACCATCCAGCTCAAGCACGAGTTCTAGCTCATTTTGCTACAATTTTCGATCTCCTTGCTCAAAGCACTTCTCACAAAACTGCTTTGGGGGATTGTTCCTTGGTATGTGACTCCTCCATTGGTCCAATTAGTTTTTGTTCTAGTGTTTTATTCATTGCAAATTTGTGCTGCCTAGGTGACCATGTTCTTGAGCTTGCATGTCAAATTTATTTGGTTCCAAGTAGTTCTAATGCATGATATAGGCTCTAGGCACTTGTAGGAGTAGTTGCTATCAATTTTGTGGAGCTTGGTTCACTTTTATTCGAAGTTACTAAAATTTTCAGAGGAAGAAATATGTTTAGGAAAATGTACCAAGGTGGTTCTTCAAGGAAGCAAGGACCCAGGCTTGCAATGCGCGATGCTGATGATGAACCACCAAGAGACGCTCCAGTGCGGGCTTGTGAATGGCCTTCAGAGGACTTCATGGATCAAGCAAGAATCAAGGAAGAATTTAACGCATATTTGCGTAACGCTGATCTTGTGAGCTTCGAGGCAGATAAGTGCCGCCAGTACCACTATCTCACTAGTTCCTTTGTGAGGAGGTTTGAATTTTCATCTTCACGCAATTCTCAAACTGTCAGGTTTGATCTTTATGAAAATTCTTATACTATGGACTTAGAGGATTTTACCACTGCTTGCAAACTTCCACAATGGGGTAGTCCTAGTGAACCTCGCAAATCTGAATTTAGAGATTTTCTTGCTAGTATAACTGTGGGTGAATCTAGAGACATAGCACAAGCTACCATAGGGAGCATTCACTTTCCTGTTATACATTATTTTGCTCTCTTCATAGGTAGGTGCATAAATGGTAAGGATGAAGCATGTCACATGTGTGTCCTGACCTCAGTGTTCTTAGGAGTGCTGTGTTAGGAGATAAACATTATAATTTGGGAGCCATTGTTGCACGTTGGTTGCATCATAATAGATTTAATGGAGATTTCTTTGGTGGAATTTATGTAACCCGTATAGCTAATTTTCTTGGTGTAACCATACGTGAGGATGATATTGAGTTGCCTCCTGCATATTTGGATTATGAGGCTATGGTTCATCATCATTTTGTTGAGAGGAACGATCAGTTCCTCCAGTACCAACTAATCTTTGACAGACGACGCACCTATCACGTCGCTCTCCCTGCTTCTACTTTCTTTGACTTTCAGGCAAGGGGGAGATATTTTATAACCAGAGAGGAGGCGGAGGAGTATAAGAGGAGGACTGAGATAGCTCGCCTCCAGGCTGCAGCCCACGATGCAATGACTGTTGCATCTTAGTACGACCCCAACTACAACTTTGGATATCCGCAGGCCATCCGTGGCAATAGACCAACTTAGGCCAAAAGCCAAAGCTTGGGGGAGTGCGTATTTCTCACCGACATTACATTTATGTTCACACACTCATTGCTAGATGTCGGTGCTCATACTTTTTCACTGTACTATCCATGCTAGTTTATTTTCTTTTTATGCTTTCTTCTTGTGTGTTTGATAAACCTTAAGAAAAACCAAAAAAATTAGTTGTAGCTTTTAGCTAGTTTACTTTCTTGCTGTAGTACTAATAATTAAAAAGAAATCCCAAAAAGATTTCCCGTTCTTCTTTTGCTTGTTGGGAGCTTTCCCGTGTAAATAG
This sequence comes from Triticum aestivum, assembly GCF_018294505.1. Classification (NCBI taxonomy): domain Eukaryota; kingdom Viridiplantae; phylum Streptophyta; class Magnoliopsida; order Poales; family Poaceae; genus Triticum; species Triticum aestivum. Next base: position 259,543,871 of record NC_057802.1, read on the forward strand.
TTTTATTTCTTTTCTTTTCTTTGGGGATAATTAGGAGAAGATCATGATTAAATTGTTGAAGTGGCTCTTATATGCATTATTGTTGATTTAACCAAGAGCCCATATTGCCTTGTCTTCTCCTGTTTATTGAATGCTCGCAGATTCCAGTTGTGGAAGAAGAAGCGGTTCGCCAGCCGCTACATCCAGGGATCACACAAAATCAAGCTTGGTCCAATGCACGTGCACTATTATTATTATTCACATCGTTCGGTCGTGCAAGTGAAAGGCAATAATGACGATATATGATGGACTGACTGAGATGAGAGAAGCTGGTATGAACTCGACCTCTCTTGTTTTTGTAAATATGATTAGTTCATCGTTCCTAATTCAGCCTATTATGAATAAACATGTTTGCAATGACAATTAGAGATTATAGTTGCCTATGCCATGCTTAATTAGCTGGGAGTTATAATGGTTTACCTTGCGTCCAACATGCTATTAAAATGGTTGTGATGTGGTATGATGGTGTGGTATCCTCCTTTGCATGATTCAAGTGAGTGGACTTGGCACATGTTCACACATGTAGTTGAAACAAAATCAACATAGCCTTCATGATATTTATGTTCATGGTGGATTATATCCTACTCATGCTTGCACTCAATGTTCATTAATCTTAATGCATGTTCATGACTGTTGTCGCTCTCTAGTTGGTCGCTTCCCAGTCTTTTGCTAGCCTTCACTTGTACTAAGCGGGAATACTGCTTGTGCATCCAACCCCTTAAAACCCCAAAGTTATGCCATATGAGTCCACCATACCTTCCTATATGCGGTATCTACCTGCCGTTCCAAGTAAATTTGTATGTGCCAAACTCTAAACCTTCAAATGAAATTCTGTTTTGTATGCTCGAATAGCTCATGTATCAACTAGGGCTGTCTATATCTTCCATGTTAGGAGGGTTATTCTAAAGAGGAGTGGACTCCGCTCCTCATTCACGAGAAAATGGCTGGTCACCGGGATGCCCAGTACCATGCTTTATGCAAATCAAATCAAAATAATTGCAAACAAAACTCCCCAGGGACTGTTGTTAGTTGGAGGCACTCGTTGTTTCGAGCAAGCCATGAATTGATGCTCGTTGGTGGAGGGGGGTATAAACTTTACCATTCTGTTTGGGAACCACCTATAATGTGTGTAGCATGGAAGATATCGCCATCTCTTGGTTGTTATGTTAACAATGAAAGTATGGCGCTCAAAATATTATTTATCTCTATTTTAAAATCGAGCTCTGGCACCTCTACAAATCCCTGCTTCCCTCTGCGAAGGGTCTATCTATTTACTTTTATGTTGAGTCATCACCCTCTTATTAAAAAGCACCAGCTGGAGAGCACCGCAGTCATTTGCATCCATTACTATTAATTCATATTGGGTATGACTATGATTGGATCTCTTTTACCATGAATTACAATGTCTAGTCAGTCCTTGATCTTTAAAGGTGCTCTGCATTTATGTTTTGCGGTCTCAGAAAGGGCTAGCGAGATACCATCTTGTTATATCATATTATGATTGTTTTGAGAAAGTGTCGTCCTCCGAGATTTATTATTATTGCTTGCTAGTTGATTATGCCATTGATATGAGTAAACATGAGACCTAAATGTTATTGTGAATGTGGTTAGTCATAATCTTTGCTGAAAACTTGAATGCAGGCTTTACATATTTACAACAACAAGAGAAAACAGAGTTTGTAAAAGTTTTTCTTTATCACTTTCAGTTTATCAACTGAATTGCTTGAGGACAAGCAAAGGTTTAAGCTTGGGGGAATTGATACGTCTCTGTCGTATCTACTTCTCCAAACACTTTTGCCCTTGTTTTGGACTCTAACTTGCATAATTTGAATGGAACTAACCCAGACTGACGCTGTTTTTAGCAGAATTGCCATGGTGTTATTTATGTGCAGAAACAAAAGTTCTCGGAATGACCTGAAACTCCACGGGGAATATTTTTGGAAATAAAAAAAATAATGGCAAAAGAATCAAGGCCAGGGGGCCCACACCCTTGCCACGAGGATGGGGGGCGCGCCCCCTGCCTCGTGGGCCCCCTGGAGCTCCACCGACCTCAACTCCAACTCCATATATTCGTGTTCGGGGAGAAAAAAATTTAGAGAGAAGGATTCATCACGTTTTACAATATGGAGCCGCCGCCAAGCCCTAAACTCTCTCGGGAGGGCTGATCTGGAGTCCGTTCGGGGCTCCGGAGAGGGGAATCCGTCGCCATCGTCATCATCAACCATCCTCCATCACCAATTTCATGATGCTCACCGCCATGCATGAGTAATTCCATCGTAGGCTTGCTGGACGGTGATGGGTTGGATGAGATTTATCATGTAATCGAGTTAGTTTTGTTAGGGTTTCATCCCTAGTATCCAATATGTTATGAGATTGATGTTGCTATGACTTTGCTATGCTTAATGCTTGTCACTAGGGCCCGAGTGCCATGATTTTAGATCTGAACCTATTATGTTTCCATGAATATATGTGAGTTCATGATCCTATCTTGCAAGTCTATAGTCACCTACTATGTGTTATGATCTTGCAACCCCGAAGTGACAATAATCGGGACCACTCCCGGTGATGACCGTAGTTTGAGGAGTTCATGTATTCACTATGTGTTAATGCTTTGGTCCGGTACTCTATTAAAAGGAGGCCTTAATATCCCTTAGTTTCCATTAGGACCCCGCTGCCACGGGAGGGTAGGACAAAAGATGTCATGCAAGTTCTTTTCCATAAGCACGTATGACTATATTCGGAATACATGCCTACATTACATTGATGAATTGGAGCTAGTTCTATGTCACCCTATGTTATGACTGTTACATGATGAACCGCATCCGGCATAATTCTCCATCACCGATCCAATGCCTACAAGCTTTTCACATATTGTTCTTTGCTTATTTACTTTTCCGTTGCTACTGTTACAATCATTACAAAACCCAAAAATATTACTTTGCTACCGTTACCGTTACTTCCATATTACTTTGCTACTAAATACTTTGCTGCAGATACCAAGTTATCCAGGTGTGGTTGAATTGACAACTCAACTGCTAATACTTGAGAATATTCTATGGCTCCCCTTGTGTCGAATCAATAAATTTGGGTTGAATACTCTACCCTCGGAAACTGTTTCGATCCCCTATACTTGTGGGTTATCACCGTGTTCGCGTCGCACCCTCACACGGTTGGTCCAGCACGCCACTCAAGGGGGAATGTGTGCTGTGTTGCATTTTCACTTACAAGTGGGACCGCAGTTGAGCAAACCGACTATCGGCAAACCCCCACCCCGCCCACCGTGCGATGGCTGAGAAAACAGGAGGGAGAAGAGATGGTTGTAGCATGGAATCCAAGAAAATTGGTGTCGGATGGGACTCGTGTGGGTGGCGTGTGCCATACTGCTAGACGTGAATGCTAGTTATGGCCCATGCCACCCCACTATATTGAGACTATATCGAGGTGTTGGTTACGTAGAACAAATTTCCTGGAGTCTGTGCTCAACCCTCCTCTATCTCTCTTCTCAGCCAGCCAGCAGATGCGCGGATCCCATCGTCTGTTTGCTCACATGCGGTCCCACATGTCAGTGAAAACACAAGAGGACCCACTGAACCTGCACATCTTTCACCTCGACGTGCTGGTGATGAAAAACAAATCCAATAAAGATCTTTGGTGGCCGCTTTTGGAGTTACTCAGGAGTAGTAAGATTCTATTTACAGTTTAACCCAAGATGCACATCACGTGGCTTCAACTACCACTCCATTTTCTTGCATGACAGGACCTGGATGCTGGATGTCCCACGTGTCGGCGAAAGGAGGAAGAACTCGACCAAATCTTCTCCACATTTAGACCGGAGGAGTAGGAAACACAGCAAGCCCCGTGCCTACATCATACTATGTACAAGCCCATCTCACACAGTCACGCTATCACCATATTTCTTGGCCTCCGTGCGACACCTAGCTCTAGTTGATCTAACTAGAACTAACTATTGGTTAGCTCTATGTGATGTGGCTACTTCATACTACTACAGATGCTGGCTATACTACTACGACATTAACACTCCAAGAAGTGAGTCGAAAATCATTTATAAATTGAGTTTATGACATGCATATGCAAATGTACCATTCGTTAAATACAACAAGTCATCAACACACAACGACAACGAGGATACATGTTGGATTATAGATTAGTTCCAACAAAACACTCTAGTAAATACTAAAGTTTTCATCACACAAGAAATAACAAGCAATGAAATGAACTTCAACTCAACCAATCCTCGGCATTGGAAACGCTTGCTTTGAACCAGAAGTGATTCTCTGGGAAGGGCCAGCTATTGTCAATCTCGAGACCAACGCAGGACTGATCATCCAGGCTGAAGCGACCTATATCAGGACGCATATTGTGATAGCCACGGTAGGGAACCATAGAAATGTCCAAGGTATAGGTACAGTTGCTTCTCATAAATGGTAGTAACTTTGTGTCAACAGCAGCTGGATCGCCTTTCACCATCACTGGATAGTTTTGTCCAAGGAAGAGCGAGTTTCCTCCAAGACTATCAATACTGAACCAGGGAGAAGGTGTTGGCGCTAGCACACTAGTATCCATCCCGAATACCCTGCAACGGATGTTGGAATAGGTCCGGAGAGTGCGACCATGCGAGACAACACCTGCTTCCTTAGTAACATCAGCAGTGCCCTGTATACAGACAAGAAGAGGTGATCCATTGGAATAAGTTGCCAGGCGCCACTAAGTATATGGGTCCTCATGCTCGTGATCATCATCATCGTCATCTCCCCCTTGGTTATAAAAGTTTTCAAGTATAGGTGGTGGAATGTTCACAGGACCTTGGAAACACAAGAAGGTTAATTAGTAAAGGGAAACTAGCTAACCCGCATGCATGTGGATGAAATAATTATAATTATGGTGGAAGACAAACGTACCGAAAGCATAAGGATTCCATGCAAAAACAGAGCCACGAGTGGTGGCAGCAAACACAAGACCCTCGTATTGAATTGCATCATAGTACACATCCGTGTATAGAAACTAATATTTGAGCAATATCCATCCAGTCGAACTATGAAGGAAGGCAACAAGCTTGTTGAAGATAGCAACAACTCCATAGTCCGTGTGTAACACCCCAAAATTGTCCCTAGGATTTTTTTAAAGGGTTTCTTTATTTGGATGAGTTTTTGGTTTGGTTATTGTATCTAAAATATCAAAATCAGTTCTCATATTAGGAGGATTTTGTTTTGTGGCATTCAAAAATATTCCAAGGGTTTGGTCACTTCACTCTTTTCAAACACTTCTAACTCTTCCAAAAATCTATTCTATCACTCTAAATTCCTATCCTAGTCTTCCTCACTTTCTAGGACAGTGTCCAACATCTCACTTCTCCACAAAAATATTTTCCTCATATTTAATAAATTCCCAAGGTGGAATTTATATTTATCAAGGTTTCTATGGTTTACAAAGGAACCACATTCCAGGTGACTCCTCTGCATCCACAAAAATTACACCAGCAACTAGACAGTACCCACAACCCATTTCAGCAAAAAATGGAGTTCCACAGTTCAAAATTTTCAAATTACATGCAATTCAAATTTGGACCAGATTCACATTTCATGGTCAAAACCCAATTTTCCTTGATCCAACAATTCTGAAATTTGGTCAGACACTCTCTTATGCATAAACACATCACCACACAAATTCTCAAAATTTTATAAAATGTCTAGACCTCTCTGGCATTTTGTCAAACACCTGTCGTGCACTGTTAACCACTGTCAAAAAGTTCCAATAAAAATTCAGAAGTAACAAAAGTTCAGAGAGACAGGGAGATCGATGCCATGCACTTCTTCTCTTCCACTTCCCCGCACGGTGTCGTCTACCTGAGGCATAAATGAGATGCCCAGACCCCTCTGGTCAGTGCCTCGCCGCCGACCAACACAGTGACTGGCCGGTGCACCTGCCACCGCCCTCAGCCGCGGCGGCCGAGCGGATCAGCTCGCCGACCAGCGCCTGCACTCCCCTACTGCTCCCCTACCTATCGCCTCTCCACGCGTCGCCTCCCATACGGCATTGACGCACTGTCCGGACCACCCCGCGCCTGCCTGTCAGTCGCCGGAGCTGCACGCCGCCTGCCATGGCCGAATGGATCGCATCATCGGGACTAGGCGGTGGAGCTCGTGGACGTCACGCTGGCTCTTCGAGAGACTCCCTCGACCTCATCCACTCCACGTCGAACGCACCCGCCGTCCAAACCTACCTCGTTGGCCAGAGTTAACTCCGACGTGATCCACTCCGCCACTGACCTGCTCGGACCGCCTATAAAAGGCTACCGGGGCCCCGTTCTTCAACCACACCACTCCACCACCATCTCAATCGATCTCCCGCACACCACCTCGACCTCGGGGAGGTTTTCTTCCCTGGCTCCGACCACCGATCCGCCGCCACCCTTCCCAATTGGCACGATGCCATTACTCCACCTCCACCTCCAAAACTCTACCAGTATCCCACTGATCAACCATGTGATCGTCTCCGCGCTTCAATTTGATGCAAGAAGCCCTCTCCAGCATGTCCCACAACCACCCGACGCCGCCGTCTCCCGGAGTCGACCTCGCCGTCGCTCTGTTGCTCGCCGATGACGACCACCACTATCGGTGTCAAAACCGGCAGATCTTAGGGTAGGGGGTCCCGAGCCGTGGATTCTCGGGTCCATGTTAACAGGAACGAAGGAGATGATGTTTTACCCAGGTTCGGGCCCTCATGATGGAGGTAAAACCCTACGTCCTGCTCTTGTTTATATTGATGGAGTATCAAGTATAGAGTTGATCTACCTCGTGATCATATGTTGTGGTCTAAACCCTAGGGGTATGATGATTAATGTCATGATGATCTATCGACTAGCCTGGCCTTGGCTTATATAATGCACCAGAGGCCTAGGATAAGAAGAGTCCTAGCCGAATACGTTGGTGGAGAGGAGTCCTTGTCTTGATCACCATGTCTTGTGGAATACTCCTTGTATGCGGCATGGGCTGCCCGAAGTGGCCCATGAGTGAACCGCCATGGGGGTCCTCGGCCTGATCCACCTAGTCGGGAGACGATGTGGTGAGTACCCCCTAGTCCAGGACACCGTCAGTAGCCCCCTGAACCGGTCTTCATGTTGGGGACGCTCCTCGATCCTTCTGAACTGTTCTTCATCTTCGGTCGTCGGTCTTGAAAACTGGTTCAACAAATCTTCTCATCTTCGATCTTGAGCATCGCCGAAGTAAATCCGAAGAGTTTACACGTCGGGTATCCGAAGAGCCCCTTTAAGTAATCGGCCTTTATCAATGCCTTGTTATTTTTACGCCCACCTCGGGTTTGAAGTTGTTCCTGTGCAACGGTGTCCTCTTGCATCCGGTCCCCAATGCCGGACTGCATTCGAGGTATCTTTTGTAGCCGAGCACCAATGCCGGACTGTATCCGAGCTCCAACGCTGGACTGTATCCGAGCTCCAACGCCGGAGTATATCCGAGGTGTCATAGATCACCTTGGTTGAAAATGTTTTAGCCGAGCTTAATATCGGAAATGCCCTCTAAGGAGCCAGCCACTTGCATCCGAGCTATATGCTGAACTGCTTCCAAGGTGGATCAGCACCTCGGTCATGGGTTGATTGTTTGCGGATTTTATTTCCGATGCGTATAAATTTATTTGCTGACAAGATGTATTGCCAGTAGCCCTCGAGGTGTCTGTCGGCCTAAAATCCGAGATGCACCTGAAGGAAAATATGAAACCGTTGATCCTAGTAGCTTCTGAGACTCAGGTCGTGAAATCGGCCTGAGGATCAACTCCTAGCTCGGCAGCATACATAGGAATAGAAACGTAGTGTAATATATTAGAGGTAATAGTGATCGGCAGACGGGCCCCTGAGAGAGGGTCATGAGAAGTCGCCGTGATATATCAGTTTGATGCCGGATAAGTCCCAGACGGTACTTACTGTTGTCCGAAGACGCGCTTGCCCATAGTTCGGTCATGCCGAACACTGAGCACTTTGAATTCTCTGCATTGAATAAGCAATGCAGTAGCCCCCGAGACACTGGTCGGGTGGCAAGACCTGATCAGGGGATCGATGTGCCCCTTTAATATTTATAAATAATGAGCGCAAAGCCCAGTAGCCCCCGAGCCTTAATGTGGGCACGGGTGGCCAAATTAAGGATCGATATCCGTTTGACAGAAAAAATTTGTTGTGTTTAACACAAACTTCTCGGAAAGAGAATAAAGATCTCTTAAAGGAGCTAGAGCCAGCGAAAGTTGGGCTCGTCAAGGTTGGCCCCAAGGGGCTTAATAGATAGGAAATCGATGCCCCTTGGTATTTAGGAGAGCTTTATGTAAGTTGCTCGGTTGTCTCAGCGAGATTGTACCCCTTGGTCTTTAACAGATGAGCTACAATAAATTGACTTTACTTGCAATTTATGATCCTATGTATCCAAGTATTTTACATCATTAATGCTCGGATCCGCATTGTACAAAACTTTCTTGACCGACCATCGGCTTCAACCTCCTCGGCCAGCAGCCGGGGAGTGTTTGTCCTTCTTTATAAAGCCTTTATAAGATCAAAGATTTACGACAAACAAGGCAATCCGGTCATACGGTTTTATAAACAAAGGTACGCAGAGAGATATTTTATATTACTTTTTAATGTAAGAAACATCTTCCAAGGAAAATAGTCCCGCTATCGGTTCCTTTCTTTGGGTTGTCATGCTGATCATGACCATGAAACCTCACCTCCGATCAATGTGGGTGGAAAATATTGAGGATTTAGTTTGGGGAAAGTTCCCGAACTATGTGGTCTATAGCGAACCTAAATTTTCAATTCCGTCGTTGCCGACCAATAATATCCTTTAAGATCACTAGCTTTCGGCTTCACCCAGTCTGAGGTAGTAACTCGGATGACCCGGTAGTAACAATCACAGAGGTGCTCCCTTTACCGCCTAGCCAAACAATTGGGAACGTAGGGGTAAGCACAGGAGCCAGGCAACCCAGCTTGGCCAAAATCTTAAGTCAAATTGATGCATATTTATGGCTTTATAACGATGATTGCGGAAGGTAGCCTTCGTATATTAAATACAAACACCGATGATATGTTTATTTTGACTCCGTTGCGACCATTTATCAGTTGAGAGTGGCCCGTCGTCGGCTTCCGCCCCCTTGTAGATGCTACACAGGGTGTTTTTGCAATAACAAGACAACCCTTAGTCGACGTCTTGGTGCCCGAAGGCGGTTGTGTTAGCGGAAACGAGGCAATCAGATATGCGGGCTTTATAACTTTCACTTAGTCATAGGAGCTTAAAGTTGGGAGGCCAGTTACTAGCCCCCGGTTAGTGTTCGGCGACAGTCGAGGTCAAGCCGTAAACACTTCGGCCAATGTTATGAACGGATCGTCATTTAACACGGGGTGACCTTTATCGATCTTATAGTTTAATATAGTCATCGGATCACTGACCAGTTTTACGCTTATTGTGACAGTCAGTTTTTGGCTTTCTCCACTGAGGCGCTTAACCATGCTAGCTGGAAGCACAATCGCAGTGGTTCTCCCTTTGCGCACCTAGCCAAATAAAGCGGAATGTAGGAGGCAAGCACAGGAGCCGGGCAACCCAACTATTGACCGAAGACATCGAAACCGATGCATATATAGCAATATCCGAGAATGTTTTTGCAGAATCTCGTCCGGCGTTGCACTACGAGACTTATGCTGGAAACACACAAATAGTTTAAAAGTGCCATAGGCTCGAAAAGCCAAAAACTTCAGTAAAAACTTTATGCCAGAACCAAATCAAGTCATTTGGTACCAATCCGAAAATTGGTCTTACTTTTGTGCTTCTGTCATGCATTAATATGACACATCCGATCTCAAGACTTCAAGCGGGTCAGCCTACGGCCGCAACCTCCTATCCCGAAGGCGGAGCACTGCTCATTAAGCCAGTTTAGTGAACTAAACTCGAGCGACATTAGAGAGAAAACAGGCTATCCGGCTATTGACCACACACTCGAGTCGAGAAAGGAGTGATAGAAAAAGACTGTGCAGCGACTAAGAAGAAAACATCTATTATAAAACGGGTCATACTAATTTAAGAGCCCCCAAGTGACTTGGGTAAAAAAAATTATGTATAATGATTGTATGTACCGAAGTATTTATATCATATATGTGTTCACCGGAACTTTAAACGCGTCTTAACCGACCGTCGGCTTCTCCCTCTTCGGTCAAGGGCCAAAAAGTGTTATGTACTCCACCTGTCGAGAATATCGACGGTGTTTCCAATAACCAGGCAATCAGGCCATAAGGCTGTAACAGACAAAGCACGCTCAGGGAACATATGCTACATTACTGACGAAGTGTAAGAAGCATCTTCGAAGAAAATAGTACCCCCGCCGATACCTTTCTTTGGCTACTCATTGTTACTATGAGACTTGCGCAATAGATTTTTTATATTCATGAGTTCCGTTGTGTGCTGACCATGATTGAAAACAATAAGAGTGCTAGCTTTCGGCTTCACCCAGTCTGAGGTTCGAGCTCGGATGACCCGATCGTGACAATCGCAGAGGTGATCCCTTTACTCCCTAGCCGAACAATCGGGAACGTAGGGGTAAACACAGGAGCAAGGCAACCCAGCTTGCAGAAGACTTAAGTCAACATGGTGCATATTGTGGCGTAATACACGGACAAGGAACGAAGCCTTACAAGTATAATCATATGCAACAGGAAAGGCTTCATAAAGGAAGCCCCCAAGTAGACGGGGTATTTGAATTTGTGTGCCACAAACAAAGTTTTGACAAGGAAGTTTTTCATAAACAACTTTTTGCCAAAAAAGTATAATGCTTGGTCGAACCGAACAAAATTTAAAACTGAAAGTTTTTTAGCATAAAAGCGACTTAGCTGATTAATGTGTTCGGCATTGATGATGCGGTCCGAGCCTGATGTGGGACAAGGTTCCATTCCCCAAGCCGGTCCTGAGGTGGCCGAGCGAAGAGCTCGGCACTCCGAAGTGGTGACATAGCACGACCAATGCAGGCCAGCAGAGTGACGCCAAAGTCCCCGGCGTGGGTTAATGAAGTGTTGACGAAGCTCCTCGTCTAGCCGAGGTGACAACACTGCCCGACCCGGATCATTTACCTGTGCACAAAAAATAGTGCAAACCAAAGATAATAGTAATAATAATAAATTAAAAAAATTGTTGCATAATAAATAATTTATGCAAAGTGAGTAATAAAGGAAATATGGCCTGTGCGCCGAACACTCGATGAGGTAGATCTCTATCGGCGATGCTGAAGTCCCCGAGGAAACCGAACACGTCGGTATGGCAACACGACCAACAAGGTGATCACGCGAGCCAATTTACGCCGATTGGGATGACGGCGTCGGCTTGCCGAAGAGACCACATGACACAGTCGAAGTCCATTACCTGCACATGTGAAATAGTGCAGGCCAGCAATAATAATATAAATATATAAAAATCCTTGCGTAATTAATTTACGCAAAATAATTTGTATAAAGATATGTGGCTTGGCGCTGAAGTCAATGTCCATGCAGGGCGTCGGTGTGATGCGTTAAAGGCGTGGAAAAGCCTGAATTCACAGGTCGGTCCGAGTTCCGGATGTGGCGTTCGCCGAACTATGTATGGAAACTGACCGAACCACCACGCGACCGTCGTTAATGCGGCCACCATTTGATAGACCTGTGTACAAATGATGGAACAAACCAAAGTAATAATTCCTTGGGAAAAATAAACCCAAACAAGCAAAAATTGCTACGATTAATAGCACCTGGTTTATTTGTTGTAGCAGTCTGAAGAAAAGTGACTCCCAAAATTGGGACTCGATCCGCATACCCATTTCCTGATGGGCGGTGAAGCGACAGCATGGCAATGCTGGTAAAGGTTGTCTCACCGAGGCAAAGCCCCCGGTCCAGCTAATGTGACGAAGCTGGTCGGCTAACGACGCCGAAGTCTCCGGAGTAGGTTGATGAAGGGATGGCGAAGCCCCCGGTCCAGACGAGGTGACAGAGCGAGTCAGTAAGGAGATGTTGCAGCTTCCATGTCAGCCTAGGTGTTGAAGTAGTTCGGCATGATGGACATCGGCTCAAAGCAGCAACGGTGCGGCCATGCCGATGCAGGTCTAACTCGTGACGTGGTCAATGCCGGCTTGATGAAGTGACCGTGCGGTGATGCCGGTGTGCCCGCTCCGTGTAATCCGTGGGGCGGCGATGTTGGTGATGATTTATTCTTTGTGATGCCGAACTCTTGTTCGGCTTGCCGAGATGATGATTCGAAGAAGTTGAGCTCGGCTCAACAAAGCGATGACGTGTCTAGCGCATGTCGGCAGCCGTGGAGCAACGTTGTCGGGCTGGTTTTTCACCGGCGCGATGGTGAAGATTATATTGGAAAAGACTTTAAAATTAGTGGGATGTGTTTGAGAACAAAACACAGTACCCCATACAAAACTTCCGTCAAAAAGGATGTCTGAAATCCCGTTCATAAAAAAAGATGAACTCGGGTCGGATTTGTTCTCGCGCAGAAAACAGATCTGAAAAGTGATGCACTAATCCGAAGGTTCCCGGAGTTTGGACATTGAGCCCCCGAGCTCCATTGAGCCCCCGAGCTCCATGGATGTTGACATTGAGCCCCCGAGCTCCATGGATGATTCCTCCATGATCTTGATAGAGATCGGAGTTGTTGTTGATGAAGGCCCTCGTCCGAACATGACGATCGGAGGTAGGGCATAGTCCTCGGTCAAGCCAAGGTGACTAGTCGAGCCGGCGACGAGGATGCCAACATTGCACTTGATCAGCAGGCGAGCCATTGATCCTTTGCCGATCACACAGCGGAACTCTCAATGAAAGCACCATTGTCGGTGTCAAAACCGGCAGATCTCGGGGTAGGGGGTCCCGAGCTATGGATTCTCGAATCAATGGTAACAGGAACGAAGGAGACGATGTTTTACCCAGGTTCGGGCCCTCTTGATGGAGGTAAAACGCTATGTCCTGCTCTTGTTTATATTGATGGAGTATCAAGTACAGAGTTGATCTACCTCGAGATCATATGTTGTGGTCTAACCCCTAGGGGTATGATGATTAATGGCATGATGATCTATCGACTAGCCTGGCCTTGGCTTAAATAATGCACCAGAGGCCTAGGATAACAAGAGTCCTAGCCGAATACGTTGGTGGAGAGGATTCCTTGTCTTGATCACCAAGTCTTGTGGAATACTCCTTGTATGCGGCACGGGCAGCCCGAAATGCCCCATGAGTGAACCGCCATGGGGGTCCTCGGCCCGATCCACCTAGTCGGGAGACGATGTGGTGAGTACCCCCTAGTCTAGGACACTGTCAACCACCACCCCCCGACGCGGGGCGCCACCCCGAACTCGTCCCAACCATCGCCCCCTCCTGAAACGCCGGCGATCGCCGCCGGTGACCACCACCTCCCCTCTGTACACGCGCGTGTAGAGCGCGTTTGAATTTCAAACCTGACGGGTGGGGCCCACCAGTCAGTATTCTGTTCTTTTCCGTTATTTTCGAAAGAATCTTTTCCACGGTTACACTTTCCTCGCTGGGAAGCCTATTTCCGTCCGAGGCGCTTTCACTTATTACTGCAGGGACCCACTGGCAGTTATTTTATTTACAGAGAGGTCCCTGGTTTTAAATCCTTAATAACTTTTAAACCACAGATCAGTTCAAGTTGATTCTTTTTCTAAAATTGTTGTTTTTCACTCTAGTTTATTTTAGTATTTATTTAAAAATAGTTCGAGACAACTTTTTGTGTTGTTCCAAAAAAGTTGAAGTTGGACTTTTATTTTCAAAAAACGAAGAGGGGGACTATGCCGGGAGTTTTGAAGAATCTCTTTCTGATTACTTTGGTCAAGGCAAGCATTACTGGACTTGGGTTATAATGAATTACCTGCATGGTTGCATCGGAGTAGTTTTGCACCGTATAGTAGTAATAGTAGCAGCATGCATCGGTCACATCAATTAGAGCACTATTGCATGAACCATGTTGCATGTCATGTGAGCACTATTGCATTCATCATATTTCTTTTTGCTAACGTATGAATGTGATAAGAATCCAGGAGTAAATCTCCTGCCTTGGACGTGCCGATGGGCACGGGCTGTGCTATGACACGATGGTGTCATCGTGGCATGAGAGATATGCCAGTCTTAATAACAACACCTCCTGAGTCGACCTAGAATCGAGTCTTGTTCCATTAAGCCTAACTACACACCATGCTGCCACTTGTCTTCCTGCAAGGGGAGTGCGATTTAGTAAGTTGTTAACCCCTTTCCGTGTACACACCACTTAGAGAGGCCATGTTGAGGGTTCCACGGCCATGGACTAATGCCAGTCATCGGGTCAGGGGTAATGGGTGTATCGAGCTGAGCCGAGAGGGGGGCACCCCTTGTAATCCACGCATATTAATAGTGATCCCATGCTATTCGAGACGATGGTCTCCCAGACTTAGAGTTTTTCTTGAAAGATGCTTTGGGTGATTCCTGGCATCCGGAAAGTTATTCTGGTGTGTGCTGGTCAGGTGTGCTTCCAACCCAAAAACCGTAATGGAAATTAGTCAAGGTCTAAACATTGGTTACAGAAATTCCATACATGTGGGTAAAGAGTAGACCCTCTGCAGAGTTACATCTATTTGAATAGCCGTGTCCACGGTCAAGGGCACAACTGGGAAGGGTCAAGTATCTGTCCCAGTGTCAGTCTTTGGAGGAAAATAATGAAATTGAGCTTGATCCATCTTGCAGGATGATTATGGGCACCACCGAGGTTGTCATGAATAATATTGTTATGCATGTGATGGACTAACCCGTTTCTCTTATTCAACTGTACTTAGTGTCACTTGGGATGGCTAGACTACCCGCTCTCTCAGCTTTATTATCTTTTCTGAGTATCACTTGGGATGGCTAGACTACCCGGATACTCAGTTTTATTTGCAAGACCTGACGTGGCGTCACTTGAGTTCTCGGGCGGTCCTGTCTCGCCCGATTCTCTTTTAGACACTCGTTTGGCATTTCTTTTCAAGACCTTACGAGGCGTCGCTTTTAGATACCCGTTTGGCGTTTTTCTTGGAATTCTCGGGTGGTCTAACGCCCGATGTTCCACTTTAAATTTCTTGGCTATCACTATTGTTATCTGATTATTTATCCACACCAGGTTGACATTATCATGCCATGATTTAATTCCAGTCAACATGTGCATTTAACATAGCCCATCATGAGTTGCATTCGTTATACCTTTTGTTCATAATGTTTGCGAGTACATTCCAACGTACTCACAGGCTTGTCCCCAGCTATTGTCTTGACCAGACCTAGAGGAGGACATGCTTGAAGAGGAGGACTGCGCTAGCGAGCCCAACGCGTAGAGGTCTTACCAACTAGTCACTTGTGGATTTGGAGTCTACCTCGTGTATCATCCACTAGTGCTTCCGCTACACAAATAAAATAGTCAAGTCTCACCCAGACGCTTGGCTTACTTTATTGTATCGGTGCTATATCACCGTCACCCACTGTCATATTCCACCGCCACCTATTTCACAAGTTTGTAACAGATTGTAGAGCACTCTGGCTCAACCCGATGTAATATTATCTTTGTACTGGTTATCTATATCAAGGAAGTCCACCAGCAGTCCTAATCTTGGGGCTGGTGTGACTTTGGGCTATTCTGTGTTTAATTACGGAAATGAGCCTGACAAACCTTGGTATCAGAGCCAGGCTGACTGTAGGAAGCCCTAGGTGCGTTCGCTAGTAATAGGATCAGTCCTAACATTTTTAGCATGCATTTTGTGCATTGTAACAAATTTTCCTTAGTCATCATATACTTATGATATGACTACTTGGATATTTGTCTACTGTTGTAGATGTCTGGCGGCAGCTGTCGGACCCAGATATTCGCCAACGAGCCTGAGGGATTTTCCCGTCTTCTCGTGATCATTGCTAGGGTCGGGGTGAGATCACCAAGCCGTCTGGAGTACACCATCTTCCCCGACAGGATCACGGACACCTTGACCATGTACCAGGCCTCGGTATATATTCGGGGTGAATCCGCTGAGCCTCACCGCAACTACCACTTTGTTGGGAGAGTCATGCCTACTGAGAGGCATGCTATCCAGATGGCCGCTCGTGAAGCCATTGCTCGTCTAAGGGACATCCTTCCAATCATGCAGACCCGTCCCTATTACTACCTGCCATGCCACGTTCCGTACACAAGTCATTATGCTTTCTCGTGCACCGCGGAATAAAGGGACGAGGCAATTGAACCCCTGGTTCAACATATCATGGCTCTAGAATCAGTCTTCAACTCACTGCTGGATGACTATCTTATTGTACGAATGGACTTAGCTTGTGCGAGAGTTCCTCGCGGGAGGGAGCTCCGTTCTCCATCACCACGTGCTTCACGCATTCCGACTCCACCATATATCCCTTCCACTTATTCCGCGTTTCGACGCCCATCCCCAAGAAATGAAGCTAGTCGCTTGGTTGCACCCATTCCCGTTAGAGCGTCACCACCGACAAGCACAGTGCCACTGTGAGCGGGCGTGGCATCGACGTCTGCGCGACTGGAAACCATACACGAGGAGGATGAGGAGGTCGAATCATCAGCACCCCGTCTGGGACTCACACTCAGCACAGCTATGATATCTCAGATACTGCATGATGGCAGCCAAGGCAGCTACACCGTAACCACCCTTTAAGGAGATGTAGCTGTAAAATAGTTATCTTCTGTCTTTTCCTCCCTTGTAAGATAGCAAGTAGTAGGCTCAGACCACAGCACGCTAGAAGTTAGAGCGGTGCACTAGTTTTAATAAGTGTTCATGTGGTATACGGCGGCGGCAGGCATATTGTATAATTAGATCATGCATGTATGATTAAGTCCTCCATGTATAATTAAAACCTGCATGCATAATATGTCTTGATGTACTTGCGTCTTGGGGGGAGTTTATTTTCAGTTTCTTAAAGATTTGTTTTTCTCCTTTGAAATAATTTTCTCATCATGTTACACAAATACCCCAGAAAGAAAATGCATCGTCCCTGGACTCGTTCTATGCCTAGTCCGCCAGAGGACAACTTTGCGCAGATGGGAAACAATTTCACACCTGGACAGACAAGTCGGCAAAGCAAGGATTCCGCGTTTTCACAAGTGTTCTGTTT
This sequence comes from Triticum aestivum, assembly GCF_018294505.1. Taxonomy (NCBI): domain Eukaryota; kingdom Viridiplantae; phylum Streptophyta; class Magnoliopsida; order Poales; family Poaceae; genus Triticum; species Triticum aestivum. Next base: position 259,561,071 of record NC_057802.1, read on the forward strand.
GTACGAGCAAAGTCAGCAACAGCACCAGGAAATGATGCATCACTTGATAAATATGGGGAATCACCAAGGACAACACCAACCCAGGTCAAAATTATCTGAACTCCAGAAGATAAACCCAACGGTCTTTTCTCACGCAGATAAACCTCTGGAGGTAAACGACTGGCTACGTGACATTGAATGGAAATTGGTCATAGCCCAGTGTACGGACTAGGAAAAAGTACTATATGCTCCGCATTACTTTTCTGGTACAGCATCATCATGGTGGGAAAATCTACGCCACACGCACCCCAACAGAGGGAACATGACTTGGGAGCAATTCAAGGAAAACTTCCGTGGAGCCCATATCCCCAATAGTATCATGAAGTTAAAGAAAAGAGAGTTTGAGGATCACAAGCAACGGGGCACAAGGTAACCCAGTACCTCGACCAATTTACTCAGCTAGCTCGGTACACCAACGATGAGTACATGACAGAGAACAAAAAGATGGAAAAAAAATTGGACGGACTTGTTCCATCTCTAAAGTGCCAACTGGTGGTCGACACCTTTCCAGATTTCAAGACACTAGTAGACAAGGCTATTATTCTGGAAAACGAGCACCACAACTTGAACGAGATTCGCAAGCGCCATATGAACCAGTCAGCACCAGTCCGCAACAATAGGCCCCGAAATGAATGGCCCCGAAATGAATTTCAGAAACCTGTGATACCCCGACCAACAGTACCAAGACCACGGCCGCAATAGAATCACAGCCCTTTCAACAATCGGGCCAAGGAAACCGTGTACCATCCTGGCATCACTTGTTACGCCTGTGGTGCGGAAGGGCATTATGCTAGGCAGTGCCCAAAACAGGGAAATAATGCTCCAAGACCCAACAACAACGGCTGCGGGACAAACGTAGCCCCACGACACAACAACCCCAATAACAACAAAAGATAGGGACTGGTTAATCATGTGACGTTTGAGGAAGCCCAGAATGGACCGGACATCGTGTTTGGTATGTTCCCTGTCAACACAATTAATGCTACAGTTTTATTTGATTCTGGAGCTTCCCATTCATGCATCTCTAAAAGATTTGCCTTGAAGAATCAATTTTCTTTTTCGCCTTTGGAAAATTCAATGGTTATTCAGTCCCCGGGATCAAAGCAAAGTACACAATGGTACTACAAAGATGTGAGCATTGAAATCAAAGGAACAAAGTTTTAGCCAACCTTATTGTGTTGGAAGCAGTCGATCTGGACGTCATTCTGGGAATGGACCGGTTGACTACAAATAAAGGTTTTATAGACTGCTACGGCTGTACAGTAACTCTCACCGATTGTCAAGGGAAAACAGTAAAGGTTGGTACAAGGAGAATGTCCACCTCGCAGGGAAAATTAAATCGAGTGGACATGACGGACTTACGCAAAGTTCCTATGGTATGTGAATATCCAGATGTATTCCCTGAAGAGCTACCAGGCATGCCACCGGATCGTGAGATTGAGTTCGTTATTGAACTAGCACCCGGAACGACACCCATCTATAAGAAGCCGTATCACATGGCACCAATAGAGTTGGTTGAGCTGAAGAAGCAAATCAAGGAATTATTGGAGAAGGGTTATGTCCGACACAGCTCGTCACCATGGGGATCACCAGTGTTATTCGCCAAGAAAAAGGATGGTACCTTAAGGTTGTGTATTGATTATAGGGCACTCAACTTGGTTACCATCAAGAATAAATATCCACCACCAGGGATCAATGACTTGTTGGACCAGCTGGCTGAAGCCAAGGTGTTCTCAAAAATAGACTTAAGGTCAGACTACCATCAATTAAGAATCCGACTGTCAGACGTACCAAAGACTGCCTTTACCACCAGATATGGATTATATGATTTCACTATGATGACTTTTGGATTAACCAACGCTCCTGCTTATTTTGTGCAACTCATGAACAAGGTCTTTATGAAATACTTGGACAAGTTCGTGGCTGTATTCATCGATGATATACTTATTTATTCCAAGACACCAGAAGAACATGAGCAACATCTTCGGATAGTTCTCGAGGAATTACGGAAAAATCAACTCTATGCCAAATTCAGTAAGTGTGAATTTTCCTTACGAGAAGTTGGCTTTCTAGGACATGTTCTAACACAGGATGGAATAGCAGTGGACCCAACCAAGGTAAAAGATGTCTTGGGATGGAAGCAACCCACCAACGTGACCGAGGTCAGAAGTTTTCTTGGTTTGGCTGGCTACTACCGACGATTTATTGAAGGGTTCTGCACTATAGCCAAACCCATGACTCAGTTGCTCAAGAAAGATAAAAAGTTTGAATGGACCGAGGCATGCGAATTTTTTTTCCAGGAATTGCAGAAGAGATTAACAACTGCACTCGTTCTGACCGTGCCAGATGTACAATTTTTTTTTGATATATACTGTGACGCATCCGGAAAGGGCATTGGGTGTGTCTTGATGCAAGAAAGAAAAGTCGTAGCATATGCTTCAAGGCAACTACGACAACATGAAGAGAACTATCCTACCCATGACTTGGAATTGGCAGCCATGATACCTGCACTCAAGGAATGGCGACTTTACCTTCTTGGTAACCGATGTGAGATATACACAGATCACAAAAGCCTTAAGTATATCTTCACCCAGCCAGAACTGAACCTACGACAACTTCGCTGGCTCCAATTGATTAAGGACTATGATGTGGGAATTCATTACCACCTGGGTAAAGCAAATGTTGTGGCAGACGCCCTCAGCCGAAACCCATGCACGGACAATGACAGTGTGCGATTTCCACAGGATGAGTTCAATCAGGAGTTTGCCAAACTCAACATGGTTCTAGTTACAGAAGGAACTGTTGCTCATCTAGAAGTAAAGCCAACGTTGGAAGATCAGATCAAAGAAGCTCAGAAAGGACACCCCCAGCATTGAAGGAATTAAAAGGAAGGTAAACTTAGGCAAGCCATCTAAGTTTACCATTGATGAGCGAGGAATACTATGGTACAGAAGAAGGCTATGCGTGCCCGACAAAGAAGAACTCAAGCAACAAACTTTGGTAGAAGCCCATACGACTCCATACTCCATTCACCCAGGAGGAACCAAAATGTACAAGGACCTACAGGAGAACTTTTGGTGGCATGGGATGAAAAGAGATATAGCTGTGTATATTACACAGTGTGACTCTTGTCAGCGTATAAAGGCAGAACATCAGAGGCCAGCAGGATTACTGCAGCCACTCAGGGTACCTGAATGGAAGTGGGATGAGATAGGAATGGATTTTATTGTCGGATTACCAAGATCACGACACGGGAATGATGCTATCTGGGTTATATTGGATTTACTAACCAAGGTGGCACATTTCATTCCAGTAAAAACAACATACTCAACTCAGAGGCTTTCTAGGTTATACCTCTCTCTAATTGTCTGCCTACACGGAGTACCCAAGACCATAGTCTCCGACAGAGGCACTCAGTTTGTCTCAATGTTTTGGGATCACCTGCAGCAGGCCCTGGGAACGCAACTGGTTTTCAGTACGGCATATCACCCACAGACAGGGGGACAGACTCAACGAGTAAACCAAATATTGGAGGACATGCTGAGATCTTGTGTTCTTACTTATGGAGCCAGTTGGGAGGATAGTTTGCCATACGCAGAATTCTCATACAACAACAGCTATCAGGCAAGTCTAAAGATGTCACCCTTTGAAGCACTATACGGCCGAAGATGCCGTACCGCACTCAATTGGTCTGAAATAGGAGACAGCCGAATCTTTGGCCCGGAAGTTCTCAAAGAGGCGGAAACAAAAGTAGAACTTATTCGGGATAGAATAAAAACAGCTCAGAGCCATCAGAAAAGCTATTATGACCAGAAACACCGCAGATCAGTTTTGAACCTGATGAGTATGTGTACCTCAGGGTATCCCCAATGAGAGGACTATAGAGATTTAAGGTCAAAGGAAAGCTAGCACCACGGTTTGTTGGACCATTTAGAATAATTGCAAGGAGAGGCAAGGTTGCCTACCAACTAGAGCTACTAGCAGAATTGTCAGATGTTCATGACGTGTTCCATGTATCACAACTATGGAGATGTGTTAGCAATCCGGACAAACAAGTCCAACACCAGGACCTGGATCTTCAACTAGACCTTACATATAAGGAGCGCCCGATAAAAATCTTGGAGGAGTCTGAACGGAGGACCCGACAGAGCGTGATAAAATTTTATAAGGTTCAGTGGAGTAATCGTACCGGGGAAGAAGCAACTTGGGAAAGAGAGGATCACCTCAGGATTGAATATCCGTACCTGTTTGGGGACGATATTATTCTTAAGAGGGGTAGGTGTTGTAACACCCCAAAATTGTCCCTAGGATTTTAATTTTTTTTAAAGGGTTTCTTTATTTGGATGAGTTTTTGGTTTGGTTATTTTATCTAAAATATCAAAATCAGTTCTCATATTAGGATGATTTTGTTTTGCGGCATTTAAAAATATTCCAAGGGTTTGGTCACTTCACTCTTTTCAAACACTTCTAACTCTTCCCAAAAATCTATTCTATCACTCTAAATTCCTATCATAGTCTTCCTCACTTTCAAGGACAGTGTCCAACATCTCACTTCTCCACAAAAATATTTTCCTCATATTTAATAAATTCCCAAGGTGGAATTTATATTTATCAGTGTTTCTATAGTTTACAAAGGAAGCACATTCTAGGTGACTCCTCTGCATCCACAAAAATTACACCAGCAACTAGACAGTACCCACAACCCATTTCACAAAAAATGGGGTTCCACAGTTCAAAATTTTCAAATTCCATGCAATTCAAATTTGGAACAGATTCACATTTCATGGTCAAAACCCAATTTTCCTTGATCCAACAATTCTGAAATTTGGCCAGACACTCTCTTATGCATAAACACATCACCACATAAATTCTCAAAATTTTCTAAAATGTCTAGAGCTCTCTGGCATTTTGTCAAACTCTTGTCGTGCACTGTTCACCACTGTCAAAATGTTCCAGTAAAATTCAGAAGTAACAGAAGTTCAGAGAGAGAGGGAGATCGATGTCGTGCACTTCTCCTCTTCCACTTCCTCGTGCGGTGTCGTCTACCTGAGGCATAAATGAGATGCCCAGACCCCTCTGGTCAGTGCCTCGCTGCCGACCAGCGCCTTGACTCCACTACTGCTCCCCTACCTATCTCCTCTCCATGCGTCGCCTCCCATACGGTGTTGACGCACCGTCCAGACCACCCCGCGCCCACCTGTCAGTCGCTGGAGCCGCACGCTGCCCGCCATGGCCGAACGGATCGCAGCATCAGGACTACGTGGTGGAGCTCGTCGATGCTGGCTCTTCGAGAGACTCCCTCGACCTCATCCACTAAACGTCGACCGCACCCACCGTCCAAACCTACCTCGCCAGCCGGAGTTAAGTCCGACGTGATCCACTCCGCCACTGACCTGCTCGGACCGCCTATAAAAGGCTATCCGGGGCCCCGTTCTTCAACCACACCACTCCACCACCATCTCAATCAATCTCCCACACACCACCTCGACCTCGGGGAGGTTTTCTTCCCTGGCTCCGACCACCCATCCGCCGCCACCCTTCCCGATAAGCACGACGCCATTACTCCACTTCCACCTCCAAAACTCTACCAGTATCCCACTGATCCACCATGTGATCGTCTCCGCGCTTCAATTTGACGAAGAAGCCCTCTCTGGCGTGTCCCACAACCACCTGACGCCGCTGTTCGCCGGAGTCGACCTCGTCGTCGTTCTGGCGCTCGCCGACGACCACCACCACCCACCGACGTGGGGTGCCACCCCGAACTCGTCCCGACCGTCTTCGACTCCTGAAACGCCGGCGATCGCCGCCGGTGACCACTGCCTCCCCTCTGTACACGCGCGCGTAGAGCGTGTTTGAATTTCAAACCTGACGGGTGGGGCCCACCCGTCAGTATTTCTGTTCTTTTCCGTTATTTCTAAAGCATCTTTTCCATGGTTACGCTTTCCTCGCTGGGAAGCGTATTTCTGTCCGAGGCGCTTTCACTTATTACTGCAGGGACCCGATGGCAGTTTATTTACAAAGAGGTCCCTGGTTTTAAATCCTTAATAACTTTTAAACCACATATCAGTTTCAATTGATTCATTTTCTGAAATCTTGTTTTTCACTCTAGTTTATTTTAGTATTTATTTCAAAATAGTTTGAGACAACTTTTTGTGCTGTTGCAAAAAAGTTGAAGTTGGACTTTTATTTTCAGAAAACGAAGAGGGGGGCCATACTGGGAGTTTTGAAGAACCTCTTGCTGATTACTTTGGTCAAGCCAAGCATTATTGGACTTGGGTTATAATGAATTACCTGCATGGTTGCATCGGAGTAGTTTTGCACCGTATAGTAGTAATAGTAGGAGCATGCATCGGTCACGTCAATTTGAGCACTATTGCATGAACCCTTTTGCATGTCATGTGAGCACTATTGCATTCATCATATTTCTTTTTGCTAACGTATGAATGTGGTAAGAATCCAGGAGTGTATCTCCTGCCTTGACGTGCCGATGGGAACGGGCTGTGCTATGACACGATGGTGTCATTGTGGCATGAGAGATATGTCAGTCTTAATAACAACACCTCCTGAGTCGACCTAGAATCGAGTCTTGTTCCATTAAGCCTAACTACACACCATGCTGCCACTTGTCTTCCCGCAAGGGGAGTGCGATTTAGTAAGTTGTTAACCCCTTTCCGTGTACACAACACTTAGAGAGGCCACGATGAGGGTTCCACGGCCATGGACTTATGCCAGTCATCGGGTCCGGGGGCATGGGTGTATCCGGCTGGGCCGAGAGGGGGCACCCCTTGTAATCCGCACGTATTAATAGTGATCCCATGCTATTTGAGATGATGGTCTGCCCGACTTAGAGTTTTTCTTGAAAGATGCTTTGGGTGATTCTTGGCATCCGAAGAGTTATTCTGGTGTGTGCTGGTCAGGTGTGTTTCCAACCCCAAAACCGTAATGGAAATTAGTTTAGGTCTAAACATTGGCTACAGAAATTCCATACATGTGGGTAAAGAGTACACCTTCTACAGAGTTACATCTATTCGAATAGCCTTGTCCACGGTCAAGGGCGCAGTTGGGAAGGGTCAAGTATTGGTCCCGGTGTTGGTCTTTGGAGAAAAAAATTAAATTGAGCTTGATCCATCTTGCAGGATGATTATGGGCACCACCGAGGCTGTCATGAATAATATTGTTATGCATGTGATGTACTAACCCGGTTCTCTTATTCAACTGTACTTAGTGTCACTTGGGATGGCTAGACTACCCGTGCACTCAGCTTTATTTTCTTTTCGGAGTACCACTTGGGATGGCTAGACTACCCGGATACTCAGTTTTATTTTCAAGACCTTACGTGGCGTCGCTTGAGTTCTCGTGCGGTCCTGTCTCGCCCGATTCTCTTTTAGACACCCGTTTGGCATTTCTTTTCAAGACCTTACGAGGCATCGCTTTCAGACACCCGTTTGGCGTTTTTCTCGGAATTTCTCGGGCGGTCTAACGCCCGATGTTCCACTTTAAATTTCTTGGCTATCACTACTGTTATATGATTATTTATCCAGACCAGGTTGACATTATCATGCCATTATTTAATTCCAGTCAACATGTACATTTAACATAGCCCACCATGAGCATTTTCATTCGTTATACCTTTTGTTCATAATGTTTGCGAGTACATTCCAACGTACTCACAGGCTTGTCCTTGGCTATTGTCTTGGCCAGACCTGGAGGAGGACGAGCTTGCAGAGGAGGACTGGGCTAGCGAGCCCAACGCGTAGAGGTGTTCCCAGCCAGTCACTTGTGGATTTGGAGTCTACCTCGTGTATCATCCACTAGCGCTTCCGCTACACAAATAAAATAGTCAAGTCTCACCCTGACGCTTGGCTTACTTTATTGTATCGGTGCTATATCACCGTCACCCACTGTCATATTCCACCACCACCTATTTCACATGTTTGTAACAGATTATAGAGCACTCTGGCTCAACCCGATGTAATATTATCTTTGTACTGGTTATCTATATCAAGGAAGTCCACCAGTAGTCCTGATCTTGGGGCTGGTGTGACTTTGGGCTATTCTGTGTTTAATTACGAAAATGAGCCTGACACTATGTAATGCCAAGAGCGGTCGGGAACTTGACAAATTGCTATCTTCTGTAGATGACAGTCACAATGATCGTAGTTGAACGTACGTATAATACTGGTGTGCTCAACCTCTCGACAGTCTGTGATTTTTGGAAGTGGAACCCGGTGACGAGTGTACACATTCAAAAGTTCCAACTCGCAGTTGTACCCAATATAAACAACCCAATCTCCATTTGCGCCTGCCCAAGCCTTACCCTCAAGCGATGGCATCTAAACATCACACATATCATTATCAAGCGACATCAACTTGCACAAGGCCAGGCCTCCGTCGTCAGCGCGCCAGTCAGCAGGGTTACGATGAAGAAGATAGGGGAGATCAAACCGCTCCTGGACCCTTGGGTTCCTTGTAATGATGTTATCAGTTGAGTTGAGAATGGTCTTGAACGAACCTGCCATGCTAGCCGAGGTGATGACGTTGCACCGATCAATGAGTTCCTCCACCACGTCATCTTTCAGATCGGGGCAAGAATAATGGGGTTGTTTCTAGCCTCTTCCCTCCATGGGAAGATGATCGAACAATGGCAGAAGGAAGGCTAAAGGAAAATGGAGGAGGGAGGAAGAGCGTGCGACAGCAGTTCCAAATTGAGAGGGAAAGGCGAAGAGTATGTGGACGGTTGCCACGGTACACGAAGAGGCGCCCCGGCCGACAGAGATGTCCGTTTGGAAATTGTACAAAAGGACTCGCCATCGTCTCACTGACATGTTGGAACGGGACCACATGTCAACGAAGAGGCTAGTGGGGAGCTGACGGTTGCCACAGAGGTCACACACTGACGACAAGGCCGTCCTGTCAGATCTAGCGCCCGCGTGGGATGGCTTCCGTCCACCACACGAGCGAAGCCACTTCTGTCACATCCTAGCTAGTTCATGCATTAGAGTGTTGCATCATGTTTACTTTTCCAGAAACTTGAAATGGGGATGACAGAACCCCCAGCACCCCCCTGAAAACAACTAGGGATTACTAAAATCATTTTCAATGAAACTGAAATGCCCTTCTAAAAAGTCCACCCTTTTTGTCTTGGGTTAGAACCTCTGACAAAATGGGTTCACAATTTTCTAGGTCATCACAAGATCATTGAATTAAATCATATGTAACTTGCATTTGGGCATTTAAATGCTAGTAAATATTTTAAATGTCCAAATAATCCCAAACTGAAATGTTCCATGTTGGATATGTTCCATACAGTGAGCATGTGCAGTTTGGTGAATTTTGGAAATGCCTAGGTATTTTTAGAAATGCCACAAACTTGCAGAAATAAAAGAAAATAGAAAATAAAAGAAAAACATACTTACCTGGCCGCAACCCACCACCCAGCCCACCTGGCGGCCCAGCACTGTGCTGGCCTGTGCCAGCCAGCTGCTTTTTCCCCGCCAGGCAGGCAGGGAGGTGATGCCGGCGTGCACGAGCTCGCCACGGTGCCACCTGCTTGCCGCTTCGCCTCTGGACGCGCTGGTCGACCTCCACGCCGCCCCCTCGACCGCCTGGACACCCCCACACGCCCCTGCCTCTCTCCCTCGCCCTCTCCCGCCATGGCCGCCGCACCTGCCGCCGCACCGCCGACGTAGCCGCGCTCTCCGTCGTCCTCGTGCCGCCCCGTCTTGTCAACGAGCTCCACCGCCGTCCGCTACGCCGAGCTAGCCGAGCCCCGAGCGCTCGCACGCTCTGCACCGCCTCCTTCGGCCTCGTCTTCACCGAACACTACCGGAGATCCCCTTCGGCGTCCCCGCCGCACCAGCTCGTCCCCGACCTCGCCGTCTGCTCCGTCGTGATCGCCGTGAGCTCAGCCACCTTCCCATCCCTCCTGTTCTCTCTCTCGAGCACCATAGCGACCGCATGAAGCTTCACCGCACGCGCCGCCGCCGAGCTCGTCGCCGACGATGCTCCGGCCACCCAACGGCCACACCGCCATGTCCAATGCACTCACCGCATCCCCAGGAGCCCTTAGCACCACCGCACGCCCCTTGCCGTGCCCCCTAGCGACGGGTTCGACCTCGCCCGAACTCCGGCAGCTGCACAGCTCGTCACCGGCGTCGTTTCCGGCGACCCCGAGCCCAACCGCCACCACCAGTCGACGCGGCTCATCCCTAGCTACTCGTAGATGGTCTCCGCTGCCCATTTGGTCGCCGGAGCACGAAACCCGCATCGCCCCGCCGCGTCTGGCCTCGCCGGCGGCTAAACACCGGCGAGTTGACCCCGCTGACCGTTGACCGGGTGGGCCCAGTTTGACCCCCCTGGGTCTATGACAAGTGGGGCCCGCCTTGCTAATTAACCCAGGTTTAGCGCTAACTAAACTTAGTTAGTTTAACTAACTACTGACAGACAGGACCCACTGGTCAGCTTGACCTGGACCGGCCCCGTTGACCGCTGACGTCACCCTGACGCACTGCTGACGCAATAAGTATTTTCTGGATTTATTTTTACAGGAAATTCCAGAAAATACTACAAACTTCAAAAAATCATAGAAATTAATCTGTAACTCCAAATGCAAAGATTTATATATGAATTTTGATCTGAAAAATTCAATCTTTCCATCTGTATTGGTTTCATGCATGTCAGAGCACTTTAACCTTGATGTTTAGCTGAAACAAGTTAATGCACTAATATCACCTCTTATTTTGGGTTAGAATTTGAATCCTTGATTCAAATGAACTCAAACCAATCTGTCCTAAGTTGCATTAGACAAAACACACTCATTTTGCCATGTCATTGCATGCATCATATTGTTGCATATTACCATGTGGTGATTGTGTTTCGATGTGTTCTTCGTGGTAGGTTCTGCCTCCGAGGATATTCACGAGTACCCAACTGAAGGGCGGTATCCCACTACCACTCTGTCAGGCAAGCAACCCCATTGATCATTTCAATACAAACCCAACTTCTCGCTTCTGCTCTCGTTTACTTCATTAAGACAACGCGTTTCAAACTGCTGTGTGTTGCGGTAGTTGAACCCACTTCCTCTGCATGACCTGTCATTGCCACAGTAACTAGATGAAACCCACTAGCATGTGTAGGAGTTGATTGAGCCATGTTTGTGTTTCCTACCATGCTATGCTTGCTATGCTTAGAGTCGTGTCAGGTCTGGCTCATCGGGGTGATGAACTAGAGTGAATGGTTGTGTCGGTAATGAGAGTGAAGTGTTGAATATGATTTGGTAAAGGTATCGATGAGAGGCCATGTAGGAGTACATGGTGGGTTGTTTCATTGAGGCCGTCCTTAAGAAATGAGATCTGTATGTGTGACTTGAGATCAGCTACTACCACGTGTTGGGCCCGAAACCAATGGACCCTCTCGACTTATTAACCACTCATGTCCTCTGTCCAGCAGTTGCAAGTAGTTTCTGGTGTTTGTAGTATGCTGGAGGCCGTGTGCAGCGCTGACCTTAGGGGTGGGCTGTGATGCGGTAGGCTCGTGGCCCGGTGTACCGAGTCACCTGTTTGGTGTCTCGGGAACCCTGCACACATCATTTGGGGCCGTTGAGGACACCCCGGCCGGATTTCCTTGCGGATGGAACCCGAATAGGCGATAAACCTAGACTAGGGACTCGTGTGTTTAGTCAGGTCGTGGCCGACACCCTCGTTGGGCTTCCGCTTGAAGGTTGCCGAGTACATGTCGTGTAAACGATGATAAGTGGTGAAAGCGTGTGTGAAGAAGTACACCCCTGCAGGGTATAAAACTATTCGAATAGCCGCGTCCGCGGTAAAGGACTACTTGGTCTCTTATGCAGTTCATAGACAAGTTAATGGTTACTACTAAAAGACTTAAGAAAAGTGTGAGTACCGCGGATGGCCCTCTCGTAGGAAGACGAGGGAGGATCCACGGTGTATTATTGTGATGGTGATTAGTGGACTCGTGTGTGAAAACTATTTTACAAGTGGTGTCTCGTAGGATAGCTTAGCCAAGAGTCAAAGCTGGCTTGCTGCAGTAACTCCACTACCTTCTTGAGAATGTTCATGTATAGTAGGATCTATTGTAAGACTTGTTGAGTACCTTTGTACTCATGTTGCTTTAATTACTGTTTTCAGATGACAACACCGCCCTTTCTGATTAGTGTATATTTGTACTATTCGAATGGTGTTTCATTAGCGTATGGACATATATAAAGTGTGGCAAGCTTTCCCAAATATGTGCTCAAGAAAAGTACTACCTGTTTTTCTATATACTAGACGTTTGGGTACTTTAAATTGAACTCCAAAAACGTCTTATATTAAGGAACAGAGGGTGTAGAGTTCACTCAAATTATCCCCCGGTAAAGCTAGTCACACCATTGTTAAAATTAATGTTCATTATGTTATCGGAGGATGTCTGTATGTTTGTCTCTAATGCCTGTCGACTACATAGCTGACATCATGATGTAATGTTAAGTCATTTCCTTTTGTACAGAGTCACTGAATTGTCAAGGCGGTGATGGCATTTTGTTTTAGTTGAACTGCACAAAATATGCTTAAAAGAAGAGGAAAGGTCAGGAATGGTTCAATTTTTCAGAAAAAACTATGTATGCCTTCCTGACATCAGCCGTGTTGCCTTATTTATTACTTCAAACAGGTGGTTAGAAACAGTCTTGCTACCTTTTCCCATTAAGAAATTGGAATGCTTATATTTGTGAGTCTATGCTTCAACTAGTGCCACTTTTATAGTAATCACACTTTCAATATCTATGCAAACAGGGATGCTCGATTTTAGTGGAACTGCACAAAAAGTACAAATGGTTCAAAATTATGAGCATGTTTTCTTCCAAACCTTTATATCCAATTGGTGGCACTATGAGCTGTTCATTACGAAGGTACATGGTTTGATACTATCTTGCTACTCTTTTTGTACTATCATTAGATAGTAATACTAGTGGTTGGCATGTGAATTTGTTGGCAGGGTGGACCTACATTGGAGGTGCAAGATAGGATTCAATGATTGGATGCTCAATTTTGGTTGTATCGATTTCAGCTCTTCCATCACTGCGAACATGGATATCCTTGGTCTGATGAAGAATAGGCGCTATATTTCTGCTCCGAACGAGCAAATCAATTAAGTATGAAATTGTCCAGGTCAAAACATGACTGTATCAAATTGTCCAGTGCAAAACATACAATATGCTAAACGGAAGAGACGTGTTTAAACCGAAAATACAAGGTGGGGTATATGTTTACTAGCTGCTTGATATTTGTGCAGACAGAGATGTCTGCCCGTTGCTATTTGGCAAACAAACAAAGTGACCGCAATTTTGGTTGAACTGCACAAGAGAATAGTATAGTCACTGCATGTAGTGCCATTTGAAAATAGACACAGAAAGATTGGATAGTCACTTCATGGACTGCAGAAAAGTAGTACTGTACTATTTATTGGCCAACACTAGGTGCTTCATTGCTTTGGTCTGATTATACAATGGACATCATTTTGCCTAAGTTAAAGTTTGTATTCCGAAAATAGTCTCGCCGTGTGATCGAGAGAAGACCAAATCATATTGCAGTGGATGTTCCTCCATCATGTGTGGTTCATTCTCATGGTTCCAGCTGTTGGTGAAACCACTTACGTTTGCAAGAGGAATTGTAGACTTCACAAACAAATTTGTCTTTCACTCTGTACTGAATGTTGGCCAAGAGAAGCATCCATGTTAGTAGGAAGAACCGATGTTTTTTCTAGATCTTTGCTTTTGGAGCTACATATTTGTATATGATCTGTGAATCATTGAGATGCATTAACATGTTGATCTTATGTATGGGAATCGTACTAGTTGGTTTTGAATTTGGGCTACTAATGTGAACATATTACAATGTCAGGCCTGTGAGTCTCGTGTGAACATTTCGAACGGATCAGCTCTTACTACTGCCCACAACATGATCCTTATTTTTGTGTTCTCAGTGTTTACAAGTTACTAACAGTTCCTTATTTCGGTTCGCTCAGTGTTTACAAGTTACTGATCGATCACTAGCTAGCCTACTAATGCGCTCCTGGCAGTTTTAGTTGCGACGCAAGATCCGAAGAGGTAGTTTTTGTAGCGACCCGATCCCAATGGATCGAAGTCTCTGTGCTTAAGTGTCATCCCTGGATCAGTATGCTGACACACACAGTACTCGAGGATTTATAACAAAGGTAAATCACATGTGTAAAGTAACATAAATACTATTACCTCAATCCATAGCGGAAGTAACAAGAAAGTTGTGGAGTTCCCAACAACACCAACGGCAAAGTTGAGTGTAGTCATCGTAACCCTAACGTATCACTTACTCGTCGTAAGATTCCTGCAACATGAGACGTTCCAGCCATGTAGGTCAGTACATTGAATGTACTGGCAAATTCACACCATAGAGCAATAAGGAATAATAGCTATCACTACATGCATATTTGGCTGGTGGAGGCTCTAAGCTTATCATTTGCATAAAGCCAATTTTTCCCTACAATAAAGGAATATATTTTATTTAACTACGAAGTTTGTTGAAATATTTAGAAGGTTCGTTCAACTCAATCCCAAATAATAATAATAACCCAACAAATTTCATTAAATAGAGTGATGAGATCAACCAACAATTCAATTACCAGATACTCAGGATGTCCATAACCGGGGACACGGCTAATCATGATTAGTTTGTACACCCTGCAGAGGTTTGCGCACTTTTCCCCACAAGAATCGATCTCCTCCGTTGAATTTCTAGCACTACTGGATGTTTGAGAAACGGATGACCGAGACACAGTCTTTCCGAAGCATTAACTCTTTACTCTGGGTAGACAGTACCACCTACTTCCCCTACATCTGCTAGCCTACCACTGAAAGAGGTCACACAACATACTCAACTATGCCAGAGTCCATAATGGCTTGTGGTTGCACACGGAAGTTTCTAGCATGAATAATCTTATGATCCCTTGGAGCCTGGGTGGCATTCCATAGGGTGATCACACGGGTACTCCGGGATCCCCTTGGGCAAGCACTGGGTTCTCCAGGTGCCCGGGCAAACCACTGGGTGCTCCAGGGTGCCCCAACCAATCCACCCAGATGTGTATTAAAGTAGCCACCTTAAGTTTCCCTTAGATAATATTACTCTCGCAACTTTCATGAATCTCACATACCAATCCACGTTTACGAGCATAGCAAGGCAGTATCAGCATAACGTACGTTCCTAGGGTTGATAAAGGACCATAGGTTCCTACCTCATCAACTACTTAACCACCCCACATGTTCTCAATCCTACTCATGCAATGTTTGAGGGATAAAACTAATGCATAAAACTGGGTATGAAAAATATGATCAAAGTGTGAACTTGCCTTGTACTTGTTGATGAAGATCCTTCACACTCATAATTACTGGTAGTTCTACTTGTCACACTCCGTTCAATCTATCGTGAGCAAGCAATTGCATACATAAGCACTCATGCAAAAGAATCGAAGAAAAGATCTCGGAAAACTTCGAAAAAAGGCAAATAACTCTTGCAAACAGAAAACAATTTCTAACAGTACCAAAAATTGGGTGTATTTGGCCTTATCAGAAAGTTTAGGTCGAGAGCTTCAATTAGCGAAAAGAATCAATTAAATCGGAGTTATAAAACTCAAGTTATGAACAAAAGAAGTTCAAATTCAAATCTGTTTGAAACCAAATTTTAAACTTTCAAAAGTATGTTTAAGTTGGTTAACTGGACAGAGGGGATCATGATGAAGAAGTGAGCGTTGGTTTCGTCGAATTTGGATAAGCGGGCAAAAAGTTGTGATAGATTGAAAAGCAGGGGCTAATCTGTAAGAAAAGTAATTACATCTAGGTCCCTGGCAGAAATTAAAAAGAAAAAGAAAAATTGTACCGAACGAACGTTCGCTACAGAGATCTAAGAGATGAAAGTGTTCGCTCTAGAGGCTTAACTAGTGAACACTCACTATTTAACGAATACCGTTTAAAAAAAACGAAAACACGATCTAATCCTAACTGTAGGATCAAGATCGGACGGTCGAGGGTGCTCCGGGGCGTACCGTGGCGGTGGAAGTCGCCGACGACAAGGGAGACAGCGGCGGCGGCATCGGCTGCGAGCAGGGAGGCGACTTCGGGGTCGGCGACGGCGGCGGAGTACTCGGGGAGGAGCGGCTCGGCGAGGCGACGGCAGCGTCCGCAGCGTCGACATGGGGCGAGGGAGGCGGAACGGAGCGCGGCGGCGGCAACAAATCTCGTCGGAGGCGGGAGCTCCGGCGGTGGCTGCGGTTTGCGGCGAAGGAGGAGGAGAGAGGAGAGGCCGGGGCAAGGTATTTAAAGAGGAGGGGAGGGGCGGTGGCTTCCTTGGAGGAGGGGTGACGCGGCGCGGGGAGTCCGGAGGCAGCACGGACACCGAGGCTACGACGGTGTGCGGCGGCAGGTCTCCTGCTCGGGGAGGGAGACGGCACGCTAGGCCGGTTGGGCTTCGGCCCAGTCGGTCCGAGGAGTTTTTTTTCTTTAAAAAAATAATTTTCAGACAATAATAAAAAAATAGTAAAACGATAAAATAAAAATATACTATAGGCATATAATACATCAAAATTTTCAGAAAAAGATTTTCTACCACGTGAACATTTTTCTAGAGTCAAATAAATTCCACAAAAATCTAAATAAAGCAAAGAGTGCTGCTGACTCAAATAAAAACCAAATAAAAAATATTTTAAAATACCAAAGTAATTTCAAATTTATTTCTCTCCATTTTTCTACTGTAGGGAATCATTTTACCCTATTTTCCATATATTTTATTTTTGGAGAAAAATAATTTGAATAAAAATCAGATAACCCCAAATTGAAAAAATACTTTCAATGGGACTTTAAATTTGAATTCTTTGAAACTCCCAACTCATATTTCATATGTTTTGAAGAAGTCATTTTATCTTCTCTCATGAAAATCATTGAGTTCTTAAAGTTTCTAAATTTGAAATAGTTCCAAATGGAATTCAAATCTTTTCAAAACCCTTTTCATTTATTTAAATGGAAGAAGTCATATCATCTTCTCTCTAGGGTTTTGTTTTTCAAAAGAATTTGAATTCATGGAGATCATAAATGCAAAATGAAAGTTTTGGAAAGGCCTTTTATTCCCTCTCATTTAACTTTCATACAGTTTCGAATTTCTCTAAATTTCACACAAGCAACCACACCGCAATCAAACAATCAATCAAGACTATTTATTTAATATAACATTCGAAAATTTAGAATTTTGGGATGTTACAGTTTTTTGAATAAAAATGCCTACCTCTGAAGAAACTGACAAGCCGCTCTGAAGAAAATGCCATGCGAATCTGAAGAAACTGCCAGCAAAACGTTCGCAAATGCCTTATCTCCCAGTGAACGTTCATCAGCTAATGCGATCCTACATGTACACCATCCGACCTACTCGATCCTACACGTACACTATCCGACCTACTCGATCCTACACGAATAAATAGCGGATCACGCACGTACTACCTCCTTTCCGGTTTGCAGGGCTCAATTCAAAAAATGACCTACTCGATCCTACACGAATAAATAGCGGATCATGCACGTACTACCTCCTTTCCGGTTTGCAGGCCTTAATTCAAAAATCTCACCAACCAAGGTAGATGATGAGTGGTGGAATCATTTTTGACAAGGAGGGAGTACCTCATCTGGATGATTCGAGTGCACTCGTTTGACCGTCATGCCGACGTGCGACCCAGCATGGACGGGATGCACCACTAACGGGACGGGACTACACAGTCATAATTTCAGTTTTTCTACTTTTCCACGGCAAGCTGGCGCGGTAATCCATGCCTGCTTATGCATTGAATTCCGATGACCGCGATGACCGTCGCGTTTCCCGTGACACGCTGGTTCGCCTACCTTCCGCCTATAATGACTGTTTCCCGGCCTTCTTCGATGGCACCATCACCCAACTCACCCTATCCTCATAATCCCCCACCGGCGCAACGTCGCTCGCCACTTATCCTCGCTCTCGCCACGTCCAACATGCCCCCGCCCGTCCGTGATAGGCGACGCCGGAGGCGGTCACCACCGGAACTAGTGTTTGGTTTTTCACTGGAAGGCAGACGGAGGGGGACACATTCTATCAGTCTTTAGATGCAATGCGGAGTATGAGGAGTTGTTGGAGTGCGACCGCCTGGAGGAGGAGCAGAGTATCGCCGATTTGCGCCGCTAGCGGGACATGGAGCAGCAGCGCACCGATGCTCTGAGTCGCGAGCTGAGCACCCGCAACTGGGCCGCCTACGTGGAGGCCAGCACCCGGCAAATAGCCCTGGAGGCTGTTGGGCACGCACGCGTTCGTGACGCTGAACTTTACTACCAGATCGTCAAGTGGGTTTCCCACTTAGAAGCCGAAGCTTCGGTGGACCATGCCGACATGGAAAGGGCCAACGCGCGCGAGCAACGTGCCCTATCGCACCTGTGGCAAGTCCGAGGCGAGGCGAAGGACGCTGGTGCCGGCGTTTAGTGTGTACCGCAGATGGCGGCCGGCATCGTCTAGTTAGCTAAGAGTAAGTTAATACTTGTACACTACTAGAGTATTAGTGGGAGTAGATAGTTAACTTGGCTATGATGGTTGTCAACGTGGAAGTTCAGTACTCTATATCTGTATCAGACCTGTTACTTTGCTCTGAATGTAGAACTTTATGTTTGAACGTATGGAATGGGCTGTTATTTTTTTAAATGGGCCGTATTTGTCCGCCATGGGTTTAGAGGCTGACTTGTAGGCCTACCAGGTTGACGCGTACACAATCAGGAGATGATTGTACATGGAGAGGATGACAGCAGGGACCCACCAAGGTCATGGCAGTATGCAAGAAAGTGCCTCCTTATTTCAAGCCACTAAAAAAATGGCTCCTCCTAATGGATTTCTGACATATGGGTCCCATGCCATTGTCAACGTAGTCAATAAACGAGAGAATTGCACAACGAGCGCCTGACACCAGGGACCCAGCAGCTCGCCCAGTTATTTTTGTTTTGGGTTAATTTGATAAATGCCACTCCAAATCTGGTGATTCCGAGAAATTCCACTGCAATTTCCAAACTTTGAAAAATGCCATTTCATGCCATTTACAGTGGCATTTTCAGAAGTCTGGAGTGGCGTTTTTCAAAGTTTGCAAAAATTGCAGTCGCGTTTTTCAAAGTTTGCAAAAATTGCAGTGGCATTTTTTGAAGTTTGGAAATTGCAGTGGCATTTTTATGAATCGCCATAATTGGAGTGGCATTTATCTAATTTGTTTTTGAGATGGAAGCAGGGTGTCAACTGGGCTGTGCAGGGCACTCTGGCCTATCTAGACAACCTTTTCTTTTATGTTTACCACAGACTAGCCCAGTAGTTTTTTTCCTTTCTGAAAATGGCTAGCCCTGTTTTTTGTGCTTTGTCAAGTAAGTCGCTATGTCAGGCCTGTTGGGCTGTAAATCTTGCAGGATGAGGAGAGCTTCATTCGGCTGGCCCAGAAAATGGCCTATCAGTAATGAAAAATGGGATGTACATTTTTAAAACACATCAAACCGGCAATTAGTTTCCATTTTTTTCATTTCGAGATTTTAAATTCCATTGATTTTTATGTGTGGACAATTTGTTGGATTTTATATTGATATACATTTATTTTTAAAATCAGTTTGAATGTGACTCAAAATTTCGGGATTAAAAACAGTTCGGACCGCACCGAAATATACAAAATTTTGTATAGTTTTTTAACCGTGGCCACAATATGGGATGTAATGCTAACAAAAATAATATAGGCTCCAAAAAAACCCTTAAGAATTAGCAAATGGGCTGTAAATTATTAGAAATAATGGCAGATGGGCTGTATACTGTTTTCCACAGATTTGAGGCTTTCCTAAAAAAAGGTTGACGCACAAGCAGTGACTGTTGGATGTCCATCCAACGGCCGTCGTGCTTCTTCAATCTCTGCTCTTCCTACTCCAGCCGCTTTAACAAGCGCCGGCGGGACAGCCTGCTCCCTCCTCCCACGGTCGGCTGTGCTGCCGCGCAGGCCTCACCGCCCCACCGTACTCCCATCGCTGGCCTAGCCATCCCTCTACTCACCCAGACCTGCTGTTATTCTCCGGTGACGGGAGACGAACCTGTCGGATTGTGGGTTCCGCAGACCCTTGAGAGGTTCGAACTCTGGGGTGCGCATGAAGGACTCTCTCTCCCCAGCCTGCCTACCCAACGATTCCACGGCCTAGCTCGACGAACCCAAGGAACAAGAGACACAAAGATTTATCCTGGTTCGGGCCACCTTGCGGTGTAATACCCTACTCCAGCTTTGTGGTGGATTGCCTCGAGGGGCTGAGGATGAACTAGTATAGTGGATGAACAGCGTCAGGAGGTGAGGTGTTCTTGAGCTCGATGAGCTGGTGAGATGGCCTTGGTGGAATGGCTCGGATCCAAGATGTGTTCTCTCATGCTACGGTGGTGGCTAAGTCCTATTTATAGGGGCCCTTGTCCTCTTCCCAAATGTAGGCGGGAAGGGATCCCACAACAGCCAAATTTGAAGGGAGACAACTAGCACAAGCTATCCTGACAAAAGTAGTCTTCGCCTGCCAAAGGCTCTGGTAGTGACGCTGCTGTGGGCTCCGCGATGACCTCCGTCCTGCCGTCTTGGCGGTCTTGGTCTTGTTGCACCGATAAGGAAACCTTTGCTTGATCCCTCGAGACCCCGCGCCTACGCTTGCCTCCTTAGCACCAAAGAGGAAACTGGTACACTGCGCCCGCTGGCGCCCGCCTGGCCTTGGTCGTCATGGCTGACGTCATGTGAACCTCGCGAGGTGCCCCTTGCATAGATATCTCCGCTCCTCGGGAGCCAGCCTAGTGAGGCTGCCCGCAGGGAGGTCTTGGTGTCACCATCCTCGCGAGGATTGGCCACTCGCGAGGGTCTTGAGTCGTTGCTGCTGAAGCTGGACCGTACCGAGCCGTTGATGGAGCCACGCCACGGACCGCAGGCAGGCAAGTCTGGGTACCCCCGTTCCCAGGACGCCGACAGTAGCCCCCGGGCCCAAGGCACGCTCTAACTTGGCTTCGAGGTGAAGCCAAAGGGCAAGTGCGGAGCACCGCAGGCCCCAACCACCTGCGGCCTCGGCACACGTGTGGCGGTTGATGGGACGTGGGCGCCTCCGTTTCCCCATGCTGCGACGGCAACCGTTCTCGCCTGACAAAAGGGCTGGCACACGCTACAGGGCCTTCATTGCCTTCCTTCGTCTTGCACGCAGCCGATGGCGTCTGACATGAGCACGCCTACGGTCTCGGGGATGAACCTCACTGCTGCCCTCCTCATGGCGGCGAGCAGCAGCAACGAGGGGGGAGAGACTGTGCTTCGAGTCGGCTCCACCGAGCCGGAGGCCTCGAACAGCACCTTCTACACCTTCTTCATGCACAGTGTCTTCGCAGGG
The DNA here is from genome assembly GCF_018294505.1 of Triticum aestivum. NCBI lineage: Eukaryota > Viridiplantae > Streptophyta > Magnoliopsida > Poales > Poaceae > Triticum > Triticum aestivum. Next base: position 259,582,552 of record NC_057802.1, read on the forward strand.
CTGGTCCCCCCTTTCTCTGACTTCTTCCACGCCGTCCTCCGCCATTACAACCTCCACGCCCTCCATCTTCACCCCAACTCTATCCTCCTCCCGTCGATCTTTGCTAGTTACTGTGAGGCATTCGCGGGGGTGATGCCGTCCGTGGCACTGCTTCGCCACTTCATCTATCTCTGGATCAAGGAGGGCCAGTGCTCGGGGTGCGCCAACTTCGTTGCGGCCAACGGAAGCAACGCGGTCTCACGAGCCGGGAAGAAGGTGGAGGGCTTTAGGAACAAGTGGGTCCTCATGGATGCCAAGTGCTCCTACCCTCAGCTGGCGCTACCAACGTGGATGCCAGCACCTCACGAGGAATGGAATAGCGCGAAGCTCACCGACCCCCGAGTGGCGCAGATGATGGAGAGGATGGTGGCCGACCTGAAGCCAGACGACCCGAAGGCGGAGAAGTTGACGGGGGCCATGATCATCAAGGAATTCCTGGCGCAGCACCTGGCTCCGCTCCAGGCAAGCTCGCGCCCCTTGTGCAAGCTCATGGACGAGGGAGGAGACCTCCGCCTGCGCCCGGACGCCTGGTCCGAGGAGGAGCTGAATAAGGCGCTCCACCTCCTGGTCGGGAGGACCAGGGGTACCCGCCAGATACTCATCTTCCTCTATACCGCCGCCCAGATGGGGCGAAGATTGCCGCCGCCATGCCTATCTTCAACGAGCGCGGGCTCGTGCCTCTGGCACCCACTAGATCCCCGGAGGTGTTCTCCTCCGGCGAGTCCGGCCAAGAGGAGGGGTCGGACTCAGAGGCGACCCGGGAGGGGGCGGGGGAGACTTCTCCTCCGCGCCTGGCCGATCTCCTCCGCACCCTCCCTGATGACGACGACGCCGGCGAGCATCCGGTGAGGGAGTCACCGCACCCCGCCGGGGTCACCACGAGGTCGAAGGGCACCCCCTGAAGAAGCCACAGACCGGGGTCGCAAAGAAGGGCAGGTCGAGGCTGATCCCCCAAGGCGGTGCCTCCGCTTCGTCGTCGGCTGGCACCGCTGCGGATCAGGCCGCCGTAGTCTTATCTACTCCTGGGGCTCACGCGTCGATGCCCCATGCCGCGAAGCCTTCAGGCTTGGTGCTTCAAAAGAGGGCAAGGGAGTACGCTACCATGGACCAGTAAGTGCTCCGCCCTGATCTTTGTTCCTGTACTTGCCGTAGTCTCTTGATGCCTCCCCCTTGTACTGTCAGGCCAACGTCGGTGGTGAAGAAGAAGAAGGGGGTGGCCACAATCTCGGAGACCCAGCAGCCTGCCGCGGTTGGGCCACCTCTGGCGCGGAAGGACGGCGATGGCCCTCGCGCCTCAGTGGCCAGGTCATCCTCGTGAGATCCGGGGACCCGACCTCAGGAGAAGGCGATCTCCATAGCCCAGCTAGCTCTGGAGGCGCCTGCTCCCAGCGTGCCTACTGAGGCTCCGAAGGCTTAGGAGCCCCCTGCCTCTTCTGCTGCTGCTAACCTGCAGATCTCGGCGCCGATGCTGCCTCCTCCTCCTCCCACCGCGCCGTTGGGCTGTGATCCTCCTGCTTCGCCCGGCGCTCTGGAGGAGGCTCTCTTCGCACTGACCCAGCTTCATGACGACCTTCAAGGCGCCGACCGTCGTCTGGCGTCCGGGCGCCTGGAGTTGATATCGGGATGGCTGCGATCCGATGCGTCTGTCAGGGCGGCATGGAGCTAGGCCATACCAGCCTCCGAGGAAGGTAAGCGGGCCGCTGGCCTGGCCGCGGCTACCCGTGACGTGGCGTTGAAGGATGCTGAGGCTGCCAAGGAGCTCTGTCGGTTGGCGGAGGCCGAGCTGGAGACCATGCGCAACGAGCGCACCGTCGAGGCTCGTCAGCGCGAGGCGTGGGAGGACAAGATGAAGTCTCGAGAGGACGCGGTCGCCGGTTGCGACACCGAGCTGGAGCAATTGGCATGGGCGTAGACCATGGAGCGTAGCCGCCTGGAGAAGCTGAAGGAGGAGGTGGAGGCGCAGAAGCTCCAGCTGGAAGCCAAGGCGAAGGTTCTTGTTAAAGATCATGCGGCCTTCAAATCTCTTCAGCTGAAGTCCTCCGAGGCAATGCAGGAGCTCTACGGGAGGGGCTTGAAGAAGACGTTGGTGACTGATGAGGAAGGCCCCGCTGATATACTCCCGCAGCTTGTCACGACGCTTCAGGGCATTGTTAATGGGATCGGCCCGATGGTGGAGGGGGAAGCCCGTGCACTCTCTTCCTTGCTCTGACGCGCGTCTTCAGCCATCTTCATCTTCGCGACCCCAACGTCGACCTCGATGCCCTGCTTGAGCCCGTGGACGAGGAGCACTTCGTAGCTGCTGCCGAAGCCGTGAAGGACCGGGTGGAGGCCCTGCTGGAGAAATTCCTCGCCATCGACCCCGCGCCCCCGGCTGATGGTGCCGCCGACCCTGCGGCCCTGGCGGAAGGCACGGGCGACGGCAATGTTGTAGACGAAGGGGCACTCCTTGCGGGCGACGGCAGCACCCAAGGCTGAAGAGAAGGCTCGCTGGCGGCGCTTCCCTCCACTTTTATTTCCTGCAACATGCACCGTGCCTCGTGGAGGCGTTAAAACTTGTGTTTGGTATTTGCAGAACAGTATGTCTTGTAATAATTTGTTAAGATTCCTCGATTTCCTTCCTGTTGCTTTAGTGTTCTGCGTCGGCAGGGCCGGGCCCGCGCGTGCCTCAGCCGCCGTTGGGTCGTCCGGATTGTGAGGACGGGACCAAGGGGTGAGAGGCTGCGTGAACAGTGAGGCTCCTGAGTCGCGATGCTCGGGAGTCCCCCTTGACATACAAATAGCCTTTGGGAAGGAAATGCGAAAGTAGGCCTTAGCGTTTTACGTCGGTTGGGCCCGGCCCCGCACATGCCTCAGCCGCCATTGGGTTGTCCTGATCGCCAAGACGAGACCAAGGGGTGAGGGGCTACGTGACCAGTTAGGCTCCTGAGTCGCGATGCTCAGGAGTCCCCCTTGACTTATGAACGGACCTCCATACCTGTCCTTGCCGAGGTCTCGCTTGGGAGGGGTGCGCGACTACCAGGTCCGGGGACCTGGCAGGGTGGCGTACGCTAGGTGTGACCTGAGCGCAGCCCCCGTGCCCAGCCCCCTCGCGTGGCTCTCCCGAGGGGAAAGCGTTGCGATGAGGCTGGACACCGAGCCGGGTGGCTCCCTGAGGTTGATGCAGCCATGGGGCCGCCCTCAGTTGTTTATCACCAGCGCGGAGCATAGCGCTTCCGCACTTGCACGGGCATAGCCGCTCCTCGACCGTGTCGACTGCCAGCAAGGAGCATGGTGCTTCCACTAGTACGTGGGTGGGGGCTCCCTCTGAGTGGAACCCCCGGCCGTGTACAGCCCCGCCCTGACATGTGGCTTGCACGACAGGGCTAGAAGTGGTGTGTTTGGGCACTCGTGAGCCAGCGCGGGACTTACGAGGCCCTACCTCAAGGCGGGTTGCACCTAAACTTGATTCTTGACAGCTATGGTGACCCTGTGAGATGGTTAGACAACCTGCACCGAATGAATCTCCTGAGGATATCGCATGAGAAGGCCAAACACCAGTGACCCCAGGAGGTGATGTGAACGGGGACGGCCCGCCAGACATAGCTCAGTCGCTGGGTGATGTCTACTACGCAAACTTCTTCTTGTAGACGTTGTTGGGCCTCCAAGTGCAGAGGTTTGTAGGACAATAATAAATTTCCCTCAAGTGGATGACCTAAGGTTTATCAATCCGTGGGAGGCGTAGGATGAAGATGGTCTCTCTCAAACAACCCTGCAACCAAATAACAAAGAGTCTATTGTGTCCCCAACACACCCAATACAATGGTAAATTGTATATGTGCACTAGTTCGGCGAAGAGATGGTGATACAAGTGCAATATGGATGGTAGATATAGGTTTTTGTACTCTGAAAATATAAAAACAACAAGGTAACTAATGATAAAAGTGAGCGTAAACGGTATTGCAATGCGTTGAAACAAGGCCTAGGGTTCATACTTTCACTAGTGCAAGTTCTCTCAACAATAATAACATAACTGGATCATATAACTATCCCTCAACATGCAACAAAGAGTCACTCCAAAGTCACTAATAGCGGAGAACAAACGAAGAGATTATGGTAGGGTACGAAACCACCTCAAAGTTATTCTTTCGGATCGATCTATTCAAGATTTCGTACTAGAATAACACCTTAAGACACAAATCAACCAAAACCCTAATGTCACATAGATACTCCATTGTCACCTCAAGTATCTGTGGGTATGATTATATGATATGCATCACACAATCTCAGATTCATCTATTCAACCAACACAAAGAACTTCAAAGAGTGCCCCAAAGTTTCTACCGAAGAGTCAAGACGAAAACGTGTGCCAACCACTATGCATAGTTTCATGGGCGGAACCCGCAAGTTGATCATCAAACACATACATCAAGTGGATCACGTGATATTCCATTGTCACCACAGATAAGCACGGCAAGACATACATCAAGTGTTCTCAAATCCTTAAAGACTCAATCCGATAAGATAACTTCAAAGGGAAAACTCAATCCATTACAAGAGAGTAGAGGGGGAGAAACATCATAAGATCCAACTATAATAGCAAAGCTCGCGATACATCAAGATCGTATCACCTCAAGAAGACGAGAGAGAGAGAGAGAGAGAGAGATCAAACACATAGCTACTGGTACATACCCTCAGCCCCGAGGGTGAACTACTCCCTCCTCGTCATGGAGAGCGCCAGGATGATGAAGATGGCCACTGGTGAGGGATCCCCCTCCGGCAGGGTGCCGGAACAGGGTCCCGATTGGTTTTCGGTGGCTACAGAGGCTTGCGGCGGCGGAACTCCCGATCTATTGTGTTCCCCGATGGTTTTAGGGTATATGGATATATATATAGGCGAAAGAAGTCGGTCAGGGGAGCCAAGAGGGGCCCACGAGGGTGGAGGGCGCGCCCCCTGCCTCGTGCCTTCCTTGTTGCTTCCCTTATGTACACTCCAAGTCTTCTGGATTGCTTCCGTTCTAAAAATAACTCTCCCGAAGGTTTCATTCCGTTTGGACTCCGTTTGATATTCCTTCTCTGCGAAACACTGAAACAAGGAGAAAAACAGAAACTGGCACTGGGCTCTAGGTTAATAGGTTAGTCCCAAAAATAATATAAAAGTGCATAGTAAAGCCCATTAAACATCCAAGATGGATAATATAATAGCATGAATACTTCATAAATTATAGATACGTTCGAGACGTATCAACATCCCCAAGCTTAATTCCTGCTCGTCCTCGAGTAGGTAAATGATAAAAGAAAGAATTTATGAAGTGTGAATGCTAGCAGGTGCACAAGTTTGATCAATGATAATTTCAATCACCTTTTCTAGCATCATTATATGTCATAACAGTAGCTCATATCATAAAAATTTGCATGATCAAGTAACAAACTATTCACATGTTAAAGTATAGATCATAAACTTTCTTGAAAACTAACAAACCGTGTTATTAGTCATCAACAATTACAATTCATCTTATTTTCAGGAAGAGTCTATGTCAGAGCTTTGATTTAGCAAATCCCGCATACTCAACTATCATATAGTCTTCCATGATTGCTACCACTCAAAGCATATTTTTAGAACAAATAGCATCCATCGAACACAGAGAAAGATAGGGGCTTAATGTTTCGCCTCCCAACTTATTTATCATATAGATAATTGTGAACAATATTAATTCATGATCAAATATATTTGAATGGCCATATATTCTTAGATCTCTCCATCACATGATGCTTGCCAACTAAAGAGTAGGTTGGAATGAGAAGGAATACTATTGACTCTTGCATAAAAGTAAAAGACAGGCCCTTCGTAGAGGGAAGCAGGGATTTGCAGAGGTGCTAGAGCTCGAAGCAAAAACAGAGATGAAAATAACTTTGAGAGGTATGCTTTCATTGTCAACATAACGACCAAGAGTTCCCAATATCTTCCATACTAGATACATTATAGGCGGTTCCCATGCAGAAAGGTAAAGTTTTTACTCCCCCTCCACCAACATTCACACTCCACGGCTTGTCCGAAACAACGGGTGCCGTCCAACTATCAACAGTCCTGAGGGGGTTTTGTTTAAATTATTTGGGAATTTGTTTTTGATCTTTTGATCATAGGACGGGGCATCCCAGTTACCAGCCATTTTCTCGTGAATGATGAGCGGAGTGCACTCATCGTGAGAATAACCCACCTAGCATGGAAGATACTGACAGCCCCTAGTCACTACATGAGCGATTCGGGCATACAAAACAGATTATTATTTGAAGGTTTAGAGTTTGGCACATGCAAATTTACTTGGAACGGCAGGTAAATACCGCATATAGGTAGATATGGTGGACACTCATGGAAGAAACATGGTTCAAGGAATTTGGATGCACAAGCAGTATTCCCGCTTAGTACAGATATTTTGGCTAGCAAAGGATTCTAAATAGCAAGCACCACATGTTAGAGGATCCATAACAATATAACTTCTATACAAATATACCCAAGCATAACTCATTATGCTGTCTTCCTTGTCCAACTTCAACTAATTTGCTCAGGTTTGAAAATAATTAATGGGGTTCACAATCATAGAAGATGTCCAAGATAGTATATTTATATTTGAAATCTCTCTTCCTTCAATATTCTTTCATGAATTGTTCAAGTGACCAATACAATGTTTGCTAACCTTCAATAAATTTACCACCTCTACTTCTTATATGTGACGTCATTACTCCCCATGGGATAAGCATATGAAACATATATAATTTCAGATTTATGATATTCAAATCATTCAACCATTTACTCATAGGATATAAGTGAAGCACACGAGTAAATGACAAACTACTCCAAAAAGATACAAGTGAAGATCAATGAGTAGTTAAATAATTGTGTAGCTATGTGAAGACTCTCTCTCATTTAAGAATTTCAGATCTTGATACTTTATTCAAACAGCAAGCAAAACAAAATAAAATAAAATGACGCTCCAAGAAAAACACATATCATGTGGTGAATAAAAATATAGCTCCAAGTAAAGTTACCGATGAACGAAGACGAAAGAGGGGATGCCTTCCGGGGCATCCCCAATCTTAGACACTTGGTTATCCTTGAATATTACCTTGGTGTGCCTTGGGCATCCCCAAGCTTAGGCTCTTGCCACTCCTTATTCCATAGTCCATCGAATCTTTACCAAAAACATGAAAACTTCACAACACAAAACTTAACAGAAAACTCGTAAGCTCCGTTAGCGAAAGAAAACAAAACACCACTTCAAGGTACAGTAATGAACTCATTATTTATTTGTAATGGTGTTAAACCTACTGTATTCCAACTTCTATATGGTTTATAAACTATTTTACTAGCCATAGATTCATCAAAATAAGCAAACAACACACGAAAAACAGAATCTGTCAAAAACAGAACAGTCTGTAGTAATGTGTATCAAACGCAAACTTCCGGAACTCAAAACATTCTACCAAAATAGGAAGACCTAGATAATTTGATTATTGATCTTCTGCAATTGGAATCAGTATTTTATCACGTTCTGGTGATTTTAAACAATTGTTTTCGTGAACAGAAAGTTTCTGGAATTTCCAGCAAGATCAAATAACTATCATCCAAGAAGATCCTATAGGTCTTACTTGGCACAAACACTAATTAAAACATAAAACCACATCTTAACAGAAGCTAGATGAGTTATTTATTACTAAACTGAACCAAAAAGCAAGGGACTAAAATAAAATTGGGTTGCCTCCCAACAAGCGCTAACATTTAACGCCCCTAACTAGGCATGATGATTTCAATGATGCTCACATAAAAGATAAGAATTGAAACATAAAGAGAGCATTATGAAGAATATGACTAGCACATTTAAGTCTAACCCACTTCCTATGCATAGGGGTCTTGTGAGCAAACAATTTATGGGGACAATAATCAACTAGCATAGGAAGGCAAAACAAGCATAACTTCAAAATTTTCAACACATAGAGAGGAAACTTGATATTATTCAACTCCTACAAGCATATATTCCTCCCTCATAATAATTTTCAGTAGCATCATGAATTAATTCAACAATATAACCAGCACCTAAAGCATTCTTTTCATGATCTACTTGCATAGAAATTTTATTACTCTCCACATAAGCAAAATTCTTCTCATGAATAATAGTGGGAGCAAACTCAACAAAATAACTATCATGTGATTGAAAATTAAGATCAAGATGACAAGTTTCATGGTTATTATTATTCTTTATAGCATACGTGTCATCACAATAATCATCATAAATAGGAGGCATGCTTTCATCATAATAAATTTGCTCATCAAAACTCGGGGGACAAAAAATATCATCTTCATCAAACATAGCTTCCCCAAGCTTGTGGCTTTGCATATCATTAGCATCATGGGTATTCAAAGAATTCATACTAACAACATTGCAATCATGCTCATCATTCAAAGATTTAGTGCCAAACATTTTAATGCATTCTTCTTCTAACACTCTGGCACAATTTTTCTTTCCATCATACTCACGAAAGATATTAAAAAGATGAAGCGTATGAGGCAAACTCAATTCCATTTTTTTGTAGTTTTCTTTTATAAACTAAACTAGTGATAAAACAAGAAACTAAAAGATTCGATTGCAAGATCTAAAGATATACCTTCAAGCACTCACCTCCCGGGCAACGGCGCCAGAAAAGAGCTTGATCTCTACTACGCAACCTTCTTCTTGTAGACGTTGTTGGGCCTCCAAGTGCAGAGGTTTGTAGGACAGTAGAAAATTTCCCTCAGGTGGATGACCTAAGGTTTATCAATCCGTGGGAGGCGTAGGATGAAGATGGTCTCTCTCAAACAACCCTGCAACCAAATAACAAAGAGTCTCTTGTGTCCCCAACACACCCAATACAATGGTAAATTGTATAGGTGCACTAGTTCGGCGAAGAGATGGTGATACAAGTGCAATATGGATGGTAGATATAGGTTTTTGTAATCTGAAAATATAAAAACAGCAAGGTAACTAATGATAAAAGTGAGCATAAACGGTATTGCAATGCTAGGAAACAAGGCCTAGGGTTCATACTTTCACTAGTGCAAGTTCTCTCAACAATAATAACATAACTGGATCATATAACTATCCCTCAACATGCAACAAAGAGTCACTCCAAACTCACTAATAGCGGAGAACAAACAAAGACATTATGGTAGGGTACGAAACCACCTCAAAGTTATTCTTTCGGATCGATCTATTCAAGAGTTCGTACTAGAATAACACCTTAAGACACAAATCAACCAAAACCCTAATGTCACCTAGATACTCCATTGTCACCTCAAGTATCTGTGGGTATGATTATACGATATGCATCACACAATCTCAGATTCATCTATTCAACCAACACAAAGAACTTCAAAGAGTGCCCCAAAGTTTCTACCGAAGAGTCAAGACGAAAACGTGTGCCAACCACTATGCATAGGTTCATGGGCGGAACCCGCAAGTTGATCACCAAAACATACATCAAGTGGATCACATGATATCACATTGTCACCACAGATAAGCACGGCAAGACATACATCAAGTGTTCTCAAATCCTTAAAGACTCAATCTGATAAGATAACTTCAAAGGGAAAACTCAATCCATTACAAGAGAGTAGAGGGGGAGAAACATCATAAGATCCAACTATAATAGCAAAGCTCGCGATACATCAAGATCGTATCACCTCAAGAACACGAGAGAGAGAGAGATCAAACACATAGCTACTGGTACATACCCTCAGCCCCGAGGGTGAACTACTCCCTCCTCGTCATGGAGAGCGCCGGGATGATGAAGATGGCCACCGGTGAGGGATCCCCCCTCCGGATGGGTGCCGGAACAGGGTCCTGATTGGTTTTGGGTGGCTATAGAGGCTTGCGGCGGAGAAACTCCCGATCTATTGTGTTCCCCGATGGTTTTAGGGTATATGGATATATATAGGCGAAAGAAGTCGGCCAGGGGAGCCACGAGCGGCCCATGAGGGTGGAGGGCGCGCCCAGGGGGTGGGCGCGCCCCCTGCCTCGTGCCTTCCTTGTTGCTTCCCTTACGTACACTCCAAGTGTTCTGGATTGCTTCCGTTCCAAAAATAAGTCTCCCGAAGGTTTCATTCCGTTTGGACTCCGTTTGATATTTATTTTCTGCGAAACACTGAAACAAGGAGAAAAACATAAACTGGCACTGGGCTCTATGTTAATAGGTTAGTCCCAAAAATAATATAAAAGTGCATAGTAAAGCCCATTAAACATCCAAGATGGATAATATAATAGCATGAATACTTTGGAGACGTATCACTGGGTTTATCGATACGTTGGAGACGTATCACTGGGTTTATCGACACTGCAGGGACAGACCCGAGCACATACGCCATGCCCAGTCTTCTCATGTGAAAAATCCTGAAGAAAGACAACCGACGAGCGGCTCCCGTGGTGGCGAGGCACCGGGTCGCGTGCCGTAGCTCATCCGCCCGCGATTAGCTCATGCGAGAACCAAGCACCAAGGACCATGGGAGGTGACGTACACGGGAGCTCGCCCGTGAGCCAGAGCTCAGCCTCTTAGATTTAGCGACGCTGCAGGGACGGACCCGAGCACATACGCCATGCCAGCCCTTAATCATGAGGCGGTCGTGGGTGGGTTCGCAAGGGCGTACGACGTTCATGGCATCGAAGTGCCGGACTGGCAGGTGCTAAGCATAAAGTAACTCATCGGAGGAGGCAAGCTAGTTCAGGTAAATGCGAGAACGACACATACCACACGGACGGACCCATGCAGCCCGGGGATGATGCAGCCCGAGGGGCGCCCCCAACAGAGTAAGTTAAAGATGCAAAAGGATACAAGTCGCAGGGACAGGCCCGTGCGACCTGGGGATAATGCAGCTCGAGGGGCGCCCCCAACTGAATGAACCGAAAAGGGTCACCTGGTACCGTTGCTGAAGAGGTGTTGAAGTAGTTGAAGACGCGTGCTGAAGAAGTTGCTCCTCACGAGCCACCTGGGTCCTGAACCTCGGGAGGCTCTGGGGGCTCGGGATGCCTGTCAGAATGATTGCACAGTACATTACTATCCCAATTACTATGTGGATCCTCTGTCCTGTTTTTTCTAAACCGAACAGAGCCTCGGGGGCTACTATCCATATACAGGTTTATTTCTCTATATGAAAAGATTCTTAGAGCATTACGTCGCATACCTCAAAGCCTGTTAGTAGGCTGCAGAAGGCTTCGTTCAGTCCATTTTGGCTGACTAAACCTTCTCCATAACCGCACCCATCAGGGTGCGGTGCTCCTCCACAATGAAGCACCTTGCAGTGCTTCCTCCAGAGCGTTGGGCGCCTCCGGATTAGTGGAGGCTGCCGACGAAGCTAATGCTCCTCCCCCCTCTTTCGGAGGTGGCTGCTCATCCGACCCTGGAGCCATGTTGGTCTCCGGAATGGTGTTCGGCTGGGGCCCAGATTGTTAGGGGTCCCCACCGTCGGTTCTCATAGAGGCCGCCTCCCCTAGGTCTTCAACGACCGAGGTATTAACCTCGGGCGCTTTCTCGACAGCCTCGTTCGCCCCCCTCTTCCAGGAGAGGTCCTTCGGGATGACACCTCAGTGTCCTCCATGACGATAGGCGAGGGGGCTCGCGGCGGCATCTCGCTCTCTGCCTTTTCGGGTGGCAGAGAGTTCCCCTCCGATAATGTAGTTTGCGGGAGCTCGCGGGGAGGGCTAAAAGGAAAAATAGCAAAATAACTTATATGATGGAAATAGGAGGACCGAAGATAAACAGTAAGTTTCTGAATACTTACGATTCGGCCAGGGGCTTCACCCTGGGAGGTCTCTTGGGGACTAGTTCATACTCCGAGTCCGAACTGTCTGGGAGGGTCACCTTCCCTCTCTTGGGCACCTCCCCCTTCAGGTCCTTGGAGGCCGGCATCTTCTTCTTCCTCCCCTTACGAGGGGAGTCGCTTTCCACCTCCTCCTCCTCTTCTTCCTCGTCTCCATCATGGGAAGAGAGGGCTTCGGTCTCTCCGGCCACTATGTCCGAAGGACCTTTGTGGCGGGGGTTGCCCTTGGCCTCCTTGCCTTTCTTCTTCTTGGCCCTCTTCTCCGGCACCTGATACGGCGCCGGGACCAGCATCTCCATTAGCTGGCAGGTGGCTAGGTTCTCAGGCAGCGGCGCCGGACAGTTGATCCGCTTTGCCTTTGCAGTCCAGCCCTGTACGGATGACAGGCTATATTATCTTTATTATATTTGAAGTATTGACCAGATAAATCTTCGAAAAGATTATGCTTACCGCCGAGGCCGGGTTCTTGCTGTCGAGTCCGATGTCCTCGGTCCTCATCGGCCACCTTTTTTGGGCCTTGAAGAGCTGCTTCCATATGTCTTCGTGTGTGGTGCCGAAGAAGCACTTGAAGGTCCGTGGCTCCTTCGGATTGAACTCCCACATGGGGGAGGCCCGGAGTTGGCAGGAAAGGATACGGCAGAAGAGCATCACTTGAATCACGTTTGTGAGACCAGTGTTCGCACCCAACACGTTGGAGATGCATTTATGTAGCATCTTCACCTCCAGTTGGGACCCCCAATCAAGGCCCTTGGCGGACCATGAGGTGAGTCTCGTGGGGGGTCCGGATCTGACATCAGGCGTGGCCGCCCATTTGGTGTTGCGTGGTTCGATGATGTAGAACCACTCCTGCTGCCACATCTTGACAGTCTCAACGAATGCCCCTTTGGGCCTGACGGGATTGGGGAGCTTGCTTACCATGGCCCCGCCACATTCCGCATGGTTTCCGTCGACCACCTTCGGCTTCAGATTGAAAACCTTGAGCCATAGGCCGAAGTGTGGCGGGATGCGGATAAGAGCCTCACACACGACGATGAACGCCGATATGTGGAGGAAGGAATTTGGGGCTAGATCGTGGAAATCTAACCCATAGTAGAACATGAGGCCTCGGACGAAGGGGTGGAGGGGAAACCCTAGCCCCCCCAGAGGAAATGGGGGATGAACATGACCCTCTCACCAGGCGCCAGAGTAGGAATGACCTGATCTTTGTCTGGGATCCTATGTGCGATATCCGCGGATAGTAGCCGCGCTCCAGAGATCCTTGACATCCTTTTCGGTGACGGAGGAAGCCTCCCACTTTCCCTTGGAACCGGACCCGGCCATTGCTGGGGAGGGTGGCGGCGTTGGGAAAGATCAAGGTTGTGGGCGCTGGAGCTTGGAGGTGGGAAGACGGAGCTAGAAGAAGGTGTGGTGAAAAAGGAGGGATCTTTATCCTATTATAGACAGTGAAAACACCAAATGTCCCCCTCTCAAGCCATAAACTTCGCATGTTCCCAACGAGATTGTGGGGGTTGGGTTACCCAAACCACATTGATGAGAATCCCGTAATGGGCGGGCATGATCTCTGTTTTGATGAGACGTGCCAATGAGTTATAGACCTCAAAACGCGAAATGGGAGGCGTGAAAACGGTTCGAAATGTTAAAGAGTCAAGTGTGACGCTTCACCAAAAAAGTTGTCAGTAAAAGAAACTGTTCCTATTTTGACATCTTGCCTTCGTGGCTAAGGGTTGTATTGATTGTGCAGAGCCGGATACAATTCCTTTATGCAGGAAGCTAACTTAAAATATTCAAGAGAAGGAACCCGCCTTGCAATGCCGAAGATAGTACGCGTGCCGAACACATCGTCATCGAAGACTGGTTCAGGGGCTACTAAGGGAGTCCTGGATTAGGGTGTCCTCGGGTGTCCGGACTATTCGATATGGGCTGGACTGATGGGTCGTGAAGATAAAGCAAAAGACTATCCCCATGTCCGGGTAGGACTCCTATATGCGTGGACGACAAGTTTGGTGTCTGGATATGTTATTTCCTTCCTCTAGTGACCGACACTGTACAACCCTAGGCCCCTCCGGTGTGTATATAAACCGAAGGGTTTAGTCTGTAGAAAGGAGGAGAATAATCATAGGCTAGACAAACTAGGGTTTAGCCATTACGATCTCGAGGTAGATCACCTCTTGTAACCCTCTATACATATCGAATATAAATCGAGCAGGACGTAGGGTTTTACCTCCATAAAGAGGGCCCAAGCTGGGTAAACATCATGTCCCTACTGTCCCTTGTTACCATCGATCCTCAGACACACAACTTAGGACCCCCTATCCGGGATCTGCCGGTTTTGACACCGATGGATGCCGCCATGAATTTTGCTAGAGCTGGGCGTCCAAGGATTCCATTGTACGACAGGGGGAGGTCGACCACATCAAACACAACTTTCTCTTTCTGGTAGTTCAACTCTCCTCTGAACGTCACTGGCAACGTGATCTTTCCCTTAGGATGAATCCTACCGGGGTTGATTCCTTGAAACGTGCCTGTGACCTTGAGTCCTCCTCTGCTATTTCAAGTTTGCTGATGACCTTTGGGGAAATCAGATTCAAACCGGCCCCGCTGTCAACTAACATCTTTGTGACTTTGAGGTTGTGGATTGTTGATGAGACCAACAATGGCAAGCATCCTACCAGAGTGGTGCGGTCAGGATGGTCCTCTTCGTCAAAGATGATGGGTGTGCGTGACCACTTGAGAGGCTTTCGAGACTCTACCACTGGCTCCACGGCATTGACCTCACGCGCCCACCGTTTAAGTTGGCGGTGAGACGAGTGTAGAGATGCACCTCCGTCAATGCACATGGCGATGTGGCCTTCTGGAATTCCTGCTTGCTGGTGTCCTCTTCATCCCCTCCATCACTGCCATCATCGCAATCTTCCTTCTCTCTGCCCCTGGCGGGTTTTCCTTGGTTCCGAATACCCTTGCCCGGGCCATATACTTCACCGCTTCGGCCCTTCCCGCCAGTGCCATTCTCACCTTTTTCCTTATCACGCTTCTCATATCCAGCCCTCTGCTTCTTGACGAGCTATTCAACCTGATGGCAATCTTGGAGATCGTGGCCCTTGGTCCGATGAATCTTGCAATATGGACCATCACCTTTCCCAGCTTTCTCAGCAGCCGCAGCCTCCCGGCAGTCAATGCAGGCGGCAACTTCCTTGCGGGGGGCTTCAGCCTTAGCCTTCTTGCCGGTACTAGGCGTGCCAGATCCCTCAACGGTCAATACTGGTTTATCCTTGCGCTTCTTGTTGTGCTTCTTGTTCTTCTTCTTCTAACTGGTAGCCTCGTCGTCATCTTCTGAGTCGACGTGAACGCCATCCTCTTCTCCAAGGAGTTTCCTCCCCTCCTCCACCCGAGCACACTTGTCCACCAAGGTGTAAAGTTCCTTCACAGTCTTTGGCAACCGGACGTTAATCTCGGATCGTATCCGACGGTTGCGTACGTTGGACTGGAACGCAACTATCACAGCTGCCGAGTGGATATCCGGAATATTCCTCTGAACTTGGCTGAACCTCTGCATGTACTTCTGCAGAGTCTCTCCTTCCTTCTGCAGGAGAAGCTGCAAATCACTGGGCCACCCTGGTTCTTGGTGGCCGCCCATGAAGGCGCCAACGAACTCATGGCACACGTCAGCCCAGGTCGAGATAGAGTTATCTAGCAGATGCATTAGCCACGACCTCACGTTTGGCTTGAGCGCCAAAGGGAAGTAGTTGGCAAAAACTTTCTCATCTCTTCCCCCGGCAGCTTGAATAGCGATGGTGTAGATGCTCAAGAACTCTGCCAGGTTCAGCCTCCCGTCGTACTTTTCTAGAATCTCTTGCTTGAACGTGCGAGCGGATGGCCAACGGACTTGCCGCAGCTCACGGGTGAAGGCAGGGCACCTAGCGTCGAAAGGCAGGTACTCGCCTCTACCGAGCGCAAGCTCATCGATGTTGAAGGCAATGAGCCCATTGGACTGGCGGTGGTCATCACAGCGTCGCCCGATGGTGACGTGTGTGTCCTCCATCTGCCTGTCCTTTGGGGCTCGCCGTTGACCCTGACATGCTCGAGGGTCGAACGAAGCCATCGAGACGTCACCAAGCTCTTGGTTGTGCGACCCTCGTGTTGGTTGCCGTGGTGGGGATTGTATCAAGGGGGTGGCCCCTTCCGCACGACCAGTAGCGTGGTCCCCGTTGTCGTCTGAGGAGGCCGTGGCGGGCCAGCTCACTGTGAGCCTCCAGCCTCGGCAAAGCCAATCAGACTCTGAATGGTGGCTCTCCACTCATCCATCTGATTGGCTGCCGGTGGAATCGTCAGCAAAAGCTGGGCCCGCGCCATGGCCTCCGAAGCGGTGCTTGGCATCGATGATGATGATGTAGATTGCAGCGTCACCCGGCTCCTGAAGGTGCTGGCGGTGGCTGCGCTGGGCTCTCGTCGTCGTGAGCCAGTCACTAGGATGGTATGGTGATGAGGTGATGGCGCGCATGGGCCAACTACTCCGTCCGGAGCATTGGCTGCGCCAGCTTGCTCTGGAGGCGGTGCGTATCCTACGACCGTGCCAACGGCGGGGGCGGCCGTAGGATTGCGGTTTACCTCGAGACAAATGTCACCGCCGTGGCTATGCCCCTCGGCCAGGCCGGGAGGGACAGAAGGAATAATCTCTCTACCCATACCTCGTGGAGCGTGGTCGCCGGGATGTTGTTGACGCTGTCCTTCTCCGGTGCCTCCCGCTTGTGCTTCGGGCGCGGGGGAAGTGGTGACAACGCCGCCTGCGCCGGCCGCGTCCCCCGCAGCGCCCGCATCCTCCTATGTCTCTGCGTTCCCTGCGGCGGCGGCGGCCGAAGGCGGCGGGGCCTTCGAGGTGGACAGATGAGGTGCGACACCGGAGTTCTTCTTGGGTGCTATAGTTGATGGAGCCGTCAATGATGAAAATGGGGATGAAGATGACGCGCCGCTCACGCTCTCGGGTTCGCACAAGTGCTCCCATACCTAGTGCGCCAAAGATGTCGTGGGAAACCACGGGCACCTATGGGGCCAAAGAGCCCCTTTTCGTTCGGCGGGGGGATGGGCACGTTGCACAAACAGCGGAGAAGCGTAACACAGCATGACAGAGAACACACAGGCAGTTTTTACCCAGGTTTGGGCCGCCGCGAGGCGTGAAACCCTACTCCTGCTTTGGTGGATTGATGGTGGAAAAATGCAGCGCTCTTGCCCGGCAAGGTTGCCTCGAGGCGAGAGTGGCTACGCGCGTATGAGGATGAGGGGGTCCGAATCCTTTCTACGGTTGCCATGGGCCTCCTTTTATAGATCAAGGGGTCACAACAATGGCAAATCAGTATTTACGTACTGATTAGATAGCAAACAGTGATATCATACCTAACTCTACAAGATGACAGAGCCCATTAAATGCTCTGCTCAGTGTCACATCATAGTTCGCCCGGTAGGCCCTGCCGGGCTGTTTTGCCACCTTCGCGCCTGCTTGCTTGACACGTCTCAGGACGGGTGTCGCTTGGAGGTATTTTCTGTAGGAAGTGGCTGCCATGTGGCAGAGAGCAACCAGTTAGTCACTTAGGAGCTTGACACTGCACTGATTCACGACGTGTGTCACTACGGGGTGGTATGGTGGAGTAATTTGCCTCCATGAGCCCGGATAGGCCTGCCGGGGCGTTCTTTGGAGGCTTGCTTCCGGGGCAACTCCAACCTCGCCAGGCTCGCCTGCCTGGCAAGGGAGGTCCTTCCCGTAGTGGAAAGTTGGCTCTCTGTCTAGTCTTGGTCTTCTTGATCTGCATGTTGGCCTTCAGAGAACTGATCCTTCGTGTCTTGATCTGACCTTGGTGTTGTGATCTTGCTCTTTGGCCTGTGCATAGTCTGGGCAACGGACCTAGGGTCTGTTGCACCGACATCTTCCTTATGAGTGGCGGTCGGGGACGAGCGATGGTCTTCTCCTACCAATCTATCCCCCTAGGAGCATGCGTATTAGTACTTTGTTTTGATGGCTAATAAACTTTGGCAATAAGTATGTGAGTTCTTTATGACTAATGTTGAGTCCATGGATTATACGCACTCTCACCCTTCCACCATTGCTAGCTTCTTCGGTACCGTGCATTGCCCTTTCTCATCGTGAGAGTTGGTGCAAACTTCGTCGGTGCATCCAAACCCCGTGATATCATGCACTCTTTCACACATAAGCCACCTTATATCCTCCTCAAAACAGCCACCATACCTACCTATTATGGCATTTCCATAGCCATCCCGAAATATATTGCCATGCAACTTCCACCATTCCATTTTATCATGACACACCATCATTATCATATTGCTTTCATATGCATGAAGCATTCATATAGATTCATATCTTTGTTCTAGTATTGAGTTGTAAGTAAATAAAAGTGTGATGATCATCATTACTAGAGCATTTTCCCATGCCAGGAAAGGATGATGGAGACTATGATTCCCCCACAAGTCGGGATGAGGCTCCGAACTTAAATAAATAAAAGAGGCCAAAGAGCCCAAAATAAATAAATAAAAAGAGGCCAAAGAGCCCAAAAAGAAAAATAAAAAAATGAGAGAAAAAGAGAGAAGGGACAATGTTACTATCCTTTTTCCACACTTGTGCTTCAAAGTACCACCATGTTCTTCATGATAGAGAGTCTCCTATTTTGTCACTTTCATATATTACTAGTGGAAAATTTTCATTATAGAACTTGGCCTATATATTCCAATGATGGGCTTCCTCAAAATGTCCAAGGTCTTCATGAGCAAGCAAGTTGGATGCACACCCACTTAGTTTTGTTTTGAGCTTTCATACACTTACAGCTCTAGTGAATCTGTTGCATGGCAATCCCTACTCCTTGCATTGACATTAATTGATGGGCATCTCCATAGCCCATTGATTAGCCTCGTTGATGTGAGACTTTATAATAGTAGTAGATGCAGGAAGGAGTCGGTTTGCTTGTCACGGACGTGATGCCTATATTTATGATCATTGCCTTAGATATCGTCATAACGTTGCGCTTTTCTATCAATTGCTCAACAGTAATTTGTTTACCCACCGTATGCATTCTTTCAAGAGAGAAGCCTCTAGTGAAAATTATGGACCCAGGTCTATTTTTATCATATTATTGCACGGAAGTTGCAACGCAACGCGAGTAGTGGTCACTTTTATGGAGGAATTTATGGCTCTCGCGTAGCTGCAAGGCTAGGAGTCTCACTGAAGCCCAATGATCCTATCTTACATGAAAAATCTTTAGATTTTGAGGCAATGCAGCACCACGAGTTTGTTAAGCATGGAGCCCAGAACTATGACTATAACCAAATGTTCGATAAAAAAAACCTATCATATCTGTTATTTTGCCTGCACCTACTCTTTTTGATTTCCAGAGTAAACAAAGATATTTCATTTATGAGAGTGAGGCATGCAAGTACAACGCGGGAGTAGAAGCCACTCATCGGGCAGAGGAGGAGGCACGGAGAGCCTCCACGAGCTACCACTTTGATTATTACCCAGACCAACGATGGTGATTACCAAGCTAGGAAAAAGCCTAACCTTGGGGGAGTAAGTTTTCTCACCGATATATTCATGTTCACATGCTTCATTCCAGCTGTCGATGTTCAACCTCTTTCATTGTATGATTCATGTTAGTTTTATTTTCTCGCTTTCTTCTTGTGTGTTTGGAAAACTTTGAGAAAATCCAAAAATATTTCTTGCTTCTTTTCGGTTTTTCTTTCCAGCTTAATTAGTTATAGTATTAAAAGAAAAACCATTTTCTCGTTTCTTCTTTTACTTGTTGGCAGCTTTTCGGTGTAAATAGTTTTTCTCATTTTTTCATTCGTTAATTTACTTCCTACAAGAAAAATCAAAAACTCAAAAAATATTTCACTGTGTTTCTCTGAAATTCTTTTCTTTTATTGACTCGTTGTAAGGAGAAGACCACGATGAAAATGTTGAGTGGATCTCATATGCATTATTGTTGATCTCACAGAGACCCATATTACTTGGTCTTCTCCTTTGAATTAAATGTTTGCAAATTCCAGCTTAGTCCATGACACTCTTGCACTATTATTGTTTTCATATCATTCGGTCGTGCAAGTGAAAGTAAAAACTACAAAAAAAATACTTCTATGATGATACGTCTTTGTCACAATAGGTCACGTTTTCTGTCATGCATGTACATCTATGACGATTTTATGACAGAATCAAGATAGTCGTACTTGTGCTGTCGTAGAAGTGTTCCATGACAATACTGAAATTAGCATCACGGAAGTGTCCACTTCCATGACGATAAATGCCGCGTCATGGAAGTGTTTTCGTCAAGGGTAACCAACACGTGGCTTCCACCGTAATGGGTCGTTGTTAAGCTATCAGGTTCCGCTTTTCATCCAATAACCCGTTAATAGCCCGGACCAATGGGGATTTTCCATGTGTAAAATTCCAATTGGTCAAAGGAACCATGTGTCAGCTCACCATTGGGACAGATGTCATCCATTAAATGGACGATAGGTGCCTATGATATGTCGACATGTGTCACGTCCCAACAGTGGCCCATTTAGCTTAAAAGGGCTGGCCGTTTGACTTGGTCAAAAGCAAGCGGGCCGGCCCATGATACAGCATCAAGTGGGCCGTCCAGTATAATACCAGCCCGTTGTCACTTTCCACCCATGTATTTCCCATGTCGTCTTTCGGCCCATATGAGGCTTTTTGTATCTTTGGGCCCTTTAATGGCCCATGGTGACTCTGGCCCATAATAAATAGTAAATTGTTGTATACCCATCAATGGCACATGATTCACATGGGCTGTTTCTAGCCCGTGTTACCTTTCGGCCTACTAAGGGCCTATAAATTGTTGGGCCCCTTTACGGCCCGTGATTACTTTCAGTCCATTACCGGCATGTTCTCCTAATGGGCCAAATTCAGCCCATGGTTAGAACCGGCCCGTTTGTGGTGTGTTAACCCATTGCACCGTTTCTAGCCCGTCATGTATTCGGGCCCATTAACGACCTATTATGCATGTGACAGAATTAATCCTTTGCTGTCTTCCGGCCTGTTAACAGCCTATTACCGTGCTGGCCCGATACCAATTAGGCCCATTTATGGCACATGCCATGGCCCGGTATTGGCCAACGAATTTGTCGGGGGTATGGCCCCAGGGCAGGCAACGGAACCCGGATCCCTTTCAAAAACATCATGGTTTGCGATGCCCCTCAATCCAGCTCGCCCTGGTCGGCTTCCCAATGCAACCCGGCCAGGTGCCGCGACCTGGCCAGCCGGCTAGCGGATGTCGGCTGGCCCCATGAAGTCAACCTCCATCAACAAGTAAGCGTGGCTACAGTGCACCCCCCTTTGCGCTGGCCCCAGTGGGCGCGGCTGTCGTGCCGACCAAGTCGCCGCCTGGGGCGGGCGGCGTCTCGGGGATGCAACCCTGTACCAAGGCGGCGCAGCCGTACCATGAAGACCATCAAGGCGTGCCAATAGTACCCAGTAGCCGCTCGTACCCGCGCCCTGCGGCCCTGGTGTAGCCTGCACCCGATGGACCCGGCGAGACCTGCACCCGGCAGACCCGGCGGCCCCCACTGCCGGCCCCTAGATGCTGACACCAGGGCCCCGCGACCATGTAATATGACCATTGTAACCCCGGGGGAGCAACCTATAAGACCTCCCCGGAGCCCCTCCATGCAAAGGGCTCGCATCTAGTAGAACACACAAACACACACGGAGAGGGAGCTGCCTATGCACTGGCCAGTCTTCCTTCCTCCTCAAGACAGCTCAAGGAGCAAGCTTGTATCCACTTCATATAAACCACACTCGGCAGGACTAGGTGTGTTATCTCTCCGGAGAGCCCTGAACCTGGGTACGTCTCGTGTCTCACCTTGCAGTAATGTTGAGTTTTCACATTAGTAGTACCAGAACGAAAGTTATTAAGGAGGCAGGAAAACCAAACAGAATAGCTTTGGTCTATATACATAACTTATTTTGGTGAACTCGTGTAAAATATTAGTTGTATTTTACTGCAAAGTACATGATAAAACTAGGTTCCAAACATATGACCGTTTACCATGGCTAATGTGTTGTCTATTTCTTCACATTGTACTAACAGCTAAGGATAAAGAGACAAGTTTATAATATGGTAAGCATAGTATGACATCATTCATATCACAAAACAACTGAGAACATAAAAATAGGCAATTGAAACGTTGTGTGGGCAAGTCCAGCACAAAACTAGATTACAGATTAAGATCAAAAGAATATCACTTCTCTCTTTTAAACCTTGTAAGGTGCAATGATACGCTAAGACAACTGTGTATAAATTGAAAAGAGTAATAGACATTGGCTGCAAACAGTGCAGTTCAATGAACAAGTCAGAGTAACTAGTAGCTAAAAGGCATGAGGATTAAGGACTTACAACAAGGGCTTTGACTGGTGTAGTCATGCCCTTCGTTGATGAGGACATCAATACCATTGCTACACCCAAAACCCCTGCTACTATACATACTGGACCAATTACTAGAGCTTGCGCACGCCAATTAAATTACCAGGTACTTTTGTTTCTTGGTAATGATTCTAATGTTCATGAGAATATGATGCTGCCTAAATTGGATACATTTGTTTAGCTTACAAATGAAGGGCCTAGCTTGGACAAGAAGGATGAACATTGGAGCAAGAACAAGCATGGAGATGATGGCATGCACAAGGGGAGAAAGAACGGAGTTTCAAGTGATGATTTCAGGACTTTGAAGCCACCATAATGAGTGCATGAAGGCTTGGACGAAATGTACAAGATGCCACTTCACAAATTTCATCCATAGGCTATTATAGGTGCGGCGTCACCTTATTATTGGCCAGGCCCATGTAATTTCGAGATACTTAAGTATAGGCTATTTTTAGAGTCCGTATGTGTGGGGAAACAAAGTTAGGGTTGGTTTCGGACCCCTCCTACAAGGGGTCACGAAATTCCCCCCCTACTCCTCCATATGTACAGCTCTTAGGGCATTGTTTAGACTTGGGGATTTTTTTAGTTAAAAGTTAGCCAATGCAACTTCCTCTACTTCGTTTGTGTCCAACGAACAGACCCAGACCGCTTTCGGATCCCCACCTTTATCAATACTTCATCTATATTCGCAATATCAGATTTCTTTTATCATGTTCTTGCTTGTTCTTCGATTGCATGCAGGAATAGACCTTCGTGGTGTAGGATCGAAAGTATGTCCAGAAGGGGGGATTAGACTACTTGACCAATTAAAAATCTAGCCTTTTCCCAATTTTAGTTCTTGGCAGATTTTAGCAACTTAGCACAAGTCAAGCAATCAACCTACACATGCAATTCTAAGAGTGTAGCAGCGGAAAGTAAAACAATTGCATATGAAGGTAAAGGGAGGAGATTGAGGGAGCAAACGCAATGTTGACATGGAGATTTTTTATCCGTGGTTCCGATAGGTGGTGCTATCGTACATCCACGTTGATGGAGACTTCAACCCACGAAGGGTAACGGTTGCGCGAGTCCACGGAGGGCTCCACCCACGAAGGGTCCACGAAGAAGCAACCTTGTCCATCCCACCATGGCCGTCGCCCACGAAGGACTGGCCTCACTCAGGTAGATCTTCACGAAGTAGGCAATCTCCTTGCCCTTACAAACTGCTTGGTTCAACTCTACAATCTTGACGGAGGCTCCCAAGTGACACCTAGCCAATCTAGGAGACACCACCTTCCAAGAAGTAACAAATGGTGTGTTGATGATGAACTCCTTGCTCTTGTGCTTCAAATGATAGTCTCCCCAACACTCAACTCTCTCTCATAGGATTGGATTTGGTGGAAATATGATTTGAGTGGAAAGCAACTTGGGGAAGGCTAGAGATCAAGATTTATGTGGTTGGAATGGAATATCTTGACCTCAACACAAGTGTAGGTGGTTCTCTCTCAGAAAATGTATGTTGGAAGTGTAGGCATGTTCTGATGGCTCTCTCCACGAATGAAGAGTGGGTGGAGGGGTATATATAGCCTCCACACAAAATCTAACCGTTACACACAATTTACCAAACTCGGTGGGACCGAATCATGAAACTCGGTCAGACCGATTTAGTTCATAATGTGACCGTTAGGATTTTCGGTGGGACCGACACGTCAACTCGGTGAGACCGATTTCGTTAGGGTTAGGGCGTAACGTAATCTCGGTGAGACCGATTACACAAACTCGGTGAGACCGATTTTGGTAATAGTCAAACAGAGAGTTGGTCAGGCAAACTCGGTGGGACCGATTCGCTCATCTCGGTTGGACCGAAACGTTATGAAAGGGAAACAGAGAGTTTGCATTGCAATCTCGGTGGGACCGATCGCTCATCTCGGTTTGACCGAAACGTTACGAAGGGAAACAGAGAGATTACAATCCCATCTCGGTGAGACCGAGATCCCTATCGGTGAGACCGAAAAGACTAGGGTTTCTGGCAGTGGCTATGTCAATTGAACTCGGTGGCGCCGGATAGAAAGTTTCGGTGGGGCCGAGTTTGACTTTTGGTTTGGGACATATGTGGATGTGAGAAAGTAGTTGAGGGTTTTTGGAGCATATCACTAAGCACTTTGAGCAAGAAACTCATTAAGCAACACCTCACCCCCTCTTGATAGTATTGGCTTTTCCTATGGACTCAATGTGATCTTGGATCACTTAAAATGAAAAATGTAGAGTCTTGTGCTTTGAGCTTGAGCCAATCCTTTGTCATTAGCATTTTGAGGTGTCCACTTTTCTCATCCATGCCATGCCAATCATTGAGCTTTCTTGAAATGTTTATCTTGAAATAGCATTACCTCAATGAGCTATATGTTGTTAGGAATTACCAAAACCACCCAGGGATAGTTGCACTTTCAATCTCCCCCTTTTTGGTAATTGATGACAACATATAGATCAAAGCTTCGACAAATGATAATAAGATTGAAAAACATCGTCGCTTTGAGAAGTATGTGATAAGAAAGAGCTCCCCCTAAATTTGTGCATTATTGAAAATTTGCTTTTGAATGCAAATGCACAATCGATTAGGATCATGGGTTACTCTTCCATGTCACATACATCTTCGTGGAGCGCTCAAAATGATAGAAGTTAAAAGCATGCACTCATCACCAAGCAAGTGAATGATCATATTAGGATATAAGAGATAATATCATCCAACAAGCATTAAGGGTAGCATATGATCAAACACATGATCAAACAAGTATCTCACAAGCACATAAAGTATCTCACACAAGCACACAATAAAAAGTTTCAACCAAAATAGCAAGAGAGATAAAAAGCAACACTCTCTCTCGAAGCCAATGATCTATACATTTTTCTCCCCCTTTGGCAACAAGTTACCAAAAAGTTCAAAAATGCATAGTGCTAAACGACTCTCAGGCTTGATCTTTGGTAGGTGGTGTAGAGATGACTCCAAGGACGAAAGCTTCTGTTGATGTAGCTGGAGCTGGTGGAGTGGCTGCTGGAGGTGGCACTGGAGCTGTAGCTGCTGCAGGTGGCACTGGAGCTGTAGCTGCTGGAGCTGATGCTGTAGCTCGAGTACCTGTGACTGGCAATGCAGCAAATCTCTATCCCCTGGGCACTCTAGCAAAAGCATCTGTAGTAGACTTGCCCTTCTTCTCCTCGGCTTCCTCATGTAGCTGCTCAACTGCAGTTTGGATCTCAGTTACCGTGTCATCCAGATCATAGAATTTTTGCTCAATGATCCTCTCCAAACTCTCCTTGTTTTGAGTCAGGGTGGCCAAGCCCTTCTCAATCCTCAAAGTGGATTGGATCAGATATCCAAGTTGATCTTGTTTGGATTTCAAGAACACTTGAGATGCCTCTTCAACAGTTGGCATCTTTGTAGCTTTCTCTGCCCTTGCCTTCTCTCTCTCTTCTCATGTGCTTGAGCTGATGATGGTTCATTTTCATTCATGACAATAGTGTTGTCTTCATTCAGGGTAGATGGGCAGGTGCTCCTTATCCAATAGATATTTGCCTGTGCCCATCTTGGAGTTGATGAGATCCTGAATTTGTGGGGCATACCCACAGCTTCTCTTCTGATCAGCTGATGTCCTTTTGATTGTCTCCACAATCAGACTCATGACTTTGAACTTTTGAGGCACATCAAACAAATGTATCTAGTTGATAGCATGTCCTCTGATCATCTTGTGATCAACTGACTTGGGTAGCAACGTGCGCCTTAGGATCCAATTGATGGTTGGCAGACCAGACAACAAGAAGTGGACAGATCCAAATTTATGAGTCTCCAAAGCATCATCTGGGATCTCTCTGTACATGTTGGCCATCGTGTTATGGCCTTTCTTCTTTTCAGCATAAACATCCAAGTCATCCTTACTTTCTTTTGGGGCATTGATCAACTGAGCCCATTCTTCAATAGAAGATTGGTACCTTGTACCTTCAGACATCCAAATGATCTTCCCATCTGGGTAGAAGTGGGCAGTGGAGTAAAACTGCATGATCAGCTCATCATTCCACTTGGTGAGCTTCTGGGCAACAAATGTATCAACTCCACATGCTTTGAAGCTGTCATATACACCTGGATAGTGATCTTCATTCTCCTTGATGTACTCCCAGTCAACCCATCTCATGTCACACACTATGGGCTTCTTGTCAAGCAAAATTGTCTCATAAAAGTCTTGTTGTTCCTTAGTGTGAAACCTGTAGTCAACAGCAGTTCTCCTCCTGACAGCGTATGGATCAGACTGTCTCCATAATCTCAGTCCTGAATCCTTCCTGATTTTCATGTTTCTCTGCAACAGGATGTGCATCATTGTGGTCAGGGATCTTGGGCTTCAGCTTTCTCAAAACAAGTGAATCATCATCTTCTTCTTCAGCAGCTTCAGGCACTGGGGCCTTGATCTTCTCCTCAGCAGGAATACTGCTGGTGTTCCTCTTGGGTTTAGGCTTCTGAGCTGGAGCACCAGCCTTGGGAGCAGCTTTGGGCTTAGATGGAGCAGCCCTTGATCTGATTGCATCTCCCATGAGCTTCTGACTTTGGGTGCTGGTGCAGCATCCTCTTGTTCTTCCTCTTCTCTTTCAGAGTCTCTCTTCATTGAGAGCTTGCCTAAGAACTCTAGCAGTAGTGGTTCTTGCCCTCTTCTTCTTCTTACCATCACCTGCTGCTTCACCATCTTCTGATTCAATGGTGAACTTCATAGTTTCACCTGTGGCAACTTTCTTTGGCTTGGAAGCTTCAGCAGTAGAGGCTCTGGCTTTTGACATTGGAACTCTTCTTGCTGGAGCCTTTGTTTTCATTCCAGGCTTTGTTGCAGCAGCAGTGCTATATTCCTTATTCAGCACCTTCTTTCTTGAAGTGGCCTCATCCTCAACAGCCACATAATCTTCATCTTCAGAATCTGAGGTTTTCTTCTTCCTTGTCCTGGTAGCTGCCTTCGGCAAGTTACTAGGTGTGCTCCTGCTGCCCTCATCATAGCTCCCTGAGGGACAAGTGCCCTCACTCAACTGAACCTGCTCTTCAGACTTGTTCTGACTATCACTTTGATTAGACATCTCTTCAAGCTCACTGACAGCAGACCCTGTGAATAGGTTGTAGATGAGGTAGAGTAGATGAGCATCACAAAGTACAGAGGTTTTGCAAAACAATTGAGTCAAAAAGCTTAGTTTTAGTTCTCTACAGAAGTGATCTCGGAGCTACCGAATTGACAAACTCGGTGATACCGAAGCAACTCTTGGAACCTAAACTAGTGAACTTCGTAGAGCCGAGTCACTGTTCGGTGGCACCGAGATTGCTAGGGTTTCACAAAATCCTAAACTCGGTCACACCGATTTGCATGTTTCGGTCAGACCGAAAAGCGCATGTGCAATGGCCAAGGCCGAATCGGTACGCGCGGGTGAAGGGTTTCGAAAATTTTTCCAAATTTTGACCCGTCAGTATATAACCTGACCCTATCGGTGTGACCGAGTGGAACAACTCGGTGGCACCGAGATACAAAACTGCAGGCAATTACTGCAACTCGGTGTGACCGAAAGGTTCTAATCGGTTGCACCGAGATTGAAAACCTAGATCAATTTAGTGATCTTGGTAGGACCGAAAAGGATGAATCGGTCAGACCGAAATGCACAAAGAGGTTTTGGAAGTTTAAGTCTATTACGAATCGGGGACTCCCAGTGCTCCTCAAACAGAGTGGTTCGAATCTGACTTGATCAAACTTTGTGATGTAGCATGAATAGAGTTTGAGACGAGAAAAGCATAGATAGCTAGAGGGAGTTCTTAGGCATTCTTGTACATCCATTTGGCAAAAGAGAAAAAGCCAAACAATCAAAGCAACAAATGGAAGTCCTTGAATGAGTAAAATATGCATCCAACATGCTCACACAATTAAAATGGCAAACGAAATATGTGACAAAGCATGCACAAACACTCTAGCATCTATCAAGCAATTGGCGATGACTAGGTCATCTATATATGAGTATATTGACTTAGGAGTCAAATGAGAACATTTGATCATAGGTCATACTCATCGTTTAAGCACAAGTGGGGTTACCACTTTTACATAAAGCATTGTTGTGCTCACACTATTAGAGTTGCTTTAGCTCAATTCTTAGAGTAAAGCTCCCCCTAGATGTGATATCCCCCCTAAGAGGGATGAACTAACCTTGGGTTTTGTCGATGATGACTTCATGTAGGTGTTGAAGATGTGGATGCTCAATGTTGATGTAGATCATTCGGAGCATCCATTGGAGTGAGTTGCACTTTCAATACCTACACGGGTTAGTCCCACAAGGAACAAGCAAGGATATCCATAGACATAGAGTGATGTATACACAAGATGTTGTCCATGAAAGCATTAGGTTACCTTGTCCCTTGTCTTACCAACAAGAGGGTTTGTGACTCCTTGGACTAGTGCAAGATATGGAAGTTGTTTGCACTTGTCCTTGCCAAAATGATAAGAGTGAAGTATGTTGGCGGAGTCACCCTCAAGAACTCTCTAGTTCTTCTTCTTCGGGATCCACACCATCTTGATGGGAATCCTTGGAGTTGTAGTCGTACTTGATGAAGTAGAACTTGATGTAGTCTTGGGAACCCACTTGACCAAGGCCTTAGGTGCTTCTTCAAATGCATCAATCTCCTCTTGAAGCTTGTCCTTGCCTTTTTGCTTGTGGTCTTGTGGTGGAAGATCATCTTGAGCTTGTGTCCCTTTGAAGGAAGTAGGATCATACTTCTCTTGTTGAGGAACAAACTTCGTCTTGGGGTATTGATCTTCTTCCCACTCAACTCCATTGGCATTGAACTTTCGTTCAAAACCAACACCTTGATTCTTCCGGTGTCTTCCTTGCTTGCGTACAATTTCCTCAAATTGCTTACTTCCGGCAAGGCTCTTGTAAACACCTTTCTCTATAATTCCCTTCAATAAGCTATTTTCTTCCTCAAGTGTAACTTGGCTAAGAGAATCATTAGTGGAATCTAGAGAACTACTAGAAGCAACATCATTGGATTTAGCATGATTGTTTTTACTAATAGATGAAGATTCTTTCTTGTTCTTGTTACTAGATTTAACTTGTGGCATGTAAGTAGACAAGAGTAAATGTTTGGCAATGTAAGACGAACTTTTCTTGCGAAGATCATCATTGATTGCCTTTAAAAACTCATGCTCTTGCTCAAAATTGAGCTTTTCAAAGCGTAGCTTCTCATGAGTCTTTAAAAGTTCTCAATGATCTTCCAAGCTAGTTTCATGAGCTAACTTAAGAGTGTTTAGTTCTTTAGTTAGACGCTCAATCTCCTTATTATCATCATCATTCATTTTATCTTGATTAGCATGATTAATAACACATTCATCATAGTTTTCATACCTAGAGTTGTCAACAAGTAAATTATCATCTCCTAGCAAATCATCTTCATTACTATTGAAATCAACATACCCAGGGTGTGTTACCTTTGGACATTTAGCCATGAAGCATCTCCCACTTCCTTCATTTGGTGATTCAAATATGTCGTAGGAGTTGGTTGTCACAAGTGCTAGTCCGGCAACACCTTCATCTTGAATATATTCGGAGTCGGAGTGATAACTTCTTTCGGAGTGATTGTCGGAGTCGGAGCCGGATACCCTTGATGTCTTCTTTTTGTGTAGCTTCTTGATGACTTATCCTTCCTTTCAGAATCCTTGCTTCTCCGAGAGGGTCTTCGTTCATAACGATCATCTCTACTCCTTCTTTCTCTTGATGGTGATTCTTCTCTTCTACTCCTTCTTTTGGGAGAATCTTCTCTTCTTTTGTAGGGAGCCGTACACTCATTGGAATAGTGTCCGGGTCTTCCACAATTGTAGCAATTACGCTCACGACTAGAAGATCTTTTGTCATTGTAGGACCTTGACTTGGAACTTCTTTCCTTGCTTCTACTTTTGTAGAACTTGTTGAAGTTCTTCACCATTAGGCTCAATTCTTCATTGAAGGTTTGTTTCTCACTTGATGATGTGGGAGCTTCACATGAGGCTTTGTAAGCACCACTTGACTTGTTGTGGAGCTCTTCCTTATCCTTGAGTGACATCTCATGAGCAACAATTCTTCCAATGACTTCCGTTGGCTTGAGATCTTTGTAATTGGGCATCATTTGGATCAATGTGCACACGGTATCATATTTTCCATCCAAGGCTCTTAGGATCTTCTTGATGATGAATTTATCGGTCATCTCTTCACTTCCTAAGCCGGCAATCTCATTTGTGATGAGAGCAAGCCTAGAGTACATTTCAGCGACGCCTTCACCATCCTTCATTTTGAACTTGTCAAGTTGACTTTGAAGCACATCCAATTTGGATTCCTTGACGGAGTCGGTACCTTCGTGCATATCAATCAAAGTATCCCAAATTTCCTTTGCATTCTCAAGACGGCTGATTTTGTTGAATTCTTCGGGGCACAATCCGTTGAAGAGAATATCACAAGCTTGAGCATTGTATTGCAGCATCTTCAACTCTTCCACGGTAGCTTCACGGTTTGGTTCTCTCCCATCAAAGAATTCACCTTGCAAGCCAATACACACAATAGCCCAAACGGCGGGGTTATGTCCAAGAATATGCATTTTCATCTTATGCTTCCAACTAGCAAAATTTGTACCATCAAAGTAAGGACCTCTACGGTGGTAATTTCCCTCGCTAGACGCCATACTCTCCTAGGTTGTGAAACCAAGGCTATGACCACCAAAAGCTATGGAAATCAAAGCAAATGGAGACCAAAGCTCTGATACCACTTGTAGGATCGAAAGTATGTCTAGAGGGGGGTGATTAGACTACTTGACCAAATTAAAAATCTAGCCTTTTCCCAATTTTAGTTCTTGGCAGATTTTAGCAACTTAGCACAAGTCAAGCAATCAACCTACACATGCAATTCTAAGAGTGTAGCAGCGGAAAGTAAAACAATTGCATATGAAGGTAAAGGGAGGAGTTTGAGGGAGCAAACGCAATGTTGACACGGAGATTTTTTATCCGTGGTTCCGATATGTGGTGCTATTGTACATCCACGTTGATGGAGACTTCAACCCATGAAGGGTAACGGTTGCGCGAGTCCACGGAGGGCTCCACCCATGAAGGGTCCACGAAGAAGCAACCTTGTCTATCCCACCATGGCCGTCGCCCATGAAGGACTTGCCTCACTCGGGTAGATCTTCACGAAGTAGGCGATCTCCTTGCCCTTACAAACTCCTTGGTTCAACTCCACAATCTTGACGGAGGCTCCCAAGTGACACCTAGCCAATCTAGGAGACACCACTCTCCAAGAGGTAACAAATGGTGTGTTGATGATGAACTCCTTGCTCTTGTGCTTCAAATGATAGTCTCCCCAACACTCAACTCTCTCTCATAGGATTGGATTTGGTGGAAAGATGATTTGAGTGGAAAGCAACTTGGGGAAGGCTAGAGATCAAGATTTATGTGGTTGGAATGGAATATCTTGACCTCAACACAAGTGTAGGTGGTTCTCTCTCAGAAAATGTATGTTGGAAGTGTAGGCATGTTCTGATGGCTCTCTCCACGAATGAAGAGTGGGTGGAGGGGTATATATAGCATCCACACAAAATCTAACCGTTACACATAATTTACCAAACTCGGTGGGACCGAATCGTGAAACTCGGTCAGACCGATTTAGTTCATAATGTGACCGTTAGGATTTTCGGTGGGACCGACACGTCAACTCGGTGAGACCGATTTCGTTAGGGTTAGGGCATAACGTAATCTCGGTGAGACCGATTACACAAACTCGGTGAGACCGATTTTGGTAATAGACAAACAGAGAGTTGGTCAGGCAAACTCAGTGGGACCGATTCACTCATCTCGGTTAGGCCGAAACGTTACGAAAGTGAAACAGAGAGTTTGCATTGCAATCTCGGTGGGACCGATCGCTCATCTCAGTTTGACCGAAATGTTACGAATGGAAACAGAGAGATTACAATCCCATCTCGGTGAGACCGAGATCCCTATCGGTGAGACCGAAAAGACTAGGGTTTCTGGCAGTGGCTATGTCAACTGAACTCGGTGGCGCCGGATAGACAGTTTCGGTGGGGCCGAGTTTGACTTTTGGTTTGGGACATATGTGGATGTGAGAAAGTAGTTGAGGGTTTTTGGAGCATATCACTAAGCACTTTGAGCAAGAAACTCATTAAGCAACACCTCACCCCCTCTTGATAGTATTGGCTTTTCCTATGGACTCAATGTGATCTTGGATCACTTAAAATGAAAAATGTAGAGTCCTGAGCTTTGAGCTTGAGCCAATCCTTTGTCCTTAGCATTTTGAGGGGTCCACTTTTCTCATCCATGCCATGCCAATCATTGAGCTTTCCTGAAATGTTTATCTTGAAATAGCATTAGCTCAATGAGCTATATGTTGTTAGGATTACCAAAACCACCCAGGGATAGTTTCACTTTCAATCTCCCCCTTTTTGGTAATTGATGACAACATATAGATCAAAGCTTCGACAAATGATAATAAGATTGAAAAACATCGTCGCTTTGAGAAGTATGTGATAAGCAAGAGCTCCCCCTAAATTTGTGCATTATTTAAAATTTGCTTTTGAATGCAAATGCACAATCGATTAGGATCATGGGTTACTCTTCCATGTCACATACATCTTGGTGGAGCGCTCAAAACGATAGAAGTAAAAGCATGCACTCATCACCAAGAAAGTGAATGATCATATAAGGATATAAGAGATAATATCATCCAACAAGCATTAATGGTAGCATATGATCAAACACATGATCAAACAAGTATCTCACAAACACATAAAGTATCTCACACAAGAACACAATAAAAAGTTTCAACCAAAATAGCAAGAGAGATAAAAAGCAACACTCTCTCTCGAAGCCTATGATCTATACATTTTTCTCCCCCTTTGGCAACAAGTTACCAAAAAGTTCAAAAATGCATAGTGCTAATTGACTCTCAGGCTTGATCTTCGGTAGGTGGTGTAGAGATGACTCCAAGGACGAAAGCTTCTATTGATGTAGTTGCGGCTGGTGGAGTGGCTGCTGGAGGTGGCACTGGAGCTGTAGCTGCTGGAGCTGATGTTGTAGCTCGAGTATCTGTGACTGGCACTGCAGCGGATCTCTGTCCCCTAGGCACTCTAGCAAAAGCATCTATAGTAGACTTTCCCTTCTTCTCCTCTGCTTCCTCCTGTAGCTGCTCAACTGCAGTTCGGATCTCAGTTACCTTGACATCCAGACCATAGAATTTCTGCTCAATGATCCTCTCCAAACTCTCCTGGTTTTGAGTCAGGGTGGCCAAGCCCTTCTCAATCCTCAAAGTGGATTGGATCAGATATCCAAGTTGATCTTGCTTGGATCTTCAAGAACACTTGAGATGCCTCTTCAACTAGTTGGCATCTTTGCAGCTTTCTCTGCCCTTGCCTTCTCTCTCTTCTCATGTGCTTGAGCTGATGATGGTTCATTTTCATTCATGACAACAGTGTTGTCTTCAAATTCAGGGTAGATGGGCAGGTGCTCCTTATCCAATAGATATTTTCCTGTGCCCATCTTGGAGTTGATGAGCTCCTGAATTTGTGGGGCATACCCACAACTTCTCTTCTGATCAGCTGTTGTCCTTTTGATTGTCTCCACAATCAGACTCATGACTTTGAACTTTTGAGGCACATCAAACAAATGTAGCAAGTTGATAGCATGTCCTCTGATCATCTTGTGATCACCTGACTTGGGTAGCAACGTGTGCCTTAGGATCCAATTGATGGTAGGCAGACCAGACAACAAGAACTGGACAGATCCAAACTTATGTGTCTCCAAAGCATCATCTGGGATCTCTCTGTACATGTTGTCCATCATGTTATGGTCTTTCTTCTTTTCAGCATAAACATCCAAGTCATCCTCACTTTCTTCTGGGGCATTGATCAACTGAGCCCATTCTTCAATAGAAGATTGGTACCTTGTACCTTCAGACATCCAAATGATCTTCCCATCTGGGTAGAAGTGGGCAGTGGAGTAAAACTGCATGATCAGCTCATCATTCCACTTGGTGAGCTTCTGGGCAACAAATGTATCAACACCACATGCCTTGAAGCTGTCATATACACCTGGATTGTGATCTTCATTCTCCTTGATGTACTCCCAGTCAACCCATCTCATGTCGCACACTATGGGATTCTTGTCAAGCAAAATTGTCTCATAGAAGTCTTGTTGTTCCTTAGTGTGAAACCTGTAGTCAACAGCAGTTATCCTCCTGACAGCATATGGATCAGACTGTCTCCATAATCTCAGTCTTGAATCCTTCCTGATTTTCATGTTCTCTGCAACAGGATGTGCATCATTGTGGTCAGGGATCTTGGGCTTCAGCTTTCTCAAAACAAGTGAATCATCATCTTCTTCTTCAGCAGCTTCAGGCACTGGGGCCTTGATCTTCTCCTCAGCAGGAATACTGCTGGTGTTCCTCTTGGGTTTAGGCTTCTGAGCTGGAGCACCAGCCTTGGGAGCAGCTTTGGGCTTAGATGGAGCAGCCCTTGATCTGATTGCATCTCCCATGAGCTTCTGACCTTTGGGTGCTGGTGCAGCATCCTCTTGTTCTTCCTCTTCTCTTTCAGAGTCTCTCTTCATTGAGAGCTTGCCTAAAACTCTAGCAGTAGTGGTTCTTGCCCTCTTCTTCTTCTTACCATCACCTGCTGCTTCACCATCTTCTGATTCAATGGTGAACTTCATAGTTTCACCTTTGGCAACTTTCTTTGGCTTGGAAGCTTCAGCAGTAGAGGCTCTGGCTTTTGACATTGGAACTCTTCTTGCTGGAGCCTTTGTTTCCATTCCAGGCTTTGTTGCAGCAGCAGTGCTATATTCCTTATTCAGCACCTTCTTTCTTGAAGTGGCCTCATCCTCAACAGCCACATAATCTTCATCTTCAGAATCTGAGGTTTTCTTCTTCCCTGTCCTGGTAGCTGCCTTCGGCAAGTTACTAGGTGTGCTCCTGCTGCCCTCATCATAGCTCCCTGAGGGACAAGTGCCCTCACTCAACTGAACCTGCTCTTCAGACTTGTTCTGACTATCACTTTGATTAGACATCTCTTCAAGCTCACTGACAGCAGACCCTGTGAATTGGTTGTAGATGAGGTAGAGTTGATGTGCATCACAAAGTACATGAGTTTTTCAAAACAATTGAGTCAAAAAAAATTAGTTTTAGTTCTCTACAGAAGTGATCTCGGAGCTACCGAATTGACAAACTCGGTGATACCGAAGCAACTCTTGGAACCTAAACTAGTGAACTCGTAGGGCCGAGTCACTGTTCGGTGGCACCGAGATTGCTAGGGTTTCACAGAATCCTAAACTCGGTCACACCGATTTGCATGTTTCGGTCAGACCGAAAAGCGCATGTGCAATGGCCAAGGCCGAATCGGTGAGACCGATTTCTACAGTTCGGTCGATCTGAGATGAGTTCTGCGAAGAGCTGACCCTAAAATTTTCGAATCAATCTAGACCTAAGGAAGTTTTTGCTAGATGGATCAATCTCAATCGTGGCAAGAAACATGGCATTGTCCTTGTGCTAGGAATCGGAGTGAAAAAGACAGCACAAGGGGTCGAACACTTACCCTAGAGCGGCGAGTGTTCGCTACGGCGGCAACGGCGGAGCAGATTTCCGTTGACGGCGGCGGAGACCAGCAGCGGGAGGTCGCTGGCGGCGAGAAGATGATCCAGAGACGAAGAGGCAGAGCAGGTTACGCGCGGGTGAAGGGTTTCGGAAAAATTTCCAAAATTTGACCCGTCAGTATATAACGTGATCCTGTCGGTGTGACCGAGTGGAACAACTCGGTGGCACCGAGATGCAAAACTGCAGGCAGTTACTGCACTCGATGTGACCGAAACGTTCTAATCGGTTGCACCGAGATTGAAAACCTAGATCAACTTAGTGATCTCGGTAGGACTGAAAAGGATGAATCGGTCAGACCGAAATGCACAAACAGGTTTTGGAAGTTTAAGTCTATGACGAATCGGGGACTCCGAGTGCTCCTCACACAGAGTGATTCGAATCTGGCTTGATCAAACTTTGTGATGTAGCATGAATAGAGTTTGAGACGAGCAAAGCATAGATAGCTAGAGGGAGTTGTTAGGCATTCTTGTCCATCCATTTGGCAAAAGAGAATAAGCCAAACAATCAAAGCAACAAATGGATGTCCTTGAATGAGTAAAATATGCATCCAACATGCTCACACAACTTAAGAGTATTTAGTTCTTTAGTTAGACCTTCAATCTCCTTATTATCATCATCATTCGTTTTATCTTGATTAGCATGATTAATAACACATTCATCATAGTTTTCATAACTAGAGTTGTCAACAAGTAAATCATCATCTCCTAGCAAATCATCTTCATCACTATTGAAATCAACATACTCGGGGTGTGTTACCTTTGGACCTTTAGCCATGAAGCATCTCCCACTTCCTTTATTTGGTGATTCAAATATGTCGTAGGAGTTGGTTGTCACAAGTGCTAGTCCGGCAACACCTTCATCTTGAGCATATTCGGAGTCGGAGTGATAACTTCTTTCGGAGTGATTGTCGGAGTCGAAGCCGGATACCCATTCACCAACATGAGCTTGATGTCTTCTTTTTGTCTAGCTTCTTGATGACTTATCCTTCCTTTCCGAATCCTTGCTTCTCCGAGAGGGTCTTTGTTCATAACGACATCTCTACTCCTTCTTTCTCTTGATGGTGCTTCTTCTCTTCTACTCCTTCTTTTGGGAGAATCTTCTCTTCTTTTGTAGGGAGCCATACACTCATTTGAATAGTGTCCGGGTCTTCCACAATGGTAGCAATTATGCTCACGACTAGAAGATCTTTTGTCATTGTAGGACCTTGACTTGGAACTTCTTTCCTTGCTTCTACTTTTGTAGAACTTGTTGAAGTTCTTCACCATTACGCCCAATTCTTCATTGAAGGTTTGTTTCTCACTTGATGATGTGGGAGCATCACACGAGGCTTTGTAAGCACCACTTGACTTGTTGTGAAGCTCTTCCTTATCCTTGAGTGACATCTCAGGAGCAACAATTCTTCCGATGACTTCCGTTGGCTTGAGATCTTTGTAATTGGGCATCATTTGGATCAACGTGAACACGGTATCATATTTTCCATCCAAGGCTCTTAGGATTTTCTTGATGATGAATCTGTCGGTCATCTCTTCACTTCCTAAGCCGGCAATCTCATTTGTGATGAGAGCAAGTCTAGAGTATATTTCAGCAACGCCTTCACCATCCTTCATTTTGAACTTGTCAAGTTAACTTTGAAGCACATCCAATTTGGATTCCTTGATGGAGTCGGTACCTTTGCGCATATCAATCAAAGTATCCCAAATTTCCTTTGCAATCTCAAGACGGCTGATTTTGTTGAATTCTTCGGCGCACAATCCGTTGAAGAGAATATCACAAGCTTGAGCATTGTATTGCAGCATCTTCAACTCCTCCGCGGTAGCATCACGGTTTGGTTCTCTCCCATCAATGAATTCACCTTGCAAGCCAATACACACAATAGCCCAAACGGCCGGGTTATGTCCAAGAATATGCATTTTCATCTTATGCTTCCAACTAGCAAAATTTGTACCATCAAAGTAAGGGCCTCTACGGTGGTAATTTCCCTCGCTAGACGCCATACTCTCCTAGGTTGTGAAACCAAGGCTATGACCACCAAAAGCTATGGAAATCAAAGAAAATGGAGACCAAAGCTCTGATACCACTTGTAGGATCGAAAGTATGTCTAGAAGGGGGGATTAGACTACTTGACCAATTAAAAATCTAGCCTTTTCCCAATTTTAGTTCTTGGCAGATTTTAGCAACTTAGCACAAGTCAAGCAATCAACCTACACATGCAATTCTAAGAGTGTAGCAGCGGAAAGTAAAACAATTGCATATAAAGGTAAAGGGAGGAGATTGAAGGAGCAAACGCAATGTTGACACGGAGATTTTTTATCCATGGTTCCGATCGGTGTAGCTATCGTACATCCACGTTGATGGAGACCTCAACCCACGAAGGGTAACGGTTGCGCGAGTCCACGGAGGGCTCCACCCACGAAGGGTCCACGAAGAAGCAACCTTGTCTATCCCACCATGGCCGTAGCCCACGAAGGACTTGCCTCACTCGGGTAGATCTTCACGAAGTAGGCGATCTCCTTGCCCTTACAAACTCCTTGGTTCAACTCCACAATCTTGACGGAGTCTCCCAAGTGACACCTAGCCAATCTAGGAGACACCACTCTCCAAGAAGTAACAAATGGTGTGTTGATGATGAACTCCTTGCTCTTGTGCTTCAAATGATAGTCTCCCCAACACTCAACTCTCTCTCATAGAATTGGATTTGGTGGAAAGATGATTTGAGTGGAAAGCAACTTGGGGAAGGCTAGAGATCAAGATTTATGCGGTTGGAATGGAATATCTTGACCTCAACACAAGTGTAGGTGCTTCTCTCTCAGAAAATGTATGTTCGAAGTGTAGGCATGTTCTGATGGCTCTCTCCACGAATGAAGAGTGGGTGGAGGGGTATATATAGCCTCCACACAAAATCTAACCGTTACACACAATTTACCAAACTCGGTGGGACCGAATCGTTAAACTCGGTCAGACCGATTTCGTTAGGGTTAGGGCATAACGTAATCTCGGTGAGACCGATTACACAAACTTGGTGAGACCGATTTTGGTAATAGACAAACAGAGAATCGGTCAGGCAAACTCGGTGGGACCGATTCGCTCATCTTGGTTAGACCGAAACATTATGAAAGGGAAACAGAGAGTTTGCATTGCAATCTCGGTGGGACCGATCGCTCATCTCAGTTTGACCGAAACGTTACGAAGGGAAACAGAGAGATTACAATCCCATCTCGGTGAGACCGAGATCCCTATCGGTGAGACCGAAAAGACTAGGGTTTCTGGCAGTGGCTATGTCAATTGAACTCGGTGGCGCCAGATAGACAGTTTCGGTGGGGCCGAGGTTGAGTTTTGGTTTGGGACATATGTGGATGTGGGAAAGTAGTTGAGGGTTTTTGGAGCATATCACTAAGCACTTTGAGCAAGAAACTCATTAAGCAACACCTCACCCCCTCTTGATAGTATTGGCTTTTCCTATGGACTCAATGTGATCTTGGATCACTAAAATGAAAATGTAGAGTCTTGTGCTTTGAGCTTGAGCCAATCCTTTGTCCTTAGCATTTTGAGGGGTCCACTTTTCTCATCCATGCCATGCCAATCATTGAGCTTTCCTGAAATGTTTATATTGAAATAGCATTAGCTCAATGAGCTATATGTTGTTAGGAATTACCAAAACCACCCAGGGATAGTTGCACTTTCACGTGGTCAGGCCGATCATGCTTCCAGCATCGTCAGTAACCTCAGGAGATTGGTTTAGAGATTGCTAATGCACAACATCGTGCATGTTTGTAGTGAGATCGTCAAAGTCGACTCCACCAAATCGATAGCTATCATCTCATCGAAAGATCGGGCCCCTCGCCTCTATCAAGTGGTATCAGAATTCCAGGATGCTCGGTGAGATTTTCCAGTTTTTCGTAGTTTAGATCGCATCTGTCCTTCATACCTACAGTCCACAAGAAACCCACAAAAAAATTAGGGTTATTTCATCATATCCGAACTAGTCTCAGCCTTTGCATAATCTTTTCAGTGTTTTGCTTTGTTGAATTTGCGGTTGCGTCGTCATGTCAAGTTGCTGGTCTTAGCGTCTAGTTCTTTAGAGTTTCGAGTTCTGTTCACACGTTGTCATGCCGCGGCCGCACCATCATCATCGCCTTTGCCATATACCACCACCGCTTCTCCGCTACTTCCCTGAGTCCATATACCACCATCGATCCGAGTCCATATACAACTACCGCTCCGAGTCCATATACCACCACCACTTCGAGTCCATATACCACCACCAATCCTAGTTATCTTCATATTAGGTTTGTTTTTTAGATCCATCTATTTTCAGATTCATGTTTCCTTGCCTGAGTAGATTTCGGGAAAAAATTTAACAAGTGGAAATATTTCGGAGACCCCCGGGCAGTTTTTAGGCCAAAATTTCAGCAGGTGAAAATATTTTTTTCCTATCCTATTTTTAGGCTTTTCTGAGTCATCTGAGGCACCTCCCGTCATAGTGATTTGTTATCGCACTTTTTGGTAGTCGCTGCCCTGTTATCCCAAAAAATAGTCAAATTGTTTTTGTGCATATCCTGTTATTTTTACCTGGGAAGAGTTTTGAGACACTCGCCATTATAGTGATTTTCGGCAAAAAAGAGGGCAAAAAAGAGCACCGATTTTTTTTGAGTGTGTGTTTTCCCCTTATTTACGTGTCGCGTTGTGAGTTTTTTAGTGTTCTAGGCTCGCGTCTCTAGCACGGTCTAGACTAGGACCAGCACAGTACCATCGTTGAGCGTTTATTCAACTTTGCATCTCTGAATTGATTATTGATGACATTTTGCTACCATATCATGAGCCTTCCCAGCTCCACATTCATCTACATCATGTGTTTGACGCCACCTGGCAACCGCTCTGTCCAAGCTTTGGGAGTTTTGAGTACAACGGGTGCCGATCACCACCTGCTGTTGGGTAAGAACTTGTAAGAAATTGAGATTTGCTTGGCAGATTTGTGACACCCCACCACCACCACTTTCTAGTAGTTTGTAGGATCATATACTTGTGTGTTTCTATTGCTTCTAACCATGACAGGATCACAAGCCGACAAGATTGACTGGGACAACATGATGAAGAAGGAGCTTCAAGATAAATTTCAACAAATGGTAGGTCAACAAGTGGAAGACGTGATGGCCAGCTTTCGAAAGGCACTGGAGAGGATTGATGACATTTAGAATACAATTGACACCAAGTTGGAGGCCAAGTTCGATGAAGTGCTCGCGCGTTTATCACAACCACCAGCCGCCTCTGCTGCACTGTTGTAACAACATCAACAACCACCTCCATGTCGCGATCCAGCAGGAGGAGCGTAGGGTCTTCTTCTTGTGCCAGGAAAAACTTCTGGTGCCGCTGCTACAATTTTTTATGCTTCTATAGCTCCTGCTGCTACTGCAGAGGAGGAGGACCATTACGAGGATGAGGTTGATCAAAAAAGAACTACGTGCAACCCGTACCGTAGCACCACTACCACCAGGTCGTCCTCATGCATATTATCGCAACGGTAGGGCTGCACCACCCCCTCGGGTAGGAGATCAAGACCACATCCCTAAACTAAAGTTGAATATCTCGCCATTCGAGGGTAGATACATTCCTGATAGTTATCTTACTTGGGAGTTAGAAACTGAACAACGCTTTACATGGTTAGAATATCCCGAGGATAGACGTGTTGCTGCTACTGTTTGTGCTTTCACTAGTTTTGCATGTGTCTGGTGGTCTGAACATTGTAGATTATATCCTATTCCAGCTACTTGGGCTGCTTTTAAAACTGCTATGATACTTGTTGGGTTCCACCATATTATCAACTTGAATTACTACAAAAATTGCAGCGTTTAAGACAAGGAAAAAATTCCGTAGAGGAATATTATCAGGAATTACAAACTGGCATGATTAGATGTGGTATTGTTGAGGATAATGAAGCTATGCTTGCACGTTTTATGGGTGGATTTAATAGAGAGATTCAGACCATTCTAGAGTATAAGGAGTATAATAATAGCACTCGTTTATTCCATCTTGCTAGCAAAGCTAAAAGTGAAGTGCAGGATCGGCACGCATTCGCGCGAACTAATTTTTCTGGAGGTCAATCTTCATCATGGACACCACGTACATCCTCTACTTCCACACGTCCTACTGCAACACCACCAACTTCAGTCGCCAATTCCAACTGAGATACAAGAAATCAGGCACCACCACCACCATCTGCTAGGAGCACACCTTTTGGTCACAAAGCTCTTCTACATCCATGGCATCAACAGGGGAAACACATGAAGTTATATGCCATCGTTGCAAGGGTGGAGGTCACTATGCGAGCAAATGTCCATCTCCACGTGTGATGATTGTTACTGAGGATGGTGGGATGAGTCCGCTAGTGACTGATGAGGAGACGTTGGCTCTTATTGCAAGTGACGAGCACGGTGGAGATGATTATGAACATGAGACACAATACATGGCTGCTAAAGATGCTGACAGGTATAAGAGTTTAGTTGCTCAATGTGTTTTGAGTGTGCAGGTAACACAAGCTGAGCAAAATCAGAGGCATAATTTGTTCCATACAAAGGGAGTTGTGAAGGAACGTTCTGTCAGTGTCATCATTGATGGAGGGAGTTGCAATAACTTGGCAAGCATGGAGATGGTGGAGAAGCTATCTCTCACCACAAGACCACATCCACATCCTTACTACATACAATGGTTCAACAACAACGGCAAGGTTAAGGTAACACGTATTGTTCGTTTGCATTTTAGTATCACTACATATGCTGATTATGTTGATTGTGATGTGGTACCCATGCAAGCATGTTCCTTATTACTTGGTAGACCATGGCAATTCAATAAAAATTATGTACACCATGGTAGAAACAATCAATATACTTTTGTTCATAAGGATAAACATATTACTTTGCTTCCTATGACTCCTGGTTCCATTTTGAAAGATGATATTAATCGAGCTAGTAAAGAAAAACATGAGCAAAATAAGAGTGAAAATAAGATAGTGGCAAAAGAATTTGAGCAACAAGTGAAACATAATAATAAACCATCTAGTGTTGCTTCAGAAATTAAAATGAAAAGTGGATGTTTACTTGCCACCAAATCTGATATTGATGATCTAGATTGCAGCAAATCTGTTTGCTATGCTTTTGTGTGCAAAGAGGCATTATTTTCATTTGAGAACATGCCTTCCTCTTTGCCTCCTGCTATCACTACCATTTTGCAGGAGTTTGCTGACGTATTTCCACAAGACTTGCCACTGGGATTACCCCCTATTCGAGGGACTAAGCATCATATTGACTTAATTCCCGGTGCATCGCTACCCAACCATGCACCATACCATACCAATCCAGAGGAGACGAAAGAGATTATGCGTCAAGTCCAAGAGCTGCTCGACAAAGGTTATATACGCGAATCCCTTAGTCCTTGTGTTATTCCTATTATTCTAGTGCCAAAAAGGACAGTACATCACGTATGTGTGTTGATTGTAGAGGCATTAATAATATTACTATTCGTTATCGTCATCCTGTTCCTAGGCTAGATGATATGCTTGATGAATTGAGTGGCTCTACAATATTCTCCAAAGTTGATTTGCGTAGTGGATACCATCAATTTTTTATGAAATTGGGGGATGAATGGAAAACAACTTTTAAAACTAAGTTTGCATTATATGAGTGGTTAGTCGTGCCTTTTGGGTTAACTAATGCACCCAATATTTTCATGAGATTAATGAACAAAGTTTTACGTGCTTTCATTGGACGATTTGTGGTAGTCTATTTTGATGATATACTGATTGATAGCAGATCTTCGGAGGAACATTTGGAACATTTACGTGTTGTTTTTATTGCTCTACGTCATGCACGTTTGTTTGGTAACCTTGGGAAGTCCACCTTTTGCATCGATCGAGTATCTTCTCTTGGCTATGTTGTTACTCCACAGGGAATTGAAGTTGATAAAGCCAAGATTCAAGCTATTGAGAGTTGGCCACAGCCCAAAACGGTCACACAAGTGAGGAGTTTTTTTGGACTCGCTGGTTTCTATAGGCGTTTTGTGAGAGATTTTAGCACCGTTGCTGCACCTGTC
Source organism: Triticum aestivum (assembly GCF_018294505.1). NCBI lineage: Eukaryota > Viridiplantae > Streptophyta > Magnoliopsida > Poales > Poaceae > Triticum > Triticum aestivum. Next base: position 259,626,589 of record NC_057802.1, read on the forward strand.
AATAGGCTTACAAAGAAGGGTGTGCCTTTTGTTTTTGGTACCGCACAGGAAGAAGCCTTCACGGTATTGAAAGATAGGTAGACACATGATCCTTTTGCAGCGACCCGATCCCAATGGATAGAAGTCTCTGTGCTTAAGTGTCATCCCTGGATCGGTATGCTGACACACAGTACTCGAGGAATTATAATAGAGTTCAATCACACACTTCATTACAATGAGGTCCTCAAAAGAGTATTTATTACATAAATATGGCTGAAGGCCATCTAAATAAAATAACTATGGCAGCTTCAAAGGTAAATGAGTCCATCCAACTCCATGACAAAACTGAGTGCAGAACAATGACCTATCGCACCGTAATCCTCGTCGCAAAACTCTTCAACATGAGATGTTGCAGCCGTGTAGGTCAGCACATGGAATATGCTGGCAATGTCACACTATAGAAGAATAATGAAAATGACTAACTCTACATGCAAATTTGGCTGGTGGAGGCTCTAAGTTAATTTTGCATAAAGCTAATTTTTTTCCTACAACAAAGGAATAAATTTTTATTGTACTACCAAGTTTATGCCATTATTGAGAAGGTACCTCCAACTCAAATCCCAAAATTTACAAGTTATTAATAACCCAATACATTACTTAAATAAAGTGATGAGATCAACCAATAATTCACTTCTAGATACTCAAATTTGTCCATAACCGGGGACACGGCTAATCATGATTAGTTTATACACTCTGCAGAGGATTGTGCACTTTTCCCCACAAGACTCGACTACCACCATGATCGGAAGATCGAGACATAGTTTTTCTAAATGTGTTCCACTTAACCCTAGATAGGCAGGTACACCTACCTTCCCCTACATATGCTAGCCTACCCTGAAAGGCTCACACAAACTTACTCAACTATGCCAGAGCACATAATGGCCTGTGGCTGCACACGAAAGTTTCTAGGCATGAAGTATCGTATGATCCCTTTGAGCCTGGATGGCATTCCATAGGGTGATCGCACGGGTTCTCCGGGATCCCCTAGGGCAAGCACTGGATTCTCCAGGTGACCAGACCATTCCACCCAGATGTGTGTTAATGTTGCCATCTTAAGTTAACCCAAATTTGTGTATATCTCTCTTATCTTTCATCAATAACATATACCAAGCCTCATCTACAAGCATGGCTAAGCAGTATATAAGCATAACGAATATTTCCGGGGTGATCAAAGTCATAGGTTCCTACCTCATGAACTACATAGCAATCCCCAATTCCCAGTCCTACTCATGCAAATTTGTAAGGGTGAAACTAATGCATAGTAAAATAGGTATAGAAAATTATGATCAAAGTGTAACTTGCCTTGCTGGTGTCCGTTAAACTCTAAGGATTGATAGTACTGCGCCTCGCACTCCGGACAATCTAGCGTAAGCAAGCAATAACATACATAAGCATACAAGCAAAGAATCAAAAAGAAATCGAAGAAAAGACTTCGGAAACTCCAGAAACAACCAAATAAAACTTCTGTACAGAACGTAATTTTAATAGTAGCAAAAATATATGATTTTGGTTTTAACAGAAAGTACATGCCAATAGCTTCGATTTGCAAAAAGAATCACCTAAAACGGAGTTACAAAACTCAAGTTATGGCCTAACGAAGTTTGAATTCAGATCTATTTGAATTCCAATTTTAAAACTTTCAAAAATATTTTTCGTTTGGTTCTCTGTATATAGGGAATTTTTATGAAACCATAGAAAAAAGAATCAACTAAATCAGATTTATAGATTAAAAGATATGCTAAAAGAAAAATTGGTACGGAATCTGAAAAAATTAAACGGGAAAATACTAAGTTTCGGCCGACCGTGGCTGAGGTGCCACGTGGCGCTGTGTGATTGGCTGTGCATGAGTACTCCCATAGGACGGCCGATCCGTAGGAAAACCGAATCATGGCGGCTAAAAAGAAATAAAACCGTAGGTCGGTTCGATCTAAACCGAAGAACCGATCTATAGAAAAAAGAACCGATTTACTAAACCATTTTCTTAGAAACAGAGACGAATGGAGGGCTTATAAATAAAACGAGCATTGGGGTGCCGCTCGAGCTCTGGTGGGGCAGCGGCTCCGGTGGTCATGGGCGGCGGCGAAGGTGTCGAGGAGATGCAGCGAGAGTGGCTCGTCCGGTGGTGGGGTTGGAGATGGCCGACGACGAGGAGCGGCGACGAAATGACGCGGTGAAGCTCGGTGTTCCGGGTTCTCCGGTGAAGACGACGAAGTTGGTGCGGCGGTTGTAGATGAAGAGGGAGCACAAGACCATGTCAAATAGAGTCTAGGGGTCGAGAGAGGTTGAACTGTAGAAGAGCGAGGCTCGGGATAGCTCATCGGCGTCCAAATCCGGCGATGAACTACAGCTTCTGCGGCAAGATCCAAATGGCGAGGGCATGCCATATGGTGGGTTTAGGCGAGGGGTTTCAAGGGGAATTGGAAGAGGAAGGTCGTGGCCATTTATAGGACACGATGCTTGGACGAGGGGTTGACTCGGGACAGGGTTTCCACGAAGATCGGACGCGGAGGGGTGTCTGGAGCGGGAACACATGGGGTTCTGTTCTTAGTGGAGAAGAAGAAAGGAGAGACGGGGTCCAGTGCCAGGTGGAAGTCAACGAGGAAGAGAGGATTCCAGGGAGCGAACGGGCGAGTGAAGGAAACGTGGGGCGCTGGGGCAAGCGGTCTCCTTTTTTTAAACGCACATGGGGCGCTGGCTTGGAGCGCTCGCTAGCTGCTGGTTGCCCTGGCGCTACGGCTGGGCCATGGCCTCGCTGTGCTGGGGCTGCTGGGCCGCCTAGCTGCCTGGCTTGGCCTGGCTTTGAACTTTTATCTGGCCTAAAATGCAAATTTTAAAAATAATCCTTTTGGTATGCTAATAAAATTTGCATCAAAATAATTTGCAAATATAACCAAATAAATATATTTTGATTTCAAATTCAATTTCCAATATTTCTCTTCTGTTTTTGAAGAAGTTCTGTTATCTTCTCTCTTTATTTTATTTTTGAAATAATGAAAATGAATTTTTGGTCAAACCAAATTTGATCGAAATTCCAAAATTTGAAATTTCAAAAGTGGAATTTAGGGAAACTTCCAACTCTCAGTTTTGGTCCTTGAGTTGCTCAAAGTCCCTTGGATCTGAATCAAATAAAAATTAATGAGGCAAGAATGCATAAATCATGGATGCAAATGAATGATCTATCTGTAAACATCCAAATTGAAAATTGGGATGTTACAAACCTACCCCACTTAAGATGAATCTCGCCCTCGAGATTCGGGTTGGCTAACAAAAAGGTGTGGCTGGTCAGGTCAGAGGTCTTCTTCTCATTCCCAGGTGGCTTCCTCCGCGGTATGGTGACTCCACTGAACCTTGCAAAACTTGATGACCTTGCTGCGGGTAACTCGGTTGGAAAACTCGAGAATCTTGACAAGTTTCTCTTCATAAGTCAGGTCACTTTCCAACTCAATAGCCTCCAGTGGCATTGTATCTCTAAGAGGAACATCAACCTTCTCTGCATGGCACATCTTCAACTGAGAAACGTGAAACACATCATGAACTCCTGACAAACCTTCGGGTAATTCCAACTTGTAGCCAACTTCACCCATGTGTACCAAGACTCTGTATGGTCCCACAAACTGTGGTGCTAACTTTCCTTTGACTCCAAATCGTTTAACTCCTCGAAGTGGAAACACACAAAGATATGCACTATCTCTGACTTCGTAAGTTACTTCCTTGCATTTAGTATCAGTATAACTCTTCTGCCTGGACTGGGCTATCTAGAGTCTATCAAGGATAACCGTGACCTTCTCCTCAGAATCTCTAATTAAATCTGGTCCGAACAGTTTACCGTCTCCAACTTTGTCCCACATCAATGCTGTCTTGCACCCCTTCCATACAAAGCTTTGAAAGGGGCCATCTTCAAACTGGTTTGATAGCTATTGTTGTATGAGAACTCTGCGTAAGGTAAATTATAATCCCAACTAGATCCATAATCTAGCGCACAAGCTCTCAACATGTCCTCCAGAATCTGATTGACTCACTCGGCCTACCCATCTTTCTGCGGATGAACGGCCGTACTGGACTCTAGCCTGGTACCCAAAATTTCATGTAATTGATTCCAAAACTTTGAGATAAACTGTGTTGCTCTATCTGATATGATGGTCCTCGGAACTCCATGCAGACATACGATCCTGGTCATATATATATTGGCCAACATAGCACTTGTATACGTGGTTTTCACGGGGATGAAGTGAGCTACCTTTGTCAAGCGATGAACTATAACCCAGATGGAATCATAACCTGAACGAATCCTGGGTAATCCTGTGATCAAGTCCATGTCAAGCTTATCCCATTTCCAATCAGCTATCAGCAAAGGCTGATGTAATCCTGTCAGTTTTTGTTGCCCTGCTTTAACTTTCTGACATACGTGGCATACTGCTACATACTCGGCAATATCCTTCTTCATACCTGTCCACCAGAAGTTTTCCTTCAAGTCCAAATACAGCTTGGTGTTGCCTGGGTGTATCGAGTAAGGTGAATCATGAGCCTGCAGAAGAATTAACTTCCTAATCTTTGGGTCATGGGGCACGTAAATGCTGCTCAAACCATAAGGTTCCATGTTCATCCTCACGAAATCCTTCTGCCTTTACTAGGTAATGTAGGGTAGAACCATAGGGACGCGATCTTTCACGAAATGGAGGGATCCTACAAAGAACATGAAGAACGCGAGGGGAACACGGGGGAAAACGCAAGAGAAATCGCTCAACCAACAAGATTCGGTCACACATATGCTAGATCTTCGGAACACAAGGAGATACACGATCCACAATCAACAAGGGACGATACATAGGGTAACCGGTGCTTCTCTGTGAGGAGGTCTTGACTTCTTCCCGTTAGGGGTCTTGAATCCAAGTGGATCTTCTCCGTAGAGGTACGGTCTCTCTTGGAGGAGCAGATCCGGATGGATGAGCAAGGCTCTATCTCACAAATGAGCTATCACTTTGCTAACCCTAACTAGGAGGAGGAGGAGGTCTATTTATAGTTTTAGTGCAAATGGGGGCGAAGTGAAGGGGTACATGGGCCTCGAGCCCGAAACTGTGCGCAGACAGGTACTGGACGTCCGCTGGGGTACCGGTCGTTCGGTGGCTCATGGGCGTCCGGATGTCCGGTAGTCGCCGAACTTCCGCTAGTTTCGTTCTGTGAAGGTGGCACCGGACGGCCGATCACTTCGGACTTCTGCTAATTTTCCCACGATGGTGATGGTGCCGGTTGTCCGGTGGAGGCCGAACGTCCGCTCCCTGGGAGGTGTGGGTCTGGTGAAGGCCCGACGTCCGCTCACTGTAGCTTGCGTTTGCTGGGACTTGGGTATGCTGGGGCTTCAGGTGCCGGTCGTCCGATGGAGGCCGGATGTCCGGTGGCTGCAGCTTCAATGGCAGCTCTTCTTCTTGTCCTTCATACTTGGTGTCCTCGTCGTCTTGTCTGTTGGATGTAGCTGCTCCGTGGTCTTCCTCCAAGTACCTGGTCAGACATAGTGTTTCCGTTTGAGGTAGTAGCCATGTCTCATGTGTAGAAAGTGGTATTTCGGAGAGGAGCGAGTTCACCTTATCCTCGATAGCTTTTGCTTGGGCTCTAGTCATTGGTCCAAGTGGTGTCGTGGAAGATCTAGATACGTCCGTGGGGATGATCGTGGGATGCTCCGCATCATCTCCCCCCCCCCTTGGGAAAGATCCGAACTCAGATCGAAATCTTCATCACCATGGTAGGGAGAAAGATCTTTGACATTGAAGACGTCGCTCACGTTGTAGTTGTCGCGCGGGAGGTTGATCTTGTAAGCGTTGTTGTTGTAGCGTGCTAGCACCTTGAAGGGTCCATTGGCTCGTGGTAGAAGTTTGGACTTGCGTTCGTTGGGGAAGCTCCTTGCGAAGGTGTAGCCACATGAGATCTCCAATGTTGAATATCATGGGTTGCTTGTTGACATTGAGCTTGGTCGTGAGTCATTGTACTTGGCGCTCGATTGTGTGCCTTGTATCTTCACGCATCTTCTTGAGATAGTTCACTCGGGCACTCACGTCCATGTTGATGCGCTCTTGTAGTGGTAGGGGAAGAATGTCCAGTGGGGACAATGGGTTGAAACCGTAGACGAGCTCTAAAGGGGACTTGCCGGTAGTCGAATGTCTCGCGCGGTTAAAGGCGTACTCGGTGATGGGTAGGCACTCTTCCCACTCCTTGATGTTCCTCTTGATCAACACGCGTAGTAGAGTGGAGAGCGTTTGCTTCGTCACTTCCGTTTGTTCGTCGGTTTGTAGATGGTATGCCGTGGAGAATAGTAGTTTGATTCCGAGCTTGGCGCATAAGGTATTCAAAAGTAACTCAAGAACTTGACGTCGCGGTCCGAGACAATTGTCTTTGGCACTCCATGTAGGCATAAGATTTCTCTACAAAAAAAAGATTTGCAACATGTGAAGCATCGTCTATCTTGTTGCATGGTATGAAATGTGCCATTTTAGAGAATCGGTCCACAACAACAAACACAGAATCCTTTCCATTTCTAGTCCTAGGTAAACCAAGCACAAAATCCATGCTAATATCTTCCCATGGGTGATATGGAATTGGAAGGGGTGTATAAAGACCATGAGATTGAGCTTTGGACTTAGCTTTGCGACATGTCGAACATCGGTTGGTGAAGGGTGAGATGTCGCGGAACATCTTGGGCCAAAAATAGTTCTTAGAGAGCGTAGCAAATGTCTTGTCGCATCCAAAGTGTCCCATTAGTCCTCCTCCATGAGATTCTTGCAAAAGTAACAAATGAAGAGAAGACTCGGGGATGCAAAGTTTGTTAGCTCTCATAAGATAATCATCTTTGATGTAAAACCGTTCGCAAGATGTATGCGTCAAACACTTGGCATAAGGAATTGCAAATGTAGGATCATGCGCATACAAGCCTATTATGTGCTCGAAGCCAATGACATTCAATTCAAGTTGTGTAACAAGCATGCATATACGGGAAAGCGCATCCGCCACAACATTTTCCTTGCCTTTGGTATACTTGATGACATAAGGAAATGACTCAATGAATTCACTCCATTTGGCATGACACTTGTTCAACTTAGTTTGACCCTTAAGATACTTAAGTGTTTCATGATCGGTGTGAAGAATGAACTCTTGAGGCGGAGATAATGCTCCCAAACCTGCAAGACTCTCACTAAAGCATATAACTCTTTGTCATAGATTGGATAATTGAGTTGTGCTCCAGAAAGGTTTTCACTAAAGAAAGCTATAGGGCACTTCTCTTCCATTAACACACCTCCTATGCCATAACCGCTAGCATCGCAATGAATCTCATGGTTTATTGAAGTTGGGTAATGCAAGCAAAGGAGCATGTGTAAGCAAATTCTTAAGCTCATTGAATGCGTTATCTTGGGATGGTCCCCAAACAAATGGCGCATTTTTCTTACTCAAAGCATGCAAAGGTGAAGCAATGGTGCTAAAGTCCTTCACAAATCTATGATAGAAACTGGCTAAACCAAGAAAACTACACACTTGTTGCAAGTTGGTTGGTTGGGGCCAAGTTTTAATAGAATTGATCTTAGATTCATCTACATGAACACCTTTAGAAGACACAACGAAACCCAAGAAAACAAGCTTATCAACACCAAATAGGCATTTATCCATATTAGCATAAAGGCGCTCTTTCCTAAGGGTTTGCAACATGGTTCTAAGATGGGTGACATGATCCTTGAAAGATTTTCTAAACATAAGAATATCGTCAAAATAGACCACACCAAATACACCAATATAAGGTCGAAGAACAAAATGCATGACTCTCATGAAAGTACCGGGTGCTTCGGATAAACCCATTGGCATAACAAGCCATTCATATAAGCCAAATTTGGTCTTAAATGCGGTTTTCCATTCATCACCTTCTTGGATGCATATTTGATAGTAGCCACTCTTAAGATCAATCTTAGAGAAAATGGTGGCTCCACTAAGCTCATCTAGCATATCATCTAGGATTGGAATAGGTTAATGATAAAGCACGTTAATAGCATTGATAGGGCGACAATCGGAACACATGCGACATGTACCATCTTTATTGGGAACAAGGATTACCAGGACGGCACAAGGGCTCAAACTTTCTCGTACATGGCCGTTGTCGATGAGTTGTTGTACTTGTCGTTGGATCTCCTTGGTTTCCTCGGGGTTGACGCGGTAAGGAGCCTTGTTAGGAAGGGGTGCTCCGGGGATGAGGTCGATTCGATGTTCAATGCCTCGTAGTGGTGGTAGTCCCGGAGGTAGCTCATCAGGAAAAACATCTTGGAATTCCTGCAAAAGAGAAGATAACACTAAAGGTAGAGGGTGAGATGTGTTAGTTTTTGGTGCCTCGCCCTTGCACAAAAGGACATAGTGCATGACACTTAATGGTTTCTCATACACTTCTCTCATCTCACTTTTGGTGGCAAATAGGACTAGGTTTTTTTGTCGCTCATCGTGGAGGCACTCAATTTGGGCTTGTGGCGCTCACTCTCTTTTTGGTGGTTCGCTCTCTCACTATTCTCTCGAGATGGGTGGCTTGCTTGTCAGCGATCACTTGGCTTGGAGACATAGGTCGTAGCACGTACTCCTTTCCTTTCATCTTGAAGCTATAGTGATTTATACGTTCGGTGTGGATGACGCCTCGGTCAAATTGCCATGGTCGTCCAAGAAGGAGGTGGCAAACGGACATCAGAACAACATCACACTCCAAAGTGTCTTCGTAAGCTCCGATCTTGAAGGAAACTTGCACCATATGCTCGACTTGGATAGTGCCAGACGTCGCTAAGCCATTGAACTTTGTACGGATGTGGGTGCTTCATCTTAACCAATTGGAGCTTGGAACATAGTTCTTCACTTGCCAAGTTATGACAACTCCCTCCATCGATGATGACCTTCACAGACCTTCCATTGATGCCAGCTTTGGTATGGAAGATATGGCATCTTTGGTCTTCTTCTTGTTAATGTTGAAGAGTCAAAACCTTGGAGACAACGAGAGCGGGGCTTGGATCTTCGCCACAAAAGATTAGCTTTATCGCACCGTAAACCTCGTCAGAAAACTCTTCAACATGAGATGTTGCAGCCGTGTAGGTCAGCACATGGAATATGTTGGCAATGTCACACTATAGAAGAATAATGAAAATGACTAACTCTACATGCAAATTTGGCTGGTGGAGGCTCTAAGTTAATTTTGCATAAAGCTAATTTTTTCCTACAACAAAGAAATAAATTTTTATTGTACTACCAAGTTTATGCCATTATTGAGAAGGTACCTCCAACTCAAATCCCAAAATTTACAAGTTATTAATAACCCAATACATTACTTAAATAAAGCGATGAGATCAACCAATAATTCACTTCTAGATACTCAAATTTGTCCATAACCGGGGACACGGCTAATCATGATTAGTTTATACAATCTGCAGAGGATTGTGCAGTTTTCCCCACAAGACTCGACCACCACCATGATCGGAAGATCGAGACATAGTTTTTCTGAATGTGTTCCACTTAACCCTAGATAGGCAGGTACACCTACCTTCCCCTACATCTGCTAGCCTACCCGGAAAGGCTCACACGAACTTACTCAACTATGCCAGAGCACATAATGGCCTGTGGCCGCACACGAAAGTTTCTAGGCATGAAGTATCGTATGATCCCTTTGAGCCTGGATGGCATTCCATAGGGTAATCGCACGGGTTCTCCGGGATCCCCTAGGGGAAGCACTGGATTCTCCAGGTGCCCAGACCATTCCACCCAGATGTGTGTTAATGTTGCCATCTTAAGTTAACCCAAATTTATGTATATCTCTCTCATCTTTCATCAATAACATCTACCAATCCTCGTCTACAAGCATTGCTAAGCAGTATATAAGCATAACGAATATTCCCGGGGTGATCAAAGTCATAGGTTCCTACCTCATGAACTACATAGCAATCCCCAATTCCCAGTCCTACTCATGCAAATATGTAAGGGTGAAACTAATGCATAGTAAAATAGGTATAGAAAATTATGATCAAAGTGTAACTTGCCTTGCTGGCGTTCATTAAACTCTAAGGATTGATAGTACTGCGCCTCGCACTCCGGACAATCTAGCGTAAGCAAGCAATAACATACATAAGCATACAAGCAAAGAATCAAAAAGAAATCGAAGAAAAGACTTCCGAAACTCCAGAAACAACCAAATAAAACTTCGGTACAGAACGTAATTTTAATAGTATCAAAAATATATGATTTTGGTTTTAACAGAAAGTACATGCCAATAGCTTCGATTTGCAAAAAAGAATCACCTAAAACGGAGTTACAAAACTCAAGTTATGGCCTAACGAAGTTTGAATTCAGATCTATTTGAATTCAAATTTTAAAACTTTCAAAAATATTTTTCGTTTGGTTCTCTGTATATAGGGAATTTTTATGAAACCATAGAAAAAAGAATCAACTAAATCAGATTTATAGATTAAAAGATATGCTAAAAGAAAAATTGGTACAGAATCTGAAAAAATTAAACGGGAAAATACTAAGTTTCGGCCGACCGTGGCTGAGGTGCCACATGGCGCTGTGTGATTGGCTGCACATGAGTGCTCCCATAGGACGGCCGATCCGTAGGAAAACCGAATCATGTTAGCTAAAAAGAAATAAAATCGTAGGTCGGTTCGATCTAAACCGAAGAACCGATCTATAGAAAAAAGAACCGATTTACTAAACCCTTTTCTTAGAAACAGAGACGAACGGAGGGCTTATACATAAAACGAGCGTTGGGGTGCCGCTCGAGCTCTGGTGGGGAGGCGGCTCCGGTGGTCATGGGTGGCGGTGAAGGTGTCGAGGAGATGCAGCGGAGAGTGGCTCGTCCGGTGGTGGGGATGGAGATGGCCGACGCGAGGAGCGGCGATGGAACGACGCGGTGAAGCTCGGTGTTCCGGGTTCTCCGGTGAAGACGACGAAGTTGGTGCGGCGGCTGTAGATGAAGAGGGAGCACAAGACCATGCCAAATAGAGTCTAGGGGTCGAGAGAGGTTGAACTGTAGAAGAGCGAGGCTCGGGATAGCTCATCGGCGTCCAAATCCGGCGATGAACTACAGCTTCTGCGGCAAGATCCAAATGGCGAGGGCATGCCATATGGTGGGTTTAGGCGAGGGGTTTCAAGGGTAATGGGAAGAGGAAGGTCGTGGCCATTTATAGGACACGATGCTTGGACGAGGGGTTGACTCGGGACAGGGTTTCCACGAAGATCGGACGCGGAGGGGTGTCTGGAGCGGGAACACATGGGGTTCTGTTCTTAGTGGAGAAGAAGAAAGGAGAGACGGGGTCCAGCGCCAGGTGGAAGTCAACGAGGAAGAGAGGGATTCCAGGGAGCGAACGGGCGAGTGAAGGAAACGTGGGGCGCTGGGGCAAGCGGTCTCCTTTTTTTAAACGCACATGGGGCGCTGGCTTGGAGCGCTCGCTAGCTGCTGGCTGCCCTGGCGCTCCGACTGGGCCATGGCCTTGCTGTGCTGGGGCTGCTGGGCCGCCTAGCCGCCTGGCTTGGCCTAGCTTTGAACTTTTATCCGGCCTAAAATGCAAATTTTAAAAATAATCTTTTTGGTATGCTAATAAAATTTGCATCAAAATAATTTGCAGATAAAACCAAATAAATATATTTTGATTTCAAATTCAATTACCAATATTTCTCTTCTGTTTTTGAAGAAGTTCTGTTATCTTCTCTCTTTATTTTATTTTTGAAATAATGCAAATGAATTTTTGGTCAAACCAAATTTGATCAAAATTTCAAAAGTGGAATTTAGGGAAACTTCCAACTCTCTTTTTTGGTCCTTGAGTTCCTCAAAGTCCCTTGGATCTGAATCAAATAAAAATTAATGAGGCACGAATGCATAAATCATGGATGCAAATGAATGGTCTATCTATAAACATCCAAATTGAAAATTGGGATGTTACAAACCAACCCCACTTAAGATGAATCTCGCCCTCGAGATTCGGGTTGGCTAACAAAAAGGTGTGGGTGGTCAGGTCAGAGGTCTTCTTCTCATTCCCAGGTGGCTTCCTCCGCGGTATGGTGACTCCACTGAACCTTGCAAAACTTGATGACCTTGCCGCGGGTAACTCAGTTGGCAAACTCGAGAATCTTGACAAGTTTCTCTTCATAAGTCAGGTCACTTTCCAACTCAATAGCCTCCAGTGGCATTGTATCTCTCAGAGGAATATCAACCATCTCTGCATGGCACATCTTCAACTGAGAAACGTGAAACACATCATGAACTCCAGACAAACCTTCAGGTAATTCCAACTTGTAGCCAACTTCACCCATGTGTACCAAGACTCTGTATGGCCCCACAAACCATGGTGCAAACTTTCCTTTGACTCCAAATCGTTTAACTCCTCGAAGTGGCAACACACAAAGATATGCTCTATCTCTGACTTCGTAAGTTATGTCCTTGCGTTTAGTATCAGTATAACTCTTCTGCCTAGACTGGGCTATCTAGAGTCTGTCAAGGATAACCGTGACCTTCTCCTCGGAATCTCTAACTAAATCTGGTCCGAACAGTTTACGGTCTCCAACTTCGTCCCACATCAATGCTGTCTTGCACCTCCTTCCGTACAAAGCTTCGAAAGGGGCCATCTTCAAACTGGTTTGATAGCTATTGTTGTATGAGAACTCTGTGTAATGTAAATTATCATCCCAACTAGATCCATAATCTAGCGCACAAGCTCTCAACATGTCCTACAGAATCTGGTTGACTCACTGGGCCTGCCCATCTTTTTGCGGATGAAAGGCCGTACTGGACTCTAGCCTGGTACCCAAATTTCATGTAATTGATTCCAAACCTTCGAGATAAACCGTGTTCCTCTATCTGATACGATGGTCCTTGGAACTCCATGCAGACATACGATCCTGGTCATATATATATTGGCCAACTTAGCACTTGTATACGTGGTTTTCACGGGGATGAAGTGAGCTACCTTTGTCAAGCGATGAACTATAACCCAGATGGAATCATAACCTGAACGAATCCTGGGTAATCCTGTGATGAAGTCCATGCCAAGCTTATCCCATTTCCAATCGGCTATCAGCAAAGGCTGATGTAATCCTATTAGTTTTTGATGCTCTGCTTTAACTTTCTAACATACGTCGCATACTGCTACATACTCCGCAATATCCTTCTTCATACCTGTCCACCAGAAGTTTTCCTTCAAGTCCAAATACATCTTGGTGTTGCCTGGGTGTATCGAGTAAGGTGAATCATGAGCCTGCGGAAGAATTAACTTCCTAATCTTTGGGTCATGGGGCACGTAAATATGCTGCTCAAACCATAAGGTTCCATGTTCATCCTCACGAAATCCTTCTGCCTTTCCTAGGTAATGTAGGGTAGAACCATAGGGACACGATCTTTCATGAAATGGAGGGATCCTAGGAAGAACACGAGGGGAACACGGGGGAAACGCAAGAGAAATCGCTCAACCAACAAGATTCGGTCACGCATATGCTAGATCTTCGGAACACAAGGAGATACACGATCCACAATCAACAAGGGACGATACATAGGGTAACCGGTGCTTCTCCGTGAGGAGGTCTTGACTTCTTCCAGTTAGGGGTCTTGAATCCAAGTGGATCTTCTCCGTAGAGATACAGTCTCTCTCTCGGAGGAGATCCGGATGGATGAGCAAGGCTCTATCTCACAAATGAGCTATCACTTTGCTAACCCTAACTAGGAGGAGGGGGAGGAGGTCTATTTATAGTTTTAGTGCAAATGGGGGCGAAGTGAAGGGGTACATGGGCCTCGAGCCCGAAACTGTGCGCAGACAGGTACTGGACGTCCGCTAGGGTACTGGTCATTCGGTGGGTCATGTGCGTCCGGACGTCCGGTAGTCGCCAGACTTCTGCTAGTTTCGTTCTGTGAATGTGGCATCGGACGTCCGGTCACTTCGGACTTCTGCTAATTTTCCCACGATGGTGATGGTGCCGGTCGTCCGGTGGAGGCCGAACGTCCGCTCCCTGGGAGGTGTGGGTCTGGTGAAGGCCGGACGTCCGCTCGTTGTAGCTTGCATTTGCTGGGACTTGGGTATGCTGGGGCTTCAGGTGCCGGTCGTCCGATGGAGGCCGGATGTCCGGTGGTTGTAGCTTCAATGGTAGCTCTTCTTCTTGTCCTTCATACTTGGTGTCCTCGTCGTCTTGTCTGTTGGATGTAGCTACTCCGTGGTCTTCCTCCAAGTACCTGGTCAGACATAGTGTTTCCTTTTGAGGTAGTAGCCATGTCTCATGTGTAGAAAGTGGTACTTCGGAGAGGGGCGAGTTCACCTTATCCTCGATAGCTTTTGCTCGGGCTCTAGTCATTGGTCCAAGTGACTATGGATACTCCGCATCATCTCCCCCCCCCCCTGGGAAAGATCCGACCTCGGATCAAAATCTTCATCACAATGGTAGGGAGAAAGATCTATGACATTGAAGACGTCGCTCACGTTGTACTTGTCGCGCGGGAGGTCGATCTTGTAAGCGTTGTTGTTGTAGCGTGCTAGCACCTTGAAGGGTCCATTGGCTCATGGTAGAAGTTTGGACTTGCGTTCGTTGGGGAAGCTCCTTGCGAAGGTGTAGCCATAAGAGATCTCCAATGTTGAATATCATGGGTTGCTTGTTGACATTGAGCTTGGTCGCGAGTCATTGTACTTGGCGCCCGATTGTGTGCCTTGTATCTTCATGCATCTTCTTGAGATAGTTCACTCGGGCACTCACGTCCATGTTGATGCGCTCTTGTAGTGGTAGGGGAAGAATGTCCAATGGCCACAATGGGTTGAAACCGTAAAGGAGCTCGAAAGGGGACTTGCCGGTAGTCGAATGTCTCGCGCGGTTGTAGGCGTACTCGGTGATGGGTAGGCACTCTTCCCACTCCTTGATGTTCCTCTTGATCAACACGCGTAGTAGAGTGGAGAGCGTTTGGTTCGTCACTTCCGTTTGGCCGTCGGTTTGTGGATGGTATGCCGTGGAGAATAGTAGTTTGATTCCGAGCTTGGCGCATAAGGTCTTCAAAAGTAACTCAAGAACTTGACATCGCGGTCTGAGACAATTGTCTTTGGCACTCCATGTAGGCATAAGATTTCTCTATTGAAAAAAGATTTGCAACATGTGAAGCATCGTCTATCTTGTTGCATGGTATGAAATGTGCCATTTTAGAGAATCGTTCCACAACAACAAACATGGAATCCTTTCCATTTCTAGTCCTAGGTAAACCAAGCACAAAATCCATGCTAATATCTTCCCATGGGTGATATGGAATTGGAAGGGGTGTATAAAGACCATGAGATTGAGCTTTGGACTTAGCTTTGCGACATGTCGAACATCGGTTGGTGAAGGGTGAGATGTCGCGTAACATCTTGGGCTAAAAATAGTTCTTAGAGAGCGCATCAAATGTCTTGTCGCGTCCAAAGTGTCCCATTAGTCCTCCTCCATGAGATTCTTGCAAAAGTAACAAACGAAGAGAAGACTCGGGGATGCGAAGTTTGTTAGCTCTCATAAGATAATCATCTTTGATGTAAAACCGTTCCCAAGATGTATGCGTCAAACACTTGGCATAAGGAATTGCAAATGTAGGATCATGCGCATACAAGTCTTTTATGTGCTCGAAGCCAATGACATTCAATTCAAGTTGAGTAACAAGCATGCATATACGGGAAAGCGCATCTGCCACAACATTTTCCTTGCCTTTGATATACTTGATGACATAAGGAAACGACTCAATGAATTCACTCCATTTGGCATGACGCTTGTTCAACTTAGTTTGACCCTTAAGATACTTAAGTGTTTCATGATCGGCGTGAAGAATGAACTCATGAGGACGGAGATAATGCTCCCAAACATGCAAGACTCTCACTAAAGCATATAACTCTTTGTCATAGATTGGATAATTGAGTTGTGCTCCAGAAAGTTTTTCACTAAAGAAAGCTATAGGGCACTTCTCTTCCATTAACACACCTCCTATGCCATAACCGCTAGCATCGCAATAAATCTCATGGTTTATTGAAGTTGGGTAATGCAAGCAAAGGAGCATGTGTAAGCAAATTCTTAAGCTCATTGAATGCGGTATCTTGGGATGGTCCCCAAACAAATGGCGCATTTTTCTTACTCAAAGCATGCAAAGGTGAAGCACTGGTGCTAAAGTCCTTCACAAATCTATGATAGAAACTGGCTAAACCAAGAAAACTACGCACTTGTTGCAAGTTGGTTGGTTGGGGCCAAGTTTTAATAGCATTGATCTTAGATTCGTCTACATGAACACCTTTAGAAGACACAACGAAACCCAAGAAAACAAGCTTATCAACACCAAATAGGCATTTATCCATATTAGCATAAAGGCGCTCTTTCCTAAGGGTTTGCAGCATGGTTCTAAGATGGGTGACATGATCCTTGAGAGATTTGCTAAACACAAGAATATCGTCAAAATAGACCACACCAAATACACCAATATAAGGTCGAAGAACAAAATGCATGACTCTCATGAAAGTACCGGGTGCTTCGGATAAAACCATTGGCACAACAAGCCATTCATATAAGCCAAATTTCGTCTTAAATGCGGTTTTCCATTCATCACCTTCTTGGATGCATATTTGATAGTAGCCACTCTTAAGATCAATCTTAGAGAAAATGGTGGATCCACTAAGCTCATCTAGCATATCATCTAGGCGTGGAATAGGGTAACGATAACGCACGGTAATAGCATTGATAGGGCGACAATCGGAACACATGCGACATGTACCATCTTTCTTGGGAACAAGGATTACCAGGACGGCAGAAGGGCTCAAACTTTCTCGTACATGGCCGTTGTCGATGAGTTGTTGTACTTGCCGTTGGATCTCCTTGGTTTCCTCAGGGTTGACGCGGTAAGGAGCCTTGTTAGGAAGGGGTGCTCCGGGGATGATGTCGATTCGATGTTCAATGCCTCGTAGTGGTGGTAGTCCCGGAGGTAGCTCATCAGGAAAAACATCTTGGAATTCCTGCAAAAGAGAAGACAACACTAAAGGTAGAGGGTGAGATGTGTTAGTTTTTGGTGCCTCTCCCTTGCACAAAAGGACATAGTGCATGACACTTGATGGGTTCTCATACACTTCTCTCATCTCACTTTTGGTGGCAAATAGGACTAGGCTTTTTTTGTCGCTCATCGTGGAGGCACTCAATTTGGGCTTGTGGCGCTCACTCTCTTTTTGGTGGTTCGCTCTCTCACTATTCTCTCGAGATGGGTGGCTTGCTTGTCAGCGATCACTTGGCTTGGAGACATAGGTCGTACCACGTACTCCTTTCCTTTCATCTTGAAGCTATAGTGATTTATACGTTCGTTGTGGATGATGCCTCGGTCAAATTGCCATGGTCGTCCAAGAAGGAGGTGGCAAACGGACATCGAAACGACATCACACTCCAAAGTGTCTTCGTAAGCTCCGATCTTGAAGGAGACTTGCACCATATGCTCGACTTGGATAGTGCCAGACGTCGCTATGCCATTGAACTTTGTAGGGATGTGGGTGCTTCATCTTAAGCAATTGGAGCTTGGAACATAGTTCTTCACTTGCCAAGTTATGACAACTCCCTCCATCGATGATGACCTTCACAGACCTTCCATTGATGCCGGCTTTGGTATGGAAGATATGGCATCTTTGTTCTTCTTTTTGTTGATGTTGAAGAGTCAAAACCTTGGAGACAACGAGAGCGGGGCTCGGATCTTCGTCACAAAAGACTTGATCATCTTGATCTTCGTTCACTTGCTGGTGCATGGCCACTTGCTCAAGGCCTTCCATTTCTCCTTCACTCATGGAGTCATATGTACCATCGTCGTTCAAGATCATGGTGCGCTTATTTGTACATTCAAAGGACTTGTGGCCTCGGCCGCCACATGTGAAGCATTTCAAGGAACTTGTCTTGATGGTCTCATCGGTTGGTGTAGATAATGATGAAGCTCTCGGCTTGAAGTTGCTCGTAGTAGGAGGACGACTTGAGGATGTCGAAGTTTTCTTGTAACTTGACTTGTCACCATTGCTTGTAAATGGCTTGGTTGAGGTAGAAGGTGTTGGAGTCGTTGAAGCTTGAGAGTTGGAGAAACCATAGGACTTGGATGAGAACTTGGCATATTTGAAGTCATCTTGCACCTGACGTTCTGCTTTGGTAGCTTGATGTACTAGCTGGATGAGGTTCGAGTATGGTTGGAAGTCGGCGATCTTCTTGATAGGATGATTGAGTCCATTCAAGAAACGTGCCATAGTTTGCTCATCATCTTCCGTGACATTGGCTCGTATCATGGCAATCTCCATTTCCTTGTAGTACTCTTCAACGGTCTTTGTTCCTTTGATTGAGGAGTTGGAGTTTCTTGAAGAGGTCACGGTTGTAGTAAGTTGGCACGAAACATGCTCTCATGACATCCTTCATTTGCATCCAAGTTGTGATGGGTGGTTCTCCTCTTGCCTCACGGCGCTAGATGACTTGTTCCTACCAAATGAGGACATAGTCTTGGAACTCAGGGGATGCCATTGCCATCTTCTTCTCTTCCTCATAGTTGTGCAAGAGGAAGATTTTGTCAACCTTCAATGCCCATGAAAGGTATTCTTCGGGATCATGGCTTCAGGAAAACTTGGGCATGGTGAATTTTAGCTTGTCATAGCGTTGCTCTTCATTGTGTTGGGGTTGAGGGTGATGACGTCCTTGACGCGGAGGATTGTCTCCCTCAACTTGCTCTTGTCGTGGAGGATTTCCATTGTCTTCATGCTCTTGGTGAACTTGAGGTTCTTGTCGAGCTTTTGGAGGAGCTTCTCGAGCTCGTGGAGGAGCTTGTCGATGCACACGTGATTGGTAAATCCTCTCTTGAACTTCATCGCGAAGCGCTTCTTGTTGCTCACGAGCTTGTCGGCTTCGTGTGGCTACGGCTTGACTTGAATCTCGGAGGGCACATTGCGCCTCAAGTGCTTGAGCTTCACGTAGTTGTTGTTCTTGACGTTGTACCTCGGCATCTTGTGCATCTTGGTGTTGTCGCGCTCGCTCTTCCTCTTGTTGTCGTAGGCGTTGCCTTTCTTGTGCTTGTGCGAATGTGGCTTGGTTTTGATGATGTCGATGCTCTTGCGCGCGAAGTTTCTCTTGATGATTGGTGTCGTGTAGGGGGTTGCGGTTTGCTTGACGATATTGACGCGCGGCACGATGAAGAGTGTTCGATGTCGGAGTACTTGAGCCCGAGATGGTGTCGCCGGAGTGTCAACTCGAGTGGCTCCGTCTTGAGTAGGACGAAGAGGTAGAAGAGCGGTTGACCAACAAAGCATGAATCTCGTCCATTCTTGCATTGCTCTCTTGCTTTTGTTCGTCGAGCTTGTTGTCGAAGTAGTCTCTTGTACGTTGCTCGGAGAGTCGCAAGTCGGTGGCGAGATGGTCGATGCGGTCGCTCATTGCTTGTTGCTCCTGATGCAAAGCCTGTTCTGTGCCGAATAGGTGGAGCTTGGTTACGTAGTTGTTGGGGTCGTCGTCTTGCTCTAGGAAGAGTGGGTTGGTAGAAGAACTTGGCCTATCCATCATTCCAAGAAAATATGTGAGTGGGAGAAAGAGAAGAACTTATACCAAATGTACCTTGACCGATGTTGAAGATGGATCAATTATCACTCAATGTGTAACAAGGAAATAGCACAATTGGTACCAATTCTTGTCGGTTCTCACACCTACACAAATAAAAGCTTATGGTGGAGCTTGGTTAGGATGGTGGCACAAAATTTGATGCAATTGTTAGTGAGCCTCGATAATGTTGGAAAAGATTCACAAATTTGCAAATGCAACAAGTAGACCAATAGCAAGATATGGTACACGGAAACACACACGCAAATAGATAAGTGGGGTCGTGCAACCAAGGAATGAGCCAAAATGTGGGATCCACGAAAATGCTCTTGTTGCACAACACTAGAGAGACGCTAGCACGATTGCACAATAGGCGGATACGAAACTTGTGCAAACCTACAAAGCAAAAATGCGACGAGTTATATCCCAAGTATGCTATATGTATGGTATTCCGATGATATGATCCAAGATGATCGAGTATGACAATCTTAATGTAGTATGATGCTATGTTTCTTTCTTATAAGCTCCTTGCTTATCTTTCCTCTTTGCTTCAAAAGCTTGGTTGTGTAACATCCCAAATTTCCAATTTGGAATGTTATACATAGATCATTCCTGCATATCATATTTTGCTACATTTTGTTTCGCGATCCTCGAAATCCTAAGCAACTCAAGGACCCTCGGAGAGAGTTGGGGATTTCACTGTTTTCATATTTGAATTCTATCAAATATTGAAACGAGGATTTTTTTTGTTTTAATTATTTTTCTCTCCAAAAATATTTCATATTAAAATATATGAGAGGAGATAATATGCCTTCTCCAAAATAAATGAAGTATTGGAGGAAAAATATTCAAATCAAATATTTGTTTTATTCGGAGTTTATTGTTGTTTTATTTGCATTAGAAAAATTGCACGTTTTTCAAAGTTGCATTTTAGGGCCAAGAAAATGTTCATATCGTTCTAAATATTTTATTTAGACGGTGAAAATTTTGTTTTGGCATTTTTAGATTTTTTTATTTTCTAGGATTTATTTAAGTTTCGCCGAAATTATTTTAAAAAAATCTTCTGCGCCCGGCTGGGCCGAAGCCCAATCGAGCCAGGCCGGCCCAACCACCCCGCGCCGCCGTCTCCCTCCAGGAGACCGCGACCGCCGCCGCCGAGTCCGACCGGGACTCGGTCCCCGCGCCGCCTTGCCCCCTCCCCAAGCCAGCCCCCCTCCTTATATACGCCGCCCCCGACCCCCACCACCACCACCCAACCCCGCCGCCTGCCGAAGCCGCCGCCGCCGCTTGCAGCCGCCGCCACGTAGCGCCGCAAGCCGTCGCCGTTTGCCGCCGCCGCCTACCGTCGCCGCCCCGCACCACCCGCGCCACCCGCCGCCGCAGTCGGACCCCGCCGGAGCCGCCCCGCCTCGCCGGAGCCTCGCCGAAGGTATACGCCGCCGCCACCGTCGTTCGGTTTTATTTTTTAAACTGAACCGTTTTTTTAGAAAACCCTAGTTTTCATTTTTTTAATAATAGATCGGCTTTAATTTTTTTCCCGGTTTAGTTTAGTTAGCAGGCGTTCGTCCGTACGTTCGTTTTAACGAACGGTGTTCACTCTTTAGCCGCAGACAGCGAACGTTCGTTCGTTAGGCTGTTCGTCAGTTTTTCTTTTTCTCGGATTTTTCGCGATTATTTTCGATCGCGATTTCTGATTCGATTTTTGTTTTAGTTTATCTTTTCGCTCGTTTATCGGAATCAGGCGATTCAAGTGCCTAGATCTTCGTCTCGACACCCTCTTTTTGTTTAATCAACTTGAACAAGATTTTGGTACCGTAAAATTTGACTTTAGTCCAGATTAGTAAACGGATCTTGTTTCCTTTGCAGTTTGAGTTTCGTTGCTCCGTTTGATTTGATTCTTTTTGCAAACCGGAGTTCTTAAGTTGAACTTTCTGGTTAGATCTTCTTATTCGAGATTTACCCGTGCTTATTTGCTTGATTGCTTATGTATGCTATTGTTTGTTTGCGATAGAACACTGTAGCGACCCGACCTCAGACGGTCAAGTCTCTGTGCTTAAGTGTCATCCCTGGATCGGTATGCTGACACACACAGTACTCGAGGATTTATAAAAGAGGTAAATCACATGTATAAGGTAACATAAAATATTACCTCAATCCAAATAGCGGAAGGAACAATAAGGTTGTGGATTCCCATCAACACCAACGGCAAAGTTGAGTGTAGAAATCGTAACCCTAACGTATCACTTACTCGTCGTAAGAAATACTGCAACATGAGACGTTGCAGCCACAAAGGGTCAGTACATTGAATGTACTGGCAAATTCACACTGTAGAGCAATGCTGAAATATGGCTATCACTACATGCATATTTGGCTGCTGGAAAAGCTCTATGGTTATCAAGTTTTTGCGAAAAGCCAATTTTTCCCTACAACAAAGGAATAAATTTTATTTAACTATCATGGTGGTTGTTAAACATTGAGAAGGTACCTCCAACTCAATCCCAATTAAGAACGTGATTAACCCAATCAAATTAAATTAAGTAACATGATGATGAGATTCACATGATAATCCAAGAACTAGATACTCAAGATGTCCATAACCGGGGACACGGCTAATCATGATTAGTTTGTACACTCTGGAGAGGTTTGCGCACTTTTCCCCACAAGACTCGATCTCCTCCGTTGGATTTCTCGCACTACATGGTGTTTGAGAAACGGATGATCGAGACACAATCTTTCAGAAGCATTTACTCTCTACTCCGGGCAGACCGTTACACCTACAATCCCCCTACATCTGCTAGTCCACCTCTTCAAGAGCTCACACAACTTACTCAACTATGACAGAGCCCATAATGGCTTGTGGCTGCACACGGAAGTTTCTAGCATGAATAATCTTATGATCCCTTTGAGCCTGGGTGGCATTCCGTAGGGTGATCACATGGGTCCTCCGGGATCCCCTTGGGCAAGCACTGGGTTCTCCAGGTGCCCGGGCAAACCACTGGGTGCTCCAGGGTGCCCCAACCATTCCACCCAGATGTGTATTAAAGTAGCCACCTTAAGTTAACCATTAAATAATAATCTCACATCTGTCATGGATACACCCAAACCCAATCCACGTCTATGAGCATAGCATAGCATAGCAGTATAAGCATAACGTAGTAACTCCCAGGGGTTTGAATGCAGGGCAATAGGTTCCTACCTCATCAACTATTTCCCAATACCCACATGTTATCAATCCTAACCATGCAATGTTTGGGGGTGAAACTAATGCATAAAAACTGGGTATGAAAGGGATATGATCAAAGTGTGAACTTGCCTGCAATGTTGATGAAGATGATTCGCACTCAAAACTCTTGATTGATCTACTCGTCACACTCCGGTCAATCTATCGCAAGCAATCAATAGTAACCACACATAAGCAATCACTCAAAAGATCAGAAAGAACGAAGAAGACGATTCGGAAAACATCAAAACCAAGCAAATAACTCTTGCAACATAAAACAATATCTAACAGTACCAATATTATATGAATTTGGCCTTATCAGAAAGTTTAGGTCAAGAGCTTCGATTAGCAAAAAGAATCAACTCAAACGGAGACGAAACTCAAGTTACGATTAAACAAAGTTTGAATTCAAATCTGGTCTAATTCAAATTTTAAACTTTCAAAAACATGTTTGAGTTGGATTACTGGATAGAGGGGATCATAACGAAGAAGCGGGTGTTGGTTTCGTTGAATTTGGACAAGCGAGTAAAAAGTAGTGATCGTTTGAAAACCAGGGGCTGATCTGTAAATAAAATACTCACAAATAGATCCCTGGCCGAAAACTAAAAGAAAAAGGAAAATCCTATCGAACGAACGTTCACTACAGAACCCTACAGAACGAAAACGTTTGCTACCAGAAGCTAACGAGCGAACGCTCGCTAAATAAACTAACTAAAAAAATAAACCGGACTAAAAAGAAAAACCTAAAACTTAAATTAAAATAGGATCGGGGTCGACAGTTTATACCGGGTCGGAAAACCGGCGGCGGATCTTCGGCGGCTTCCCGTGGCGGTGGGCGTCGGCGAGGAGCGGGGCGACGCGAGGCGAGGCGGCGCGCGTGCGGCGGCGGCGGCAACAGCGGCAGCAGCAGGCGGCGGCAGCGCGGAGCGGCGTGGGTGGCGGAAAGGCGGCAGCGGCGAAGTGCAGAGGCGGCGCGAGATGCGAGGGCGCGGCGGCAGCGGTCCGAGGGCGCGGCAGTGGCAGCACGAGGCGAGGAGGCGAGCGGCGGCGCGAGGCCTGGGGCCCGGCTATATATAGCCTCGAGGGGCGGCGGCTCGGGACGAGTCCGGCGGCGGCACGGCTTCGCCGGCGCCGTGCGGGACAAGGACTCCCGCGAGAGGCGGTTGCGGCTGGGCCGGGCCGGCTGGCTGGGCTTCGGCCCAGTTGGCCCGGTCCGGTGGAGAAAGTTTTTTTTTAAACACAGACAAACGAAAATAATAAAAACAAAAGAAACAAAAATATTATATAGGCATATAATATATCAAAATTTACAGAAAAAGATTTCCTACAACATGAACATTTTTCTAACGACAAATAAAATACACAAAAATTCAAATAAATCAAAAACTGTTGCTGCTCTAATAAAATCCAATAAAAATCATTTTAAAAATACCAAAATGAATTCAAATTTATTTCTCTCCAATTTTGTATTGTAGGGAATCATGTTACCCTATTTTCCATGTATTTTATTTTTGGAGAAAAATAATTTGAATAAAATCCAAATAACTCCAAATTGAAAAATAATTCCAAAAGGACTTTGAATTTGATCCTTTGGAACTCCCAACTCATATTTCTTATAATTTGAAGAAGTCATTTTATCTTCTCTCGTGAAAATCATTGAGTTGCTTAAAGTTTCTAAGTTGGAAAATATTTTCCAAATGAAATTCAAATATTTTCAAACACCCTTTTCATTTATTTAAATGGAAGAAGTCATGTCATCTTCTCTCTAGGGTTTTGTATTTGAAAAGCATTTGAATTCATGGAGATCATAAAAGCAAAATGGAAGTTTGGGAAAGTCCTTTTATTCCCTCTCATTTAACTTTCAAAAAAGTTTCGAATTCCACTCAATTTCACTCAATCAATCAAACAACCAATCAAATCTATCTATTTATTATAACATTCCAAAATTTAGAATTTTGGGATGTTACAAACACCCGGAGTGCAAAGCGTGCTACTACGAGTCCCTAGGTTTTGCGGATCGTCGGCAAGGCAAGTAACACATTGATCATACTCTTTTCATACCCAGTTTTTATGCATTAGCTCCAATCCTCAAACACTGCATGATTAGGATATGATTAACTTGTGGGTATTGGGAAGTAGTTTATGAGGTAGAACCTATTGCCCTGTTATATTCAAACCCTTGGGAGTTACTTCTACGTATTGCTTATATTGCTATGCTATGCTCGTAGACATGGTTTGGGTAAGTGAATCCATGACAGATGTGAGATGATTAATTAATGGTACAACCTAAGGTGGCAATTTTAATACACATCTGGGTGGATTGCTTGTCGGGCACCTGGAGAATCCAGTGTTGCCCTAGGATACCCCGGAGTACCCGTGTGATCATCCTAAGGTCCGCCACCCAGGCTCAAAGGGAACTGAGATATTTTCATGCTAGAAACTTCCGTGTGCAGCCACATGCTATTATGGGCTCTAGCATAGTTGAGTATGTTGCATGAGCTCTTGAAGAGGTGGATCAGTAGGTAGAGGGATGTAGGTTGGTATGGTCTACCCGGAGTAAAGAGTTAATGTTTCTGAAAGACTGTGTCTCGGTCATCCGTTTCTCAAACACCATGTAATGCGAGAAATCCAACGGAGGCGATCGAGTCTTGTGGGGAAAAGTGCGCAAACCTCTGCAGAGTGTACAATCTAATCATGGTTAGCCGTGTCCCCGGTTATGGACATCTTGAGTATCTAGTACTTGGATTATCCTAAGTATCTCATCACTCTAATTTAACATTGTTGGTTGATAATTACTTCTAATTGGGATTGAGTTGGAGGAACCTTCTCAATGATGTTTCAACTATCATGATAGTTAAAATAAAACTTATTCCTTTGTTGTAGGGAAAAATTGGCTTTTCGCAAAATTATAACCATAGAGCTTTCCTCCAACCAAATATGCATGTAGTGATAGCATTATTCTGTACTTGCTCTACTGTGTTATATTGCCAGCATATTCCATGTGCTGACCTGTTTTCGGGCTGCAACGTATTATGTTGCAGACTTTTCAGACAAGGAGTAAGATTCGTTAGGTCGTTGCCGTGCAGCTCAGCTATGCCGTTGGAGTTGATGGACTCACTTTATCTTCCAAGCCTTCCGCTGTTATCGTATTAGATGGCCTTAAGCCATATTTATTGTAATAAGTTCTCTTTTGAGACGTTCGATGTAATAAGTGTGTGATTGCTACTCTGTTATAAATCCTTCGAGTATTGTGTGTGTCAGCATTACCGATCCAGGGATGACACTGAAGCACAGAGACTTGACCGTTTGAGGTCGGGTCGTTACAAGATGGTATCAGAGCACACGCTGAGTGTAGGACACGACCAATAGGATAACCCATAGGTCACTCTTCTCTACTCATTTCTGACTCCTCTCCATTTTCTACTCTTAGGATGGCGGATTCAAGGAACAAGTTTGCACAACCGGATGAAGACACCCCCTTTGGACGCCACTTGAAGGAAGTCACTAGGTACCTGAACATCAGAATACCAAGCTTCACCGGGACTTACAACGCCACTTTACCAGAAGAGGAGCGCTGGATGATTCAAGTTGAAGTACCAGGAAGGACGTTCTCGCCAACCACTAAGCCCATAGAGTTTTCTTTTGAAGCACCCACCTGGAGCCTAGGCAAGAGCATGGCAGCCCACATTACCATGGGGCGCATTGGAGAATTCTACAACAAGGATCTTAAGGACACTATCTATCAGATATGTGGGCGCCGAGATGAGCAATGGGAGATGATCAGCACCAAGAAGGACAGATCCATTGCAGCTTTCATCCAGGAGTTAAACCAACACATTCGACGCCAGGAGAACCAGATGTGCGCAGATATGATAGATTTGAAGAAGGCGAAGATAAGGATCATCGAGCTGGAAGAAGAACT
Organism: Triticum aestivum; assembly: GCF_018294505.1. Classification (NCBI taxonomy): domain Eukaryota; kingdom Viridiplantae; phylum Streptophyta; class Magnoliopsida; order Poales; family Poaceae; genus Triticum; species Triticum aestivum. The sequence goes on from NC_057802.1 coordinate 259,653,336, forward strand.
TAAGTCTAAACGCAATGGATATGAGGAGGAAATTGCCACACTATTGGAGAAGAATGACGACCTGATAAAGAAGATCGGAGTATTCATGGGAGACCCCGCGCCAGGAGGAGAGGACGACGACTCAACTTGCCCAGAGAACTACATCATCATCGACGACACCGACTCCGACCCCAGTGAAGATGACTTTGAAGATGAAGTTGGAGCAGACATCATGGAGTCTTCCACCGATCAAAATTTCTAGATGACCACCAAATGATTAGTAGTATTCCCCCATGTATATAGTATAGTCTGAGCACTTTTGTAACGATAGATTAGATCGATTGTATGCCCTTGCTTGATTGATTGAGTGAAATGATTGTGTTTGTCTCATGTGCATATGGGTAGTGCTTTCTCATTAGACCCCATTCTATTCTAATCTCTCCCCTCTAAACCCAACAAATGCCTCCGAGACGTGACCCCGGATTTACCTTCCCACTGGAGCTCACTCAGTTGATCCAGCAGCAAAATGCCTTGATGCAGTTGTTAGTTCAGAACCAAGGAAACAACAACAACAACAACAACAACAACCCACCACCAGTTGATAACCTAGCCCGTTTTCTGAGGTTGCAGCCGCCGGTGTTTTCCAGTAGCACCGAGCCTATAGTAACAGATGATTGGCTACGCCGTATTGGAAGGGAGTTGACCACCGCAGGTTGCACAGATGCAGAGAAGGTGCGCTTTGCCGCACATTAATTGGATGGACCAGCAGCCTCATGGTGGGAGAATTATATGGCCACTTTCCCCATAGCCAACATCACTTGGGATCAGTTTCAGCAAGCTTTTCGTACAACCCATGTCTCAACTGGAGCTATGAGCATGAAGAAGAGTGAGTTTCGCAACTTACGCCAGGGGAACCGTACTGTGGCTCAGTACGTGGATGAGTTTAGCAAGTTATCTCGCTATGCCCCTGATGATGTGTCCATAGATGCCGCGAAGTAGGAGAAGTTTATGGAAGGGCTGAATGATGAGATGAGCATGCAGTTGATGGTGGCAACATTCAACAACTACCAGGAGTTGGTAGATAAGGCTCTTATGATTGAAGGGAAGTAGCAGCAGATTGAGAGCCGTAAGAGGAAGTATGGACAAGGAAGGTATAACTCAGGAGCTCAGTAGAAACCTCGCCTAACCCCGAACTCGGGAGGACTTGTTCACAACCATGGAGGTCATAATCACAACGGAGGAAGTTTGCACAACCACAATGGTTCCAAGAATGGGACTGGGAATGGAACAAGCAACAATCAGAACCGCCCCAATCCAGCCACACCCGCCAAGAGAGACCTAAGTCACATTACTTGCTTCAAGTGCGGGAAGACTGGACACTATGCCACGGAGTGCCCTGAAGCGAAGAATGGAAACGGTAATGGGAGCGCTGGGAAGAAGCCCAATCCATTCAACAAAGGACAAGTGAACCACGTTAACGTGGAGGAGGTTGAAGAGCAGCCAGACGCGGTTATTGGTAAGTTTTTGGTTAAGTCTTTTACCGCCCTTGTTCTTTTTGATACCGGTGCATCGCATTCATACATATCAAGGGGATTCATGGATAAGTTTAAACTACCAACCCAAACCTTTAGGACCCCTCTGTTAGTGAGTTCACCTGGAGCAGAGTATATGGCTAGTCGATGGTGCGATCAGATACCCTTAACCATTGGTAGCCATGTTTTCCCATCAAACCTAATAATTTGGAGTCACAAGGATTGGATGTGATATTAGGCATGGACTGGATGTCAAAGTATGGAGGAAGCATTGACTGTGCTAGTAAGTCGATTTATCTCACCACCCCTGAGGGAAAAAGGATTAAGTATGTATCTAGGCATGCGCCTAGGAGGAGCCAAGTAAATACCCTCACGGGAGTTGTTCAGGAGGAAGTGCCTGTAGTGAAGGATTACCCGGATGTTTTTCCAGAGGAGTTACCGGGCATGCCACCGGATCGAGACATCGAGTTTTTGATAGAACTGTTGCCAGGCACCGGGCCTATATCGAAGCGACCATACCGGATGCCCGCAAATGATCTGGAGGAGATTAAGAAGCAGATGAAGGAGTTATTGGAGAAAGGTTACATTCGACGGAGTTCATCACCATGGGGAGCCCCAGTACTTTTGGTTGAGAAGAAAGATAAGTCTCTAAGAATGGTTGTTGATTATCGTGCGTTAAATGAGGTGACGATCAAGAACAAATACCCACTGCCGATGATCAATGATTTGTTTGACCAGCTGAAAGGAGCTAAGGTGTTTTCAAAGATCGATCTGCGATCAGGATATCACCAGCTGAAGATTCAAGAGAAGGATATACCAAAGACATCATTCACCACACGGTACGGGTTGTACGAATATACGGCCATGTCATTTTGACTGACTAACGCGCCTGCTTACTTCATGAGCATGATGACAAAGTGTTCATGGAATATTTGGATAAGTTTGTTGTGGTGTTCATTGATGATATAATGGTATACTCGAAGAATGAGGAGGAGCACGAAGAGCATTTGCGTTTAGTTCTCGAGAAACTCAGGGAACACCAGTTGTATGCCAAGTTCAGCAAATGTGAGTTTTGGTTGAAGGAAGTCGGATTCCTTGGACATGTTATATCAGGAGAAGGTGTAGCAGTAGATCCCACCAAGGTTCAGTCAGTCACTGAATGGTTGGCACCCAGTTCAGTTAGCGAGATCCGCAGTTTTCTTGGACTCGCGGGATACTATCGGAGATTCATTGAGAATTTTTCCAAGATTGCAAAGCCAATGACGGAGTTATGAAGAAGGATGTTGCCGAGTATGTAGCCGTATGTGATGTGTGTCCGAGAGTGAAGGCTGAGCATCAAAAGCTAGCAGGATTGTTACAGCCTATGCCGATACCCGAATGGAAGTGGGATAAACTTGGCATGGATTTTATCACCGGATTGCCCAGGACTATGATTCTATATGGGTAGTAGTTGATCGCTTGACCAAAGTGGCTCACTTTATCCCAGTGAAAACCACCTATACAAGTACGAAGTTGGCCAAGATATACATGACCAGGATGGTATGTCTGCATGGAGTTCCGAGGACCATAGTATCAGATAGAGGAACACAGTTTACCTCAACATTTTGGCATCAACTGCACCAGACTTTGGGAACGAGATTGGAGTTTAGTACAGCATTCCACCCACAGACGGATGGACAGACCGAGAGAGTCAGCCAGATTCTGGAGGATATGTTGAGAGCTTGTGCGCTGGATTATGGATCTAGTTGGTATGACAATTTGCCCTACGCAGAGTTCTCATACAACAATAGCTACCAGGCCAGTTTGAAGATGGCACCGTTCGAAGCCCTGTATGGACGAAGGTGCAGAACACCATTGATGTGGGATGAAGTTGGAGATCGACAGTTGTTTGGACCAGACTTGATCAAGGAGTCTGAAGAGAAGGTTAAGTTGATTCGCGATAGACTAAAGGTAGCTCAGTCCAGGCAGAAGAGTTATGCAGATTCGAAACGCAAGGAGGTAACCTATGAAATTGGAGATAGAGCATATCTGCGAGTGTCACCTCTGCGTGGAGTGAAACGTTTTGGAGTCAAGGGAAAGTTAGCCCCGAGATTTGTAGGACCGTATCGAATTTTGGAACGTATGGGAGAAGTTGCCTACAAGTTGGAGTTACCTGAAGGACTGTCAGGAGTTCATGATGTGTTTCACGTTTCACAGTTAAAGAAGTGTCATGCTGAGATGGCCGATATACCGTTAAGAGATACAGTGCCCTTGAAGGCGATTTAGTTGGACAGTGATCTGACCTACGAGGAAAAGCCAGTCAGGATTCTTGAATTTGCCAGCCGAGTCACCCGCAGCAAGGTTATCAAGTTTTGCAAAGTTCAGTGGAGCCACCATACCGAGGATGAAGCCACCTGGGAACGAGAGGATGATCTTCGCAAGGACCACCCACACCTATTTTCTAGCCAACCTGAATCTCGAGGGCGAGATTCATCTTAAGGGGGGTAGGTTTGTAACATCCCAAATTTCCAATTTGGAATGTTATACATAGATCATTCCTGCATATCATATTTTGCTGCATTTCGTTTCGCGATCCTCGAAATCCTAAGCAACTCAAGGACCCTCGGAGAGAGTTGGGGATTTCACTGTTTTCATATTTGAATTCTATCAAATATTGAAACGAGGATTTTTGGTTTTAATTATTTTTCTCTCCAAAAATATTTCATATTAAAATATATGAGAGGAGATAATATGACTTCTCAAAAATAAATGAAGTATTGGAGGAAACATATTAAAATCAAATATTTGTTTTATTCGGAGTTTATTGTTGTTTTATTTGCATTAGAAAAAGTGCACATTTTTCAAAGTTGCATTTTAGGGCCAAGAAAATGTTCATCTCGTTCTAAATATTTTATTAAGACGGTGAAAATTTTGTTTTGGCATTTTTCAATTTTTATTTTATTTTCTAGGATTTATTTAAGTTTTAATGAAATTATTTAAAAAAATCTTCAGCGCCCGGCTGGGCCGAAGCCCAACCAAGCAAGGCCGGCCCAATCGCCCCGCGCCGCCGTCTCCCTCCAGGAGACCGCGACCGCCGCCGCCGTCGCCGAGTCTGACCGGGACTCTGTCCCCGCGCCGCCTTGCCCCCTCCCCAAGCCAGCCGCCCCCTCCTTATATACGCCGCCCCCGACCCCCACCACCACCACCCGACCCCCGTCGCCTGCCGAAGCCACCGCCGCCGCTTGCAGCCGCCGCCGCGTAGCGCCGCCCGCCGTCGCCGTTTGCCGACGCCGCCGCCTGCCGTCGCCGCCCCGCGCCACCCGCCGCCGTAGTGCGAGAAATCCAACGGAGGCGATCGAGTCTTGTGGGGAAAAGTGTGCAAACCTCTGCAGAGTGTACAATCTAAACATGGTTAGCCGTGTCCCCGGTTATGGACATCTTGAGTATCTAGTACTTGGATTATCCTAAGTATCTCATCACTCTAATTTAACATTGTTGGGTTGACAATTACTTCTAATTGGGATTGACTTGGAGGAACCTTCTCAATGATGTTTCAACTACCATGATAGTTAAAATAAAACTTATTCCTTTGTTGTAGGGAAAAATTGGCTTTTCGCAAAACTATAACCATAGAGCTTTCCACCAGCCAAATATGCATGTAGTGATAGCATTATTCTGTACTTGCTCTACTGTGTTATATTGCCAGCATATTTCATGTGCTGACCCATTTACGGGCTGCAACGTATTATGTTGCAGACTTTTCAGACGAGGATTAAGGTTCGTTAGGTCGTTGCCGTGCAGCTCAGCTATGCCGTTCGAGTTGATGGACTCACTTTATCTTCCAAGCCTTCCGCTGTTATCGTATTAGATGGCCTTAAGCCATATTTATTGTAGTAAGTTCTCTTTTGAGACATTCAATGTAATAAGTGTGTGATTGCTACTCTATTATAAATCCTTCGAGTACTGTGTGTGTCAGCATTACCGATCCAGGAATGACACTGAAGCACAGAGACTTGACCGTTTGAGGTCGGGTCGCTACAGGTTGGCTCTTTCTCTTTTGAGCTCTTTTGCATGCAAACTTCACGAACCAAGATAGCAATGGCGTATATGTGATTACAACCTTGTGACACAAGAAATGATACCAAGATATGCACCACGATGGTATGGTATGTATGCTATGGGAAGTATGATCACTAATGTGCACAAGTAACGTTGCTGGCAATAGTCAAAGGTTATTCTCGATGGGTAAGTTATGTGAAATGGGCTATGGGTAATCAATGCAATGGAAAGGAGTATACAAAGATGTCGATGAAATTACCGTCCGTGGTATGTCGGGTGTAAGCAAGGACGTATGAAGATGAGGTTGTTGTCGAGTCCTTGGCGAAGATGAGCGGCGGTTATGTTGATGTGGAACCGTTCCTAGTTAGCCGAAACACCCTAGGAAACGATGAACCGCAACTCAAATGTGAAAACCAAATGTGTCAAAATTGTGTTGGAGTGCGAAACAAGTAAGCAATGGTGGTTGCGGAAAGCGATGGTGGTAACGGGGTGCGTATGCGGAGGTGGAATGGGTATTGGGGTGCGTATGCGGAGGTGGAGGTGGAGAGGTGGTGGTGGCCGAACTGAACTTTTTCAGTTTCGCCAGGAGACGTCGGACGTCCGGTGGATGTCGGACGACCGGTGGTCGGACGTCCAGAAGCTCGCGGACGTCCGGTGCCTGGGTGATTTCGGGCACGGGATGAACAACTAGGGTTCATGGTGGAGGAGGCAAAATTGGTTAAATCTGAGAAATTTTGTGGATGGAAAAGGTGGAAACGAAGGGGAAACGGTAGATCCACTCGTGGCAAAGCAAATCCATGGATCAAATCCAACAAAACTTCATCACACCACCAAATCAAAAAAAATTGCGGCTATTTTTGGTGGGGATTTTCGAAGTTGGGGAAGAACACAACAAAAATCAAGCTAGAAAACAAGGTGTAGGGGATCCAAATCTGTGATCAACGTGGCTCATGATACCAAGATGATGTAGGGTAGAACCCTAGGGACCCGATCTTTCATGAAATGGAGGAATCCTACGAAGAACACGAAGTACACGAGGGGAACACGAGGGAAAACGCGAGAGAAATCACTCAACCAACAAGATTCGGTCACACATATGCTAGATCTTCGGAACACAAGGAGATACACGACCCACAACCAACAAGGAACGATACATAGGGTAACATGTTCTTATCCATGAGGAGATCTTGAGTTCTTCCCGTTAGGGGTCTTGAATCCAAGTGGATCTCCTCTGTAGAGGTACGGTCTCTCTGGGAGGAGCAGATCCGGATGGATGAGCAAGGCTCTATCTCACAAATGAACCATCACTTTGCTAACCCTAACAAGGAGGAGGAGGTATATTTATAGTCTTAGTGCAAATAGGGGCGAAGTGAAGGGGTACATGGGCCTCTGGCCCGAAACTGTGCACAGACAGGTACTGGATGTCCGCTGGGGTACCGATCGTCCGGTGGCTCGTGGGCGTCCGGACGTCCGGTAGTCGCCATACTTCGGCTAGTTTCGTTCTGTGAAGGTGGCACCGGACATCCGATCACTCCGGACTTCTGCTAATTTTCCCTCGGTGGTGATGGTGCCGGTTGTCCGGTGGAGGCCGGACGTCCGCTCCCTGGGAGGTGTGGCCGGTCGTCCGGTGAAGGCCGGACGTCCGCTCGCTGTAGGTTGCATTGGCTGGGACTTGGGTATGCTGGGGCTTCAGGTGCCAGTCGTCTGGTGGACGCCGGACATCCAGTGGCTGTAGCTTCAATGGCAGCTCTTCTTCTTGTCCCTCATACTTGGTGTGCTCGCCGTCTTGTCCGTTGGATGTAGCTGCTCCGTGGTGTTCCTCCAAGTACCTGATCACACATAGTGTTTCTGTTTGAGGTAGTAGCCATGTCTCATGTGTAGAAAGTGGTATTTCGGAGAAGAACGAGTTCACCTTATCCTCGATAGCCTTTTCTCGGGCTCTAGTCATTGGTCCAAGTGGTGTCGTGGGAGATGTCGATACGTCCATGGGGATGATCGTGGGATGCTCTGCATCACTAGGTTCATTCTTTTCTTTATCTATGCAATTCCTTTGTCCAACTTCTGGGCTTCTTGGATCCTTCCCAACAAAGTGGACTGAATTTCCAATGCTGCAATCAAACCTCTCGGAACTATCTCCAATTGAAGATCTCTGAGATCATCGGCTAACTCCTGGGGTAATCATACGGTCGTGAGAGTATAACATAACTCTTGCGGCTCAAAGCATCTTCCATGACATTGGCCTTTCCTAGGTGATAATGCAGTCTCATGTCATAATCCTTTTTGAGCTCCAACCATCTCCTTTGCCTAAGGTTCAACTCCTTCTGCATGAAGATGTACTTCAAACTCTTGAGATCCGTGTAAACATCACAACTATTTCCAATAAGGAAATGTCTCCAGGTATTGAGTGCATGCACTACGGCTGCTAACTCCAAATCATTCATGGCATAGTTCAACTCATGAGGTCGAAGCTGATGTGAGGTATACGAAAAAACTCTTCCATCTTGCATAAGAACGCCTCCAAGTCCCTGACGAGAAGCTTCGCAATACACTTGAAAATCCTTGCGTATATTCGGAAGAATTAGCACTGGAGCTGTAACCAAACGTTTCTTCAACTCCTGAAAAATGGCCTCACAATCCTCGGGCAATTAAACTTGGTGTCATTCTTCAATAACTCCATCATAGGTTTCGCGATCTTGGAAAAATTCTCAATAAACCTCCGACAATATCCTGCGAGTCCAAGAAAACTGCGTATCTCTCCGACTGAGGTGGGTGCCTTCCATTTGGTGATATAATATGTCCAAGAAATCCAACTTCCTTCAACCAAAACTCGCATTTGCTGAACTTGGCATACAGCTGATGTTCCCTGAGCTTCCTGAGAACCAAGCGCAAATGTTCCTTTTGTTCTTCTTCATTCTTCGAGTAAACCAATATATCATCAATGAACACCATGATGAACTTTTCCAAAAACTCCATGAATACCTTGTTCATCATACTCATAAAATAGGCAGGGGCATTAGTCAAACGAAACGACATAACCATATACTCATAAAGCCCATACCTCGTGGTAAAAGTTTTGTTATGTATGTCCTGCTCTTGGATCTTCAGCTGGTGGTATCATGATCGAAGATCAATCTTCAAGAAAACTCTAGCTCCCTGCGGTTGGTCAAACAAATCATTGACCATCGGTAGATGATATTTGTTCTTGATCATCACCTCATTCAACGCACGATAATCTACAACTATTCTCAAGGATGCATCCTTCTTCTCAACTAGAAGCACTAGGGCTCCCCAAGGCGATGAACTCGTTCAAATATAACCTTTCTCCAATAATTCCTTAATCTTCTTCATAATTTCCTCCAGATCATTTGCGGGCATCCGATATGGTCTCTTGGATATTGGTCTGGTGCCTGGCAATAACTTGATTAAAAATTCTATGTCTCGGTCTGGTGGCATGCCTAGTAATTCCTCCGGGAATACATCGGGATAATCCTTCACAACTGGTACTTCCTCCTGAACAACTCCCGAAAGAGAATTCACTTGAGTTATCCTTGGCGTATGCCTCAACACATACTTGATCCGTTTTCCCTCTGGGGTGGTGAGAAGGATCGACTTACTGGCACAATCGATGTTTCCCTCGTACTTGGATAGCCAATCCATGCCTAGGATCACATCCAGTCCTTGTGATTCTAGGATGATGAGGTCTGTGGGAAAAACATGTCTACGTATGGTCAATGGCAACTGAAAACATCCCCGACTAGCCATATACTCTGCTCCTGGGGAACTCACTAACATATGACCTAAGGGCAACGGTCGGTAACTTAAATTTGTCCACAAATCCCCCTGATATGAATGAATGTGATGCACCAGTATCAAATAGAACAAAGGTTGTAAATGCATTAAGCAAAAACTTACCAACAACTGTGTCATGCTGCTCGTCAATTTTCTCCACATTGACGTGATTCACCTGACCTCTGGTGAAAGGGTTGGGCTTCTTTCCCGAGCTTCCATTGCCATTCCCATTCATTGCCTCGGGACATTCGATGGCATAGTGTTGGGTTTTCCCGCACTTAAAGTAGGTAATGTGACTCATATCTTTCTTTGTTGGTGTTGCGGGGTTGGAACGATTCTGATTTCCATTTCCTCCATTCCCATTGCCATTCCTATGGATGTCGTGGTTTTGTCATGGCAGATGTCCTAGTGAAAGGACTTAAGTGTGAAGCCATCACAATGGTGATTAGCCTGTCGGGGTTGAGCCGGACGAGAGACACGATTTTACCCAGGTTCGGCCCCTCGTGATCGAGGTAACAGCCTACGTCCTACTTTATGTTGTTTTGCTTGAGTATCGATTACAAGGGAGCGGATTCGCTTGACCTAGCTATCGATCGATTGTAACCTCTCTATTCTATGCCGGGGACTCGCCTTTATATACAGGTCGAGACCGCCGGCTTACAAGAGTCTGGGCCGGGTTACGATACGTGACTGGACCGTGCTCCAAGTCGCCTTGTATTACAAGGTAGATTATTACATGGCGGGCTACACCTCTGGGCCACCTTCTGACCTTAAGCCTAAGCGGCCCACCTTGTGAGCCGCCTCCTTAATGCTACATCTTGATTGTCTTGTCTCTTCAAAAGGCCAGCTCCTTAAGTCACCAATGATCTAACCCGACCCTATTAGGGCGGGTTATATCGCGGGGTTATATCCCCAACATCAGTCCCCATATTGATTTGAACTTGTTCATGACAATCTTAACCCTTCTGTTTGGTGAGTCTTCCCTTAATTTCCTTTAACCACAATCTTGGAAAAATCTTCGTAACTCACCATAAATAAAGATGATGTCTCCTCCGTGATTTCGGGAAAACCTCCATGACGTCATAACAAATCTTTATATAATCCATCATTCCAAAATCGAGGCGTCCCTTTGTTGCGAGATTAATTGCGCCTCCTCGATTCTCGCACCTATCATTCATTTTTCCACTTTTTCCCTTATAAATAGGCACAGGGCCCCTTCTTTTCACTTTTTACCTCATCGCCTCCTCTTCTTCTTCCTCTCAAGTCCGTCGCAACCGGAGCTCTGCCGCACCCGTCGAACCGCGCCTGCCTTCTTCAGTCGAAGTAGCAGCACTACCCTGTTGCCGTAGGGATCTAGTGGCATGCCTCCACTTTTATCCACCACAAATAGGTACCGTTTCTCTCCTTTCTCAGATCTCCATTAGGTCGATTGACTTTGTAGAGTTCGTCGGAGTTCATCTTAGTTCATCACATCCTTTGAACAAAAGATATTTTTATCCGAAAACATTAGAGAAATGATGCGGTAGCAGTTTTAGCACCATGTTGAAATTTAACAACTTGTATTTCCTTCTAGAATAAGTGGATATCTTGCTAGCTCTTCCGCCACTGCCTTTTCAGTTTAGTAATTCTTTTTTGAACTGCCTCCAGATCCGTAAATATAGTTGTTCCATACTGAATCTTGTTTGCTCCATACTTAGCAAAAAAATTAATAATCTTGAATCTTAACTGACTCGCCCATTACATCTTGGGCGGCTTATCAACATATTTGTAACTCGCGATAGCTCCAGAAATTAACTCCTTTAATTAACTCGCCATTAGCCTAAGGCGGCTTATTTTCATATTGCTCGTTCCTGTACTGTTGATGAATCAGTATCCCCCCTTGTTTTGAAATAACTCGCCTTCTTATTATCCTTTAGGCGACTCGGTATGGCAAAAACTACCTTCTGCAATTGGGGCCCTTCTCTAGTCACAGAACAAATGCTCAAAGATTATACAGACCAAGGTCTCTTTGCGGCTCAGGAAGAGATTGGTTGGCGACTCAGCCAAGGAGAAAATGTCCCTAACCCAGCTGAAGGAGAGGTGATAGTTTTTACCGATCATATCCTCAGAGGCTTTACTCCACTTGGGTCAAAGTTTTTCCAGGATGTCTTGCACAATTTCAGTCTCCATCCTCAAGACATAGGCCCGAACTCAATAACAAACCTTTGCCATTTTCAAATATTTTGCGAAGTTTATTTGCAAGTAGAACCCACTGTTGCTCTTTTCAAGGAGTTCATCTACCTAAACCGCCAGACTGAGTGTGCTTGCGGTCCGATTCAAGAATTTGGAGGAATCTCAATCCAGAGACGCAGAGACGGCTGCTTCCCCGCAACTACCTTATTAAGCCATCCCAAGGGATGGGTAATAACCTGGTTCTACTCTAGGAATACTACCCCAGCAAATGAGAACCCTCTGCCGGGTTATCGAATTGAGTGCCTTCCCATCAACTTTAACCCGCCAAGTCAACTTATTCCAGCTGAACATAGTGAAGCACTTCAAAAATATCCCAAGATAACAACTTTGTTAGCCAATGGGTTAACCGGAGTCGACTTAGCTCATTGTTGGGTCTCATGGAAGATTCTTCCTTTAAGTCGCTAACCTAGTTTAATGTGTGACTACTCTGGCAAGTCAGATGTTTCTCAACGATATAGCTCTGACTATTTTACCGCTGAAGATATCTTTCAAGCTGTGAACTCCTTACTCGGGGAGTCACAAGAGAATTGTAAGAAGATAGGACTGTCTCCATTCTCCCAGCTTAACCCGGCCCCAGCTACAAGCACTCGTCTATGTCCGGTTTAAAATATCTTTGATTCTTTTCTGTAGCTTACTTGTCAACTTTTTTCTTATTACATAGCCCGACTCTGCCTTTTAGAAGAGGAACATAAAGACGGGTGTGGCCAAGGTCAGAACTGGCCCGAAATAAAAAAAGAACAAGCCTGCTGCCGTAGCTGAGCCGGCTGCTGTAGGCGAGTCAGTTGGGTGGATAACCCGTCAGAGGTAGAACTTGATTCTCTTGGCCAACTCTTTGTTGAATTAGCTGACTCCTCTTGTTCTGAGGATGAAGTCACCACCAGCCAGGCTAATGAGTCATAGGTAATTCCTATCTCTTCCGGCTCAGACCCCGCACCTCCAGAAAGGATGCGTGATAATCCCCAAGTGCAAGGAATCATTGTAGCAATCTCCAAAGGTAGAAGTGATAAGTATGGAGTGTCGAACCCACAATGAGCTAAAGGTAAGATCAATATTCTCACAAGTCCTATCTGCTTACACCGAACGTTTGCTTCCATCTAGAAACGAGAAATAAAACTACGTTGTGGGTATGAAGAGGATAGCTTTGCATGATATCGGAGAACTAAAATATAAAGTAGGTGTTTTTAACATAAAGTTAGAATATATTACTATATATTATAAATAGCGAGTGTGGAATAATGGTGGATCGATGTGCGGAATTATCCTAGGCAATTGTTAACAATATCGGTAGTCATTATTGCAATTTTATATGAGGGAGAGGCATAAGCTAACATACTTTCTCTACTTAAATCATATGCACTTATGATTGCAACTCTAGCAAGCATCCGCAACTACTAAAGATCATTAAGGTAAAACCCAACCATATCATTAAAGTATCAAGTCCCCTTTATCCCATACGCAACAACCCCCTTACTCGGCTTTAAGCTTCTGTCACTCTAGCAACCCACTATAAGTGAATCATGAACATATTACAACACCCTACAACGGGAATCCTTCACATGTGCGCGGCACGGAAGGCACCATAGGACAGCACCAGAATAAAACAGACAACGCAAACCAATCTAGATCATCAATCAACCCAAAAGACAAAAGAAATCTACTCAAAACATCATAGGATGGCAACACATCATTGGATCATAATATGTGGCATAAAGCACGATGTTCAAGTAGGGGATTAGAGCGGGGTACATGAGAGTGGACCGCGTAAAAGAGATGAGGAAGGTGATGAAGATGGTGATGGTGATGGTGATGTTGATGAAGACGATCACCGCGGTGATGGTTCCCCCGGCGGCACTCCGGCGCCACCGAGAGAGAGGGGAAAAGGGTCTCCCCCTTGTGCTTCCTCCCCCATGGCCTCCGCCTAGATGGGGAGAGGTTCTCCCTCTTGTCCTTGGCCTCCATGGTGATGATGGCCCCTTTCGGCTTCCTCCTCCATGGCCTCCAGTGATGATGGCCCCCTCCGGCAGGGTGCCAGAGAGGGCCTAGATTGATATTTCGTGGCTACAGAGGCTAGCGGGGGCGGAAATTCCGATCTAGGTTTCTTTCTGGGGGTTTGGGTATTTATAGGATTTTTTGGCATCGGTCTCATGTCAAGGGGGTCCACAAGGCAGCGGCAAGACAGGAGCACCCTCCCGGGGGGTAGGGCGCGCCCCCAACCTTGCCGTCGCCTCGGGACTGTTCTAAGCCAACTCCGATGCCTCGGGGGTCTCTTTTGGTCCATAAAAAATCACCATAAATTTTCATCCCATTCCGAAAACTTTTATTTCTGCACAAACAACGACACCACAGTAGTTCTGCTGAAAACAGCATCAGTCCGGGTTAGTTCTAATCAAATCATACCAAAACCATATAAAATTGTTGTAAACATGGCATGAATACTTCATAAATTATAGATACGTCGGATACGTATCAGCATCGCCAAACTTAATTCCTGCTCGTCCTCAAGTAGGTAAATGATAAAAGAAATAATTTATGAAGTGTGAATGCTAGCATAGTGCATAAGTTTGATCAATGATAGTCCCAAACACTTTTTCTAGCATCATTATATATCATAAACAGTAGGTCATCTCATAAGACTTCTCTTGATCAAGTAACAAGCTATTCACATGTTAAAGTATAGACCATAAAGTTTCTTGAAAACTAACAAACTACGTTCTCATTCACCAAACAATTGCAATTCATCTTACTTTCAGGAAGGGTCTATGTAAGATCTTTGATTTAGAAAATTCCACATACTCAACTATCATATAGTCTTCCGTGATTGCTAACACTTAAAGCATATTTTTAGAACAAATAGCACCCTTCAAACACAGAGGAAGATAGGGGCTTAATGTTTTGCCTCCCAACCTACTTATCATATAGATAATTGTCAAAAATAATAAGTCATGATCAAATATATTTGAGTGGCCATATGTGCTTAGATCTTTCCCCGCCATGCAAAGGAACGTCACGTTGTATTTCCCTTTGTGATATTAACCTTTATTATGTAGTTCGTCGCTTTTATTTCTTTACCATCACAAGTTCGTACAACACTTATTTTCCCTTACAATAAAAGATGAAACATATTTAGGAGCAATTTTTTTGCTTTTTGCACCGATGATAACTTACTTGAAGGATCTTATTCAATCCATAGGTAGATATGGTGGACACTGATGGCATAAAACGGGGTTTAAGGATTTTCGGATGCACAAGTAGTATCTCTACTTAGTACAAAATTTTGGCTAGCAAAAGATCCTAAGAAAGCACCACAGGTTGGAGGATCCATAACAATATAACTTCTATGCAAATATACCCAAACATAACTCATTACATTGTCTTCCTTGTCCAACTTCAACTAATCTGCGCAAGTTTGAAAATAACTAATGGGGCTCACAATCATAGAAGATGTCCAAGATAGTATATTCATATGTGAAATCTCTCTTCCTTCAATATTGTTTCATGAATTGTTCAAGTGACCAATGTCGTGTTTGCTAACTTTCAATAAATTTTACCACCTATACTTCTTATATGTGAAGTCATTACTCCCAATGGGATAAGCATTTGAAACATATATACTTTCAGTTTTATCATATTCAATTCATTCAACCATTTACTCATAGAATATAAGTGAAGCACGAGAGTAAATGACAAACTACTCCTGTCGTGGTTTTGTCACGGCACATGCCCTTGTGAAAGGACTTAGGTGCGGAGCCATCTCCATGTGGGTTAGCTCGAAGGGGTCAAACGGGACAAAGGACACAAAAGATTTACCCAGGTTTGGCCCCTCACAATGAGGTAAAAGCCTACGTCCTGCTTCTAGTTGTGTTGCTTGAGTTTTGATTACAAGGGAGCGAATACGCTTGACCTAGTTCTCGATTGATTGTTTCTTGAGTTAACCCGCTGCCGTGTCTCGCCTTTATATACACAGGTCAAGGTCCGGCGGCTTACAAGAGGCCGGGTCAGGCTACAAAACGTAACTGACCCTAGTTCTAATACCCTTGCCTTACTGAGCAAATCATCATCACGCGGTTCAGTTCTTTGGGTCTTGAGTCACCTCCAGGTCTTTGGCCTTTAGTAAGCCCGCTTATGAACCCGCCATCTTCAGGTCATGTCTTCTTGGGCCTCCTGGAACTTTTACACATTAAGTTGCTAACGGTGTAACCCGGCCCCTCCTGGGCGGGTCACACCGTGGCGTATTTCACCAACATTAGGCCCCAGATTGATTTGAACTTGTTCATGTCAATTTCATCCTTTGGTTGGCGAATCCCTTAAACTTTTCAATGTTTATCCTGACAAATCTTCTTGACCCGCCATGACGAATGGTGATGTCATGTCATTAATCTCAAGAAAAGTCCTATGACATCATAACGGATCTTTGCATTGATCAGCCATCCCAAAAATCAAGGCGCCTTTGTAGTTGAGATAATGATCACACCTCCTCGATTTTCGCGCCTACCATCTTACTGTTCACTTTTCCCTTATAAATAGGCACGGGGGTGGGGGTCCCTTTTCACGTTTACCCTCGTCCCTTTCTCTTCATCGTCTTCCTTGCACCGACCGTCGGCATACGAGCCCTTCCGCCGCCGTCGACCTTCACTAGCAGCACCAACCTGGCCGCTGCATCAACCTGAGCGGACCAGAAAACCGCGGCGCCCCTTCGGTGTCCATCAGCATCACCATGTACTCGCCTCTCCCTGCTTTCAATCTCCATTAGGTTTTCCTTAGTTCATCGATGTTCGTCGGTGTTCGTCATGCCCACTCGTAGTTCATCCACCATACTGCTTAATTGAATCCCAATACAACACCAAAGTCATGCGGTAGTAGTTTTTAGCATCTATCCTTCAACGTAGATTCATCCCTTTCCTTTGAGATTCATTTTCAACATGTTTGTTCTTCCACAATAGTTTAGGTTTATCCATTTTCCTCCATTTTTCAAACTGTTGTAGATCCGTAAATATAGCTGCAGATCTGCAGAACCTATTTATCTCACACTTAGCAAAAAATCTCAACTTCCTTGACTTGATAGTGTACTAACCCGCCATTCATTGCCGGGGCGGCTTAAATAACAATCTCTACAACCCTCCAGGACTTCTAGCCAGTTTAACCATAATGCGTAATTTGTCCACAAAATCCAGAACTTTGACTGACCCACCAGCCATGCTTTGTCGGGTCAACTTAATCATATTCTTGTAGCTTACCGAGGAACGGCTGATTTTAACACAAATTTTGCATTTATCGGGCGGCTCTTCATCACCATATTAACCCTCCATACTTCATTCTCAGGCTCCCACGATTAAAAATGACTAAGACCACCACCTCTTGCAACTGGGTTGCTTCTGTCGTTACTGAACAATCTCTCAAGGAGTACGCCGATATGGGCATTTTACCAGCCAAGAATAGCATTCGCTAGCGGGTTCCCGGGGCTGAAGTCCCACCTCAACCTAAGAAGGGCGAGGTCATATTCTTTGCAGATCATCTCCTCCGTGGCTTCTCACCACCCGGGTCAAAATTCTTCAGGGATGTTCTGAACTTCTACAAGTTACCACCCCAAGATATAGGCCCCAATTCCGTTTCCAATACATGCAACTTCCATGTTTTTTGTGAGGTGTACCTTCAAGAGGAGCCCAGCGTTGATTTATTCAGGGAATACTATTATTTGAACCGCCAGACTGAGTTGACAGAGGGCCCAAGCCTTGAACTTGGTGGAATTTCAATCCAAAGACGGAGGGACATCGTCTTCCTTGCGGTTGCACTACCCAGTCACCCCCAAGGACTGGAATCAAACCTGGTTCTACTGCCAAGATACCTCACCAGCTGGTGAGAATCCTCTGCCGGGTTTCAGCACTTGCCGGCTCAGCCCCAGGCATCCACTCCCGAACCGGATCACAGCTGCAGAGCGAGCTAAGTACGTGCCTACCTTTTCAAGGATAAGGGCTTTACTGGCCAATGGCCTTACTAGAATTGACCTAGTTCGATGTTGGGTCGCATGGAGAATCTTGCCTTTGAGCCACAGTCCTAGCTTAATGTGCGAATAGACATGTGACGTAAAGGACCCTCAGAGATACAATTCAACATGCCTTGAAGATCAAGAAATTAATGAGATGACCAAGTCATTACTCGGGGAGAGCCTCGAAAATTGCAGCAAGACGGGTCTAAATCCCTTCCGCACTCTCAACCCAGCTCCTGGCGTACGTATTTCAATCCATTTTTACTTCACTTATCATTTTCTCAGAAAACCGCACAACTTATTATTATCATTTGTGCTTTCAGGCTAACTCCCCTTTTTGGAAGAAGAAATTGCCTACTGCTGCTCAGACCAAGAAGCCTAAGACAACAACTAGAGGCATGGGTCGTCCCAAGAAAACTACTACCGAAGACCTGCTCAAGCTTGACGATGAGTCAGAGCTAGAACTTGACTCCCTTGGTCGTCTCTTTATACATCTTATTGACGCCGACTCTTATCGGCTCGTACTCCTATGTTTTCTTTGCAGAGGCCTGGCCAAAGCCGGCAAGAAACAGAAGTTAGGCGGCTCTTCAAAAAATCCTCAAGCCCCTGAGCCAGAGCAGCACATGTCAGAAATCCCCGATGCCACAACTCAAGATTCTGATGATGTTGCTCGCAATCCACCACCACCTCCTCTTCCACCTGAGCATCAGGCAGATCAAGATGGTGATCTGCTGCTTCCGCATAGTCACTAACATTGACGTTCACAGCTTCACCGTGATGAACCCACCTAGTATATGTGACCGACATCCCATACAAGTGTAGATGATTTTACATAGTTGACTGGGGTCTTTTAACTGAATTCATACAACTGCTACACGGGCAGAGCACATCTGATTTTGGACCACCGTACTCAGCTCTGATAAAGTTCATGAAGTTTTCAACCCCCTCGACATATGTAGCGGAGAATCTTCGAGCAGAAGTTATCCAAGTCCTGTCCATCTGTTATACATAAAAATTAGTTCTTCTACTAGATATTACAGGAAAACATATATGCTTTTTTATGAAGTCCAGAAAAAAATACCTAGGTCGATGTCTAAAGCTATGCCAAGATATTTGGACAAGCAGATCTAAGTAACGAAATATATGGAAAGCTAATCCAGCAAATAGATTTGAGTGCTAAATTATGGCAGGCTGTTTCAGCAGTCAATGAGGTCGAGCACACAGCCATCAAACTATCGAAGACCATCTCAGCAACAAAGATCGAGTATAAAACGGAGTAGATCTATTTCACCTAACAGATTGGCTACTAGACCATGGCAATCTACGTCACAATAAATATATGGCAGGATATTTTACCAACTAATCGGGCTTGGCATGCCATCTCAACTAAGCAGATTGAGTGCAGAACAGGGCAAGGAAGCTTCTTAAGCAGAGCATATTGAATGTAAACTACTTCGGCAAACAGTGAGATTAATAACGTCTATCAGCTAACATTCAGCGCTACACCGACATGCACGGGGCCTCGGTCTAGAATGCGCGTACCGTGGGAGAAGCTAACCGCCGTGCGTCTCCACACTAACGTCACCAGCAATGGCGGCGCTGACCACCGTGCGTCTCCACAAGAACGTCGCCAGTGGTGGCGGCGCGGCTAGAGGACGACAGTCTACGAGAGTGTGGTGTGGGAGCCAGAGGATCGCCGTGTGTCCCCTCAACGAACCGCGGCACCAATGTATCGGCACGGCAGGGAGGGCGGCTTTGGCGGAGCGAATTGAGTGGAAGGGGCCGGGGGGAGGGGGTTTGGGGAATATTATTGGCTAGTTCGCCGAAGGGTGATTGAACTTGGAATTTGGGGGGGGGGGATTTTCACGTGGTGGGCGGGGGGAGTTTGGCGCATGGTCGGTTTGTCCAAGTGCAGTCCCACGTGTCAGTGAAGAGGCAAGCCGAAGCGCGTTCTGTTTGCTGAGCCGTGTGCAGGACCGAACGTGTGTGGGGTGCAATGCGACTGCGACAGGGTGCTGTGAGTGTACCGCCTTTTTCCTTTTAAACTTGGTGCTTTGCCCCCTCAAAAAAAACGTGGTGCTTCGCGTGATCCATCGATACTACTACTAGTAATCCGGTAATCCCGACTAAAATGGCGCGGTCGGGTCTTTTTCCGCGCGATATGCTGGGAGGTTGGCTCAGTTGGGTTCTTTAGGACGAGTAATGGTACACCTACGTAATCCTAGTTACATAATTAACATAATGTGGAACATGTGAGCTATTGATTGTAGATTAGGGAAGGGAGGGGCCCACCACCATGAAAATCAGGGAGGAGAGAGAGAGAGAGAGTCAATTTACGTTAACCCTTTCATAGGTTCC
This sequence comes from Triticum aestivum, assembly GCF_018294505.1. Taxonomy (NCBI): domain Eukaryota; kingdom Viridiplantae; phylum Streptophyta; class Magnoliopsida; order Poales; family Poaceae; genus Triticum; species Triticum aestivum. The sequence goes on from NC_057802.1 coordinate 259,673,247, forward strand.
CGTAGATGTAGAAAGATGTGAAATGCGTGAATGTGTAGTGGACGTACTATTGTAGTGCCTAAGATAAATTGTGTATGTAGACCCTATGTGTTTATTTACTTCGCATGTTAGCTTTGTCTTGGGTCAAACCTTCTAAGTATATACACACAAAAACGAATCATCATTCCATATACTCCTACAATATATCTTACTATTATTGTGAAAGTTCATATACACCGGACGAGATTAATGCAAACACGGCAGATTTTCATTCCATTTCAAACTTTTATAGGACAGAAAAATAAAAAAACCCGACCCTAAACCTATTCTACGGTGGCGACCGACGTCCTCCATCTGCGATCTCCATGTACGGGGGCGGGGTTCAAGACCCGTGAAGTGAAGGTGCGGTCTCCAGCGAGGAAGAGTAGAACACGGGAGACGGACCGGCCAGTTGGCACACCATGCCCTGCCGCTTCCCATGCCCTACTCATCCTCGGAGGTGTCCCTGACCTCGGCGGTGATGGACGTTGGATGGCGGCAAGTAGGACGCGTGGCCGACGGTGCTCCGGCCGTCGGCCGCCAGCGTGGCTACCGCTTGTGCAGTCGTGTCCGCGTCCGGCTACGCCGCTATTGCATGGCGAGCGGCGACTTGAGCGAAGGCAGCGACCTCGAGCTTCATCCACGGAGACAAGCTCTCCTGCAGAGCGTTCGCGCTCGCGGTCATGGCAGATGTGGTGCCAGGTAACAGGACGATGCGCTATGATGTGGAGTTTAGCTAGGCATTGTCGCTTTAAGTAGCGCATTCCAGTGAGGCCAAGCGTCCGGGTGCTTCATTAAATCGTCAAAGTTGGTTCCTCAGGCACCGAACCTCTTAACGACGGCATACGGACGGATGGCATGAATGCGGGCAGCGGGCGCTGGCTGGGTATGCACCGCGCGACAGCGCGAGGGACGAGGGTTTTTGGTGTGCCAGGGTAGTCAGCTGCGGTCGTGGCAACGTTGGAGATGCCCTTTGCTCACATGCAATCCCCACATGTCATTGACAAAGCAAGACGACCCGACATGGTCTTAGGTCCTAGGGATGCAGTTGGCCGCGCTACACCACTCCGCGGATGTGTCACGGCGCACGCACACTTCGGTGCCTCGTGCATCCTCGACAAGCCAGGTGTAGATCTGCTGGTCGTGCCATAGCGCTAACGCCACCCTCGGCACACTGAAGCCGACCCTGTCCAGCGACGATGAGCGTGTTGCTCACCGCGATCGCCGTGTCCAGAGGCGGTGCGGGAGCTGCGCCACATTGCTGGCCCCCACGACCCACATGAATGGTTACCGATGGCGAGGAGCTCGTGGGCCAGCTCCTCCATTGGACTAGTCTGCGCCACGTCGTCCCGACTGGTGTGCCCCCCATGTCAGTTTCCCTGTTTTCCCGGCCAAATTCGAGCGTCAGTGCTCCGCGTTGCTCATTAGGCGTAGAACAGGTGGTTTTTGTGCCCTGGTTCAAATGTGGTGCAGTACCAAGTTTTTACCCTAGCCCCAATGTGGTGGTTTTGGGTGCGGTACCACCCTTTTCCTTTTCAACTAGTGAAGCGTAACACTTGATTAGGTAGCCGGATGGTGTGCTAATGTAGGTGTCTGACTGTTTGATGGAATAATTGAGGTGTGCCCGGTCCGTGCCCGCATTTAGGGGTCCAACTTACCATGTTCCGGCAGTAGTAACTATACTAGTCCCTGCGTATTCCCTCTATCTTTATTTACTCCGCATTTTAGCTTTGCTCAGAGTCAAACTTTGTAAACTTTGACAAAGTTTATAGACAGAAATAATAACATATACAATAACAAATCAATACCACTAGATTCATTACTGAATATACTTTCACATCATATAGATTTGCTATTGTAAATGTTCATTTTTTTCTATAAATTTGGTCAAATTTTATGAAGTTTGAGTTCAGTCACACCTAATATGCAGAGTAAATAAAAACGGAGGGAGTATCTTACTCTGCGACCAAGACGGAAGGGAAAACGAGACAACTTATTGTTTATTTGAGCCGTTCAAGTAAAATCATGTGGCGTTGCTTATTTCTCATTCCTCTCCAACCCTCTTCTCCATCGATCATGCCGCCCTCCGGTCGAGTCCATCCTCCCGCGTGCCTCATTTGAACATTCCGCCGAGTATCATTCGCATGTGGGCCTAGACCATGCTTGTATTTCCAATGTTGTAATTTGTCCAACATGCATACAAACAAACGGTTCGTTTAAAGTTTCACTTTGCCTCCACTACGTGTCTCTTCCCGTCTTAGTTTTGACATCCCATTTGTTTCATGCCCTGACACATCTTGATGAGATCGATTGATGTTGAGAGATCAATTGTGTGTCGTGCAAGGAGATAAAGGTTTGGTCTCTTTCTATGATAGAAATGACCCGCGCGGGGGGGGGGGGGAGGGGTCTGTGGGGATCAAAGGGAGTATATTGTACGTTCATAAGCGAAACAAACGTATTGTACCCACCCTAGTCCTATTTCAATCAATCTCCAGACCCCGAGAAGAAATCGAGGGAGAACAAGTGGGTGCATGTGTGATACCGAAGGCGGATTCAAAATTTTGAACCGGTGATCATAGCATCCGCAAATCATATACAAAGGATATTCAATGTTTGTTTCGCTTTTGAACGTATATACTCCCTCCAATCCTTTCTAGTTTACATATATATTTTATGTGTAGTCAAAGTATCTCTACTTTGATCAAACTTACAGAAAAAAGTGTCAACATTCAACAACGCCCAATCAATATTGTTATATTCGTACGTACTCCTAGATTTGTATTCAAACAGAGATGGTTTCCAATTTGTTTTCAACCACATGAATGTGCTTGTTCTCGCGCATGCTCTTCCTACTAGGATATCACCACGTATAGCCAGTCCAATAGTAACTTTTTTTAAACTCCCTGTCCAATAGTACTAGTGGAGTACTGACAACATCTGTAGTAGAGTATGCAGTGCTCATAGTACTCCCTCCTTCCATTTATATATATAGGGCCTAAGAGCAACTCTAATAAGGCCTAGTCAGCAGGCTATAAGACTTTCCATAAAATCCTACTTGGAGGAGTGAGAAGAGAGGAGAGAGAGTGAAGCAGGCTCTTTTATTCTACAGCCCTTCTATAACACATAGATCAAGAAAAATAGTATGCATGCAACTCTCTTCCAATCATATACCTTGCTCGTGCAAATATTAAATGCTTAGAGCCAACCTAATAGACGTTCTAAGAGACAAGTATTACTTAACCATGCAAATATTAAATGCTTATATTAGTATTTTTTATGATGGCTCTAAGTGATGTGGCATCTCTTTATAGCCAACAGTCGGCTACATTATTAACCATGATCTAATGCGTTTTTCAAGACCGCCTTTGACTATTGACAAGATTAAAAGTACATGAGATGTATAATGTGAAAATTATATCATTGGAAGCTCCTTTCACATACGAATTTGACCGTATGCTTTGCGTAAGTTGCATGTCATATATTATTACTCTAATATTTGGTCAAAGTTAGCCTCGAAAAACGCATTAGGCCCTATATAGATGGAAGGAGGGAGAAGTAGTGGAAGTGGATCCTCTGACATAGGTATCCCTGCCTTACCCTCCCTTTCGGTCACTTATTGGCGGGCCCCATGCTTGCTAGGCCCCGCATGTCAGTTACTCAATGGGTTCGGCCACGTCAAGGGATCCTCATCCGTAGTATACTCCCTCTGTTTCTATTACTCCACATAAAACGGAGGGAGTAGTAGTATAAATGACGTGGGCAGGGCAGGGGGAGGGACGTCGGTTTGCTCTCAACTACGGTCCCACAAGCGAGCGAAAACGCAAGACGAAGCACGTTCCATTCGGTGAGCGGCGTGGAGGGTCCAGCGTGCCGGGGTGCAACGCGAAGGCGAGAAGAGCGATGTACAGTCAAAACCGATTGACCGGTCGTCACCGGAACCACTATTCACACCAGAACCTTCGATGCTCGGCCTACGTCAGCCGCTACCCGAAAACTGCACCTCCTCTCCAACCCATTCCCCCACCTTTTTGACCCCCTAGCCCACATCAAGCGTCCCCTAGTTCGCTGGAAAGCTATGGTGCGCCGCAAGATCAGGTACTACAAGATGCTGACGCCGGAGCGCCGTGCGGAAATAGTGGCAGCGGTCGGCGCTACAGACCTCCATTCCGAAGCTCGCTTTGCGGCGGGCCAATCCCCGAGTTCTCTGGAGCCAAGCTACGAGGAGGAGGAAGCCGATCCAATGTTCATGGCGGAGGTCGCGGCGCAGAAGGCTCCCGATGCATATGAGACGATGGACGTCGACTTCGTGCCGGTGTCCGGGTCCCCCATGGTGTAGGCGGACCAGCGGTTCAACCTGGCGATACTAAAGGACGACCGGGAGGTGGAGGCTCAACTCGACGCGGAGCGCGCGCATGCCGCTGCCATCGAGGCTCTGCTGCAGGCGGAACCGGATGTCGTGGATGTCAACCGGGCGCGGAGGCTCAACTTGACGTGGAGCACGCGGATGCCGCTGCCATTGAGGCCCTCCTGCAGGCGGAACCGGATGTCCTGGACTTGAACCGGGCGGCGGAGGCTTAACTTGACATGGACCGTGTGGATGCCGCTGCCATTGAGGCCCTCCTGCACGCGGAACCGGATGACCTGGACTTGAATCGAGCGGTGCTCTCGTCCGTGTAGAGTGCCCGTACGTCCGCGTGAACGAGTAGCTAGAGGCCGAGGAAAACCACGGTGCAGAGACACATGTCGGCAGCTACGGCTGGTTCGCGCCGGCAGCCAAAGACGATGAGGCGTCTCGTTCCGTGAGCAATGATAGTTTTTCTTTATGTTGTTGTTTTTAGGGATCTTTTGCTGTGTTAAAACATATATTTATGCAAGTCGCCTGACTTTCATCATTTGGGAATGTCGACCATTTCAGGCGGTTGGATGAATATCCTATGTCTCCTAACCCTTCTTCCTCACCTCTTCTTCTTCCCCAACAGACCACCGCATGGGCCGTAAGGATCTTCCCCAACATGCGGTTGGTAAACATATTGTATGAACGAAAATTATGTGTCAGTGGTAGGATGGATGAGTTTGGGTTGATCACATGCTGTAGCACGTGTCAGTGATGGTGCGTTTCCTTGGTTGGGTTTGTGGCGTGCAGGAGCGACTGTGTGAGGGTGCGGTGCGACCGCGACGTGCAGGAGTGACTGTGTGAAGGTGCGGTGCGACCGCGACAGCCGTGCGCAAGTGTACCTCCTTTTCATTTTGAAAACTTTAGGCAAGCTTGGCAAAAATGTGTGGCGAAGTATGGCAATGCAAGGCCTAGACCCAAACAGGATACAAGTACGTACGTAGGAGTACTAGTGTTAAAAAAGAAATGCGGGGTTTTCCTTCGCGGGATTAATCGATACAAATCCTCGTTTGACATGTCAATTAATGCGTATTTTTTCTCAAACGCCGAAGAGCTAACCATCTCACTCCTCATCACTTGATTAATGAAGCGCCATGCAAACCAACCTTCTCACTTCCGCATGCATGCAAGGGTATATTAATGTCCTTGGTTGCTAGTACGAGGCAAACCCCATCAATTTTGCCTCGATTAGTGTTAGTGGCCTTCTTCAAATTGTAATTTTGATATATTGGACTTGCATACAAAAAAATGGAGGTAGTAACTATTTGACTTCCTTCCCCATTGCGGTAACATCGACGATATCTCAAACGTTGTGGTTTGGCGAAGTGCATTAGACGGAGAACACCATTGAGGGAGACCACGGTAAATCGTTCGCAAGTGCCGCCTGCAAGCCGAGACAACCGCCTTATTTGCATCCAGGAAGTCCGTTGAACCGAAGGACACATAAATGTACTAGTACTACACAATAGCATCGTCCGTCCAGCTTAGTGCGGTGAGGTGGTTTCTCAAAGAAGACGATGGAGAAGCGGAGTTAGCGAAGAGTGAAATGATGGTTGCTTCGTCCGTGCTTTGTGATTTGATGCCTCACTGCTTTGTGATTTGTGATAGAATGGACAGGGGAGTAGACTATGTGCTCTATACTGTACATGCGTCCAAGCACGTGAGAAGAGGAGAGATGTTGCATTTTTTTATTTCTTCAATCAATCAATTAGGGAGCGTCGGTTCCATATTTTTTGCTTTGGCAGCACCGTCCACAATGGATCCCATCAATGCCAAAAGCTATTTTCAAATTTGGCTACACATTGTGGTTGCCCTTAAACGTACCACTTGGTTTTGCTCCTGTGTGCTATCTATACAAATCTCAATTATATTGATCTAAAAACATTATAGTATCAAGATTAGTAAAAAGGAGGTGATTTTTAGAGGACGTTGGCCTGGCGGTTTGCTAACATGCGGTCCCACGTGTCAGTGCTTTACCAAGCCGATCCGCGTCCCACCTGAGGCAGAACAACGACAGAAGCAACACGTGGTTAACTTGAAGAAGATGAGGGAGAAGCGGATTCAGCAACGAGTGAAATGATGGTTGCTTCGTCCCTCCAACTTCTTTTTTTAGCATCATTACTTCGTCCCTCCAACTTAACTGCGGGAAAGGTGCAACTTTGTGATTTGACGCCTCATTGCTCATTACTACGCCGGCGCCATGACTGGGGTGCTTCACCCCTACTGTTCTGCACTGTATTTTGGTATGGCACGTGGACCCGGTAGCTTGATGTCCCACAATTCGGCGAAAGGGAGTAGAACATTTATGAAAGCGAGCGCTCCACTCTTACGACAGAGGAGTACACGACACGGCGGCCCAGTGAACTGTTACTTGTACTGTAGTACTACTATAGCTTTGTTGTTTCACACGATCCATCGGTACAAACCCGATTAAACAGGAAAGAGCGGGATTTTTCCCGTGCGGTAGATGATACTGGCCATACATTTCAAAGGCAATTTTAATGTATGCAAACTGAATAATTAAGTAACAATATGAGATCTAGTAAAACTAAAAACACATATGATTTATTGTGTTAGAGTGTAGTAGTAGTGCTGTATTGCATAGTTGTTAGATGTAACATGCGAGAACGTGTAGAGATGTAGTTTTGTAGGGCCTACAGAGAGAAAAACGTAATACGGTCACCGGAGTTAAGAATACGCTCATTACGGTCACTATATATGTTTTGCGGTGATTATACGGTCACTTGCTCACTGTTCAGCATCGGATTGCACTCAGTTGACCGGCCAAATAGTCTGCGTGGCACTATGTTGACTAGTTAAATTGACCATGTTCCTTGTGGGTCCCACCTGTCAGTTTGCATAAGAAAAAGGCCAGATAAACACAAATTTATGCAGGTGCAACAAGACTCCAACCCGTGCGCGGGAACCACCTGGTTCTGTATGTTTCTGTCAGGGCCTGATGTGTGCGCATGCACGTGTAGGTTGAGCACTTGAGCGTGAGAGTGTGTGTTGGTCGTGTGGTGTGTGCATGCATGTGTGCGTGTGAGTGTCGCATGCGTGCGTGGCTGCGTGTGTACGTGTGAGTGTTGCGTGCGTGTGTGGCTTCATGTGTTTGTGTGAGTGTTGCGTGCATGCAGTTCGTGTGCATGCGTGCGTGTGTGTATAATCACCACACCAGCTCTTGTGTTTTAAAACAGACGGCTCAGCATACCAATACAAGGCCACCTTGTCCGTTGTGCCCGCGGTCATGACTTCGAACCACCGTCCAATATTTTTTTTGTCGTTTGTTTTCATTCTTACTAGCAAGATGCCTGTGCGTTGCACGTAACATCAAGATGCATTTGTATGAGTTGTTTATCTTGTGAGAGAAAAGGATGAACGAGGGAAGGCCTTATTTGCAAATGTGGAATGGTGTGTGGGTACCTTTTTGCAAAATTTCCATAGTTTCCTTCCTATCCGTCGGATATAAATCGGACGGCCTATATTGCAGGATGGCAGGCACACCATCATCACCAACTCTATTTTTTATAAGAGTGTAGAGTAGATACACGCCGACAGGTGGGCCCAATGGTAGTGTGATAATGTGATGCAACATTAGAGGTGCCACGTGGAGCATTTAACTGGTCAACTAGTCATGTCTTGAGCAAATACAGAGCTATGCGGTGAGCCCGTGACTGTATAATAACAACAAAACGTAAATGGTGACCGTCATGAGTGGATTCTGAAGTCCAATGTACGTATCGTGCTTTTTCTTCAAATACAATGATCGTCACTGTATATATCGCGAGAGAAAGATGAAACATGCGTGAATGTGCTGGGGGCGTACTTTTAGAGGACCTGGAGATAGTTTATGTTGGCGAGAGATGCCCTTGAATGTGTATATGCAAGGGGGGAGGGGATAGAGGCATGAGGAGAAAAAAAATTTGTGTGGTGTCTGTGTTGGTATGTGTGGGTGTGAGAAGATAACGAGACCTGGGGGCAGAGGGTGTGTCACCGCGTGAGGTCTGATGGGCCGAGGTGAGGCCCTTGATTCGGTTCCATCCTGTGCCATATTGGTCGGCCCGTGACGCATTTAGGGAGACCCATGGATGACTAGTCATACAAGACAAAGATAGCAGAATCGTGAAGGACTCTGTGTCTACTGAGAAAGCTGGCTAGCATTTGTAACCCTAGGTCCTCGGACTAAGGTAACCCCTTATCTCTGATATTACTATTCATCCAACCTAACTTTAAGGGGCATCCTACAGAATGCTCTGCTAGAATCATACTCGTTGATTAGGAAGAGAGGTGTGAGACAATGCGTGAGAGACATGCCTAAAGATAATGTGCGTACGGGAGACACGTAGGCAGGTCTATGTATATAGAAAGGGTCTATGGGGATTGTGCGTGTGTATGCTTGTGAGACGAAGAGTGCTTGTGATAAAGGTTAGTGAAAACAATCGTAAATGGTTATGAGAGGGACGGAGGGTTATATCGAGAGCATGTCTGCGAGAAAGACACCTCGGGAGAGAGTGTGTGAGCATGTTTGAGAGACCACCGACGGAGGGTGAAACTACACGTAAAAGACTGATGTACACATTGAGAAAAAACATAAATTGTATCCAAACATTAGGATGGGATCATGATATTTGCAATTCGCGTAAGGAAAGGTCATTGATCCATCAGACATCTAGATTCTATTGAATTTGAGCATGTCTATGTTATTATTCGACATAATTGATCCACATAGTTAGTATTTTGAACTCCAGACAATGCATCGCTTTAGCAATGGAATATAAACGTGAGTATAATTCATGTTGTGTGTGTAAAGCACATTATACATACGAAAGTTACACAATGAACATTATAAATAGCTAGCTAGGAACTAGCATACATTTGAATTCAACTTAAGGTGGTTTAAAAAATTCGAATTCAACATGAAGTCCATTCAATTATTTGAATTTGATATCATGTCCTTTGTAAATCATACCTAAATTATGGGGGACCAATCTTTGCTCTACTTTTGTACATAATAGCATATATAGTCATGTACAAAATATATTTAAATTTACCTCCTCCATTCCAAAATAATCGTTAATATAGGATTTTCAAGTGTCAAAATTTCAAAAAGAAGTGCAAAATTTAATGGGATTTTCAAACATACAAGGTCAAATTTAATGTTGTGTATTTAGGTCAATCCTCAAAGTTCAAGAGTACTCTAAACATGAATGCTTCTGTTTCAAAATTTCAAACAAAGCTCCAAAAGAGCCTCTACTCGCCCGAAACCGCGTGAGACAAATGTTTAGTAGAAGGAAATTACTTTTCTAACTCCGACCCGTGAAACCTACCGACCCGACGTCCAAAGGTCTAAACCGGGGTAGGTTTGTAGCTTCATCTAGACGCCACGCAACCACCTCCGAAAAACATTCATACACAATGGCCGCCTAAGCACACATGCGCGATGCCGAAATTGCTCCCGCCCACTATTTGGGACACCTGGGATTACCATCCTACCCCCGACCTGCAGTAGGTCCGATATTTAAGAGGGGGGCAAAGTTTGTACTTTCCCCAAATTTCAAACAAGCGCGTCCCATCTGTTCAAAATAACCAAAAACAAGCGCGTCCCAGACTGAAACATGGTTCTCCCTTAGCTCCCCCCGCCCCCTGTCCGATTCCCCATTCGTACTCCGTGGGCGCCAAAACTACCTCTCCACCAGAAGCGAAACCCCGGAGTCCTTTGTCCGCCACCCCATACCACCCATCAACCGCCGCCCTCCTCCATCACGCCAGAGCCAATACCCCGACGTCGTCGTCCACCACAACCTCAGCCGCAACGCCCTCCACGGCTAGTAGTTAAAGCCGAAGCCGAGCTGTCCATACCCGAGCCAGTTCAACCATGTCGTCCTCACTACAAAAAAAAAGACACATCCGTGACATTTTGGGACGAACGAATTTTTTTCTGTCATACTTATGACACTTCTATGACGATAATTGTGACAAAAACCGGTATCATCATAGATGTGGTGGGCTCCTACTTCTATGACAAAAATCATGACAGAAAATGGGCTTTTCATCCTGGCGGGCCGGAGACGCAGCTGCATGACATTCTTTGAGCCGACCATGACGGAAAAAATCATGGTAGAAGCGAGGGCGAGGAAAATATCGGGGGAGTTCCCGTTTACGGTGGGTGGTCGGGGGCCGAGCGATGCGCGTTTCTCTCGCACACGTACGTGCGTGTGCGAGGCGTTGTGCTCTAGCTGAACCCGAGCGAGGCGTTGGGCTCTAACTAAACCCGAGCGATTGCATTGCAAGCTACGCGTTACTGAACCCGAGCGATCGATCGATCCCTTGATGTTAACTGAACCCGAGTGATTTCTTCGCTACTGCTGCTAACTGAACCCGAGTGAGCGTTGTTGGGGGGATTTGGATGAACAGTTCCCGGTGGGGGGTTGGATGAACATGACCCCGTGGTAGTAGAGGCCCTTGCTGCTGGATGAACAGGACCCCGATCGAGCCGGTGGAGGGCTGGATGAACAGGACCCCGTGGAGGGCTGGATGAACAGGACCCCGTGGAGGGCTGGTTGACCAGTAGCCGGTGGAGGGCTGGATGAATAGTAGCCCATGGAGGGGTGGTTGAACAGGACCTTGTGGAGAGGGCTAGTTGAACAGTAGCCAGTGGAGGAGCGCGCAGTGGAGGCTGGATGAACAGGAGCCCGTGGATGAACAGTCGCAGGTGGAGGCTGGAGGAGGTCGACGGTGGATGAACAGTAGCCCGTGGAGGCTAGGGGAGGTCGACGGTGGAGATGAAAAGTATCCCGTGGAGTCCCGTTTTGCGGTACGCCACACCCCTCCCGATGAGCAGGACCCCCGTTTCGACCATAGCGCTCCAACACAAGTCCGTTTCCTCCGTTTTGCGGTACGCCACACCCCTCCCGATCAACAGGACCCCGTTTCCACTATAGGAGGTCCAAGAGAAGTCCGTTTCCTCTGTTTTGCGGTACGCCAGACCCCTCCCGACGAACAGGATCCTGTTTCGACTGTGGCCTGTCGAACATAAGGCCGTTTCCTCCGTTCTGCGGTACGCCAGGCCTCGTTTCCATCGGCTGTGCCGTCCAAGCCGGTCGGCTCCCGATGAACAGCACGCGTTCCGTTGCCTCCCGATGAACACGATGCATTTCGTTGCCTCCCCATGAACATGATGACGACACAGTTTCTCCGTTCCGACCCAGCCGTGTACACGAGCCCTGGCCGTACGTATGCGCGAGTAGGCGTTCGAGACCCCGCCCGTATGTACGTACGTGGCCGTATTTACTTTCTTGCACCCTGGCCGCTGTACGTACGTGTACATGCTACGTGCGCACCTCTACTACGACACGTGCGCGCCTCTACTACGACACGTGCGCGCCTCTACATCGACCAGTATGTACGTACATGTTCGCGACCAGAATGACAACGCTACGCACGCTTCGACCAGGTGGGTCCCGACTGTCAGGAACTTCCTTGCGTGCGAAGATGTAGCTGGTGGGTCCCAGCAGTCAGGGGGCAAATCATTCTTTTTGCCGTTAATATGGACGCACTTCCTTGCGTGCGAAGATGTAGCTGGTGGGTGCCAGCAGTCAGGGGGCGAATCATTTTTTTGCCCGTAATATGGATGCACTTTCTTGCGTGCGAAGATGTAGCTGGTGGGTCCCACCAGTCAGGGGGAAACGTTTTTTCGCGAAATACGGTGGCCCGTCCGGTTGGTCCCTGCTGTCAGGTGGAGGAATCATTATTTTGCGCGTAATAAGGAGGCATTTCCTTGTGTGCGGCCGTGGACCCAACTATCAGCCTCTCTAGGTACAGTCCACGTCCGATGGATGTCGTTCGTTGAGCACGTTGACCATGGCGCGCCGAGAGCACCAGGGCGGTGGACGACGGCGAGGCCTAGGAAGGGAACGACACGGAGCCGGGGAAGACTTGGTAGTGGTTGCCCATGCGGTGGGGAGTACGAGGGTTTACTGGTCCAGCTGCCATCACCGGAAAATAACAGGAGGTGTTGGTGAGTAGAGGAATGGCCTGGCCAGCAATGGAGTAGGGTAGGGTGGTGCGGCCTGTGCGGCAGCACAGCCGGCCACAGGAGGCGGGAGCAGGAAGTCCCACTGGCGCTGGTTTGGGCGGCTGGAGCAAGAAGACCAGAGGTTGAAGAAGCACTACGGCCGTTGGATGGACATCGTACGGTCTCTGCAGCTAGAATTGTTTATATTGAGTAAGTTGACAAAGCCCTTGGTACGCGTTAACTTAGTAGGCCCACAGGTCAGCCTCCGAAACGGTGCGCCCCAGATGTCAGGGGGAGGAATCATTTTTTTGGCGGCTAAAGCTAGAATATCCGAGATTGAAGAAGACGCACGACATCCGTTGGATGGATATCCAACGCCCACTGCTGCTAGAACCGTGTGTTGACTATAAGTTGACAAAGCCTTGCATACGCGGCAACTTACTTTTTTAGGGGACGCGTCAACTTAGTAGGCCCACAAGTGTGTGGCAGAGAACTTATAGCCCATTTGCGATTTCTAAGAATGTACGGCCCATTTTTGAATTCTAATGGAATTTACTATAGCCCATTTACAGTTTATTAAAAGTACATCCCATTTTCTAGCTAGGACAACGATTAATAATTTCAACCAACCGTTCAAAACAGAATTCAATAAAATTTCCCACATTTTGATGGGATCTGAAACATTTTTATCCCGAAATTTCTAGTCAGATTAAATACAATTTCAATATAATTTTGTATTACGTAAAAATCCAATGAAACATTGCGCGCGCAACAATTAATGAAATTAAAATTTTCAAAATCCAAAAATAACATTTTATAAACTAATTACATGTTTGGTGCATTTTTTATAGTTACTGCCCAGTTTTTATAATTACATCCCATGTATTATTTCTTAAAGCCCATTTTCTTGTTAAGCCTAATGCATCCCTCCTTGGAAAGATTTGCAGCCCAGCGGGGCAGAGAATAACAAGCTGACCTTGCCTGGGTATTCCTCAAAAAAAAGTATAGCTGGGCTAGCCATTTTCAGCTTGAAAAAAATTAATATCTGGGCTGGATATCTGGGCTAGGCTATACGGGCCACAGCCCGCCCAGTTAATACCCTGCTCTCCTCTGAACAGCAATGAAAACATTGCTCAAGAAAAACTCTGCAGTGCTCACACCTCAAAACACACAAATACTGCTTGAGCTGCTTGGTCCCAGCTGTCGGCCGCTCCTTGTGCAATGCTCTTGTTTATTGACAACATAGGTTGAAAATGGTGTGGGACCGTGATGTCAGGAAACCAGGAGGAAGCAAAAAAATTAAAGTTGTATATAATAAGGAGGCACTTGCGTATGTGCAGCTATGGCCCTGGTGGGTCCCCACTGTCATCCTCTCCAAGTAAAGTCATCTCCTCATTCCTCATGTCCGTTGACCATGTTGAGAACGCGAGACGGCGGCGCCACAGCAAGCGCAACAACTCGAAGGACGACGGAGAGGGCCTCGCGGGCCCTACGGATGGTCTGATACAGCGCCCGCTGCTCATTCGAGAAGCCAGGATCATAGGGCCACATGTCTTCGATGGCATTGTCGTTCACTTGTTCACCGGTGCTCGTGAAGGAGACGGAGGTTGCAGCACAGGTCCTCCTGTGCTGGTAGCTCTTCCGCCATTAGGACGTAGAAGCGCGGCCGCACCTGCTCTATGGTGAACACGGCATGAACCGGCTTGGACAGTGGCGCCGGCTCCTGGTCGGAAGCTACGTCCATCGTATGATTGTCGACGTTCAGCTCGGCGAGCTTGCTGGTGAGCCAGCATGTCCGGCTGCTGGACTGACCCGCTGCCAAGCACAAGTCTGACTGCCCTGGCCCACCCAGACCGCCTCCTTCGCCCGCGCACGCTTTCCTCCTGAAACGGTCAGCGCCGCCCAGCCCGCTTCCTGATGCAGGCAATTGCTCCGCCTTCAAACAACACAAGTGTCGTCCATCTGCCGCACACATTAATGATACACGGTTGTCGAGGCGGCTACTCCGGCGCCACACGTCCGTCCCTCCGCCGCCCACCATTGCTATATAAACTACTGCGCCAGCCATAACCGAAGCCATCCACCTCCGTTCCCTTTCTCATGTCCACACCACTACTGCCCACCATGGCTTCCTCGCGCTCCAACGCTCTTCGGGACAGGCGGACGATGGACCACAAGGAGATGGCAGCCATTGCTGCCGACTGGCTGGCCGGCAGGCAGCCGGAGGACGACGACGTCCCAATGGATTACATGGTAGTCGATGATCCGGCGACAACCCCCTCCTCCACGCCATCCTCGCCGGTGCATTGCACCATGACCATCGGCGAGGCCCGTGCCCAATACATGGACATGGTGAGGCAAAAGCGTCAGGAGCAGTTCCGTGAGGCGCAGGCCGACACCGCCTACAACCACCATCTCCTCCAGGAGCACCTACAGGAGGAGCAGATCGCTGCGGAGCGCGCGGAGCAGGAGGCGCTGCTCGACTCGTACCGCTCCGCCCGCGAGGGCTGCCTCGAGCGCTGGCGGTACCGCATGCAGGTGGCGGAGGCTGCGGCCGCCTACAAAGAGGGCGATGAAGTGGGCGAGGTGTTGTTTGGCGAGACTGAGGACGAGGCAGAGGACAATGCCGGCTTCGACGCGTCCCCGCTCCGCTGGCGTCGACGGGGCCCTGTTCTGCCGAGGCCCCACGGCGACAACAACGAGGCAGCGGACACCGCCGGCTCCGCCGAGGCCCCGCCCCGCCGGCACCGAGGCGGAGGACCTCGCCGGCTTCAGCGAGGGCCTACTCCGCCGAGGCCCTGCCCCGCCAACAACGAGGCAGAGGAAATCGCCGGCTTAGTCGAGGCCCCACCTTGCCGGCAACGAGGGGGAGGATTTCCCCCGCTCCGCCTAGGCGCCGCCCCACCGGCAATGAGACAGAGGATATCGCCGGCACCGTCGAGGCCGCGCCCCATAGAAAACGAGGAAGAGTAGAACACGGTAGGTCACCGTTGCTCGGGTCCAAGTAAGGCCACCGCTGCTACCCTCCGGTTGAAGCCAAGCTAGGCGGGTTGACCATTGACGGCCGATTAGCTTCTTGGTGGCGTGGTGGAGTCGGAGAGCTATGTTGGAGAAGGACGCTGCTTCAGTTACTTAATTGCTAGTGCAGTTGGGTCACTGAAATGTGGGCCCCATAGGCATCTGGGACACGTGTCAATTACGCAACTACACCTACAGTTAAGTCACTGAAGCTCAGTCCGCTGGAGAATAAGCTTTTGTTCAGCTCAGCCAGACACAGGTGGGTAGATTCGGTTAATTAATTATACCTCCAGCGCACCCCTTTTTAGTTGAAGAATGTATGAAATGTAATGAAATCCGGCATGTTTATATGAAATCCGATCGTGTATGAATGAATTTAGTTCGATTAGTTCGAATTCTTGTATCAGTGGCATTGGATGAACATGCAAAACAATACGTACTAGGATTATTCCCAGGGTGATCACCTCGTTTGCAGTAGTTTCACATGTACTCCATCCAGTCCTTTTTAGTCTGCATACAAGTTTTGTCTGCAGTCAAAGTATCTCTACTTTGATCAATCTTTTAGAAAAAAGGATGAACATTCACAATGTAAAATCAACTGACTTGAAAGAAATCTAATATGCATCTCATGATTCACATCTCAGAGCCAATATTTACTTCACAACTAAACAATAAAGAATAATTGATCGATGCTGCTGACAGCAAAGGGCGTCCCATTCGAAAATATCAAACGCATGTCTTCTTGCTAACATCAATGAGCAAAATTTGACAAGGTTGTCCCATTCAAAAATGTCAAATGCGTGTTGTTTTGCGTACATCAATGAGCAAACTTTGACAAGGTTATCCCATTCCAAAATATCAAATGCCTACGAATGTGGAATGGGCAGGGTTTGCCATCAGTTCGGACATTGTCATGGCACCTCGTGCTAAATAAAGCAGTTGTTCTTTTTCTGGAGTTCCACCAAAATCAACCAAATTCACGCGTAGCTTGTATGTTTTCGCCTTTATATGTTGCAACGCCTTGAACATATCGGCACCTCCTTTCTTGTGGTGGAAATGAATGATTCGATGTATTCATGAACATTTTGTGTGGTTCCCATTGAAATCAAGCTGAGCACCCCTGTTTGCACAAATACAAAAAATTGATTAGTATAAAGCAAACGGTACAATGAATTGACATTTTAAACAGGCACCTACATGGTCCATGTAGAGCACACTTAAAAAATGGAACTCACCAGAAAGAATCCTAGAACAACATTGTACTTGCGCATAACAGCAAAAAAGATGGAGATCTGTCAGTCCTTCTAAGCTGAAGTTAGTTTGGTCTTGTGGGGAGTAATGGAACCATCCTTCAACTGCTCCTTCTGGTGAGAAGAGAGACATGGCTTCTTCATCCTGGTATAATCAGAACTAGTCACTTCACGTACTCCATATTCTTCTTCAGAGGAGGATGATCCTTTTGTGCAAAGACAAGAGGACAACTAAATGCTAGCATCCTTGTTTGCTCGAAAAAAAGGAAAGGAAATATTTAGAACAACACAGATGAAGCACTTCTCAAGGACAATACCACTTTCTCATGACAGTATCTAAACAGTAGCACAACACCAATAGAGATGACAAAGCTCAATCATATGGATGAAATCCGTGGGAGAGTAACAACCTTTGTCAGGAGGCTTATTGTGTACAACATACAGATCAAGCACTTCTCCGGAACCATCTGTTGTTATCTACTGTGGTTGCCATGCTTACTGTATACTCCTCGATTAGTTTAATGTTTCCAACATCTTCTTGTGTAGTTCCACTAAAATATATGGTATCTTCAAAGAAGATCCCTGTTTGCACAAGTAGAGATAATTACATATTACATTAAGAGTGGCATCAAATCAGTGGCAAAACAATTACTCGTTCCAGCCATAGCAATAAATTAAGATGCAAAACTATATCATTACTTGTGTCATCACAATTCCAGTGCTTCATTACAGCACCGGGAGTTGATTTTTGTTTTTCTTCCGCTTGTTCTTCCCCTTCATCACTTGGTTCAATAACAGACAAGCTTCGCCTTCAATGTAAGATTTGGCATGTCAATTAGGGAGCACAAGTATAGCACTAACACAACGACATTAATTTTCTCATGAAAGTGGCAAAATACAGGCCAAAAGTTGTGAAATATCCTTATCTATCAATGGGATATTACGGTGCACATACAGATTGGAAGTCTTGACTCCATTTGTGCAGTTCACTAAAATCAAGCAACATTACCATACAAGTAGCACAACATATGAAAGCACACTGCACAATCATGTGAAAGAAGGCTAGTACTAACCTCTCATGATGCGGAATTCAAACAACTCACAAGAAGAGGATCTGAACCAAATTTGCCAACACGGATAGGAAGTAAGATCTCCTCTTGTGCAGTTCCACTAAGATCAAGCAATCAAGCAACATTGTCAGTGTGACATTTTGGTTGAACTACACAAAACACTTAAAACAAAAGTGTTTTATGCAGTGCAACAAAAGGTCACAATAGCAAAGAGGTGAAGTAGATAACCCTGTTTACACAGAGGTGCAAAGGAAACAACAAGTGGTCAATAACGGTGGATGACACAGAAGCCAACAAAAAGAAGCATCTAACTTATCTAAATGGGAAAGAAAGCAAGACAGTAGCATTTCTCAAACAGTGGCATTGATTCATATTAACAAAGAGATTATATTAACAATAAAATTCGTTAAACATGTAATTTGCTTTTAACTGTGGCATTGCATCAATTTTCCAGCGGCATTATTAGAGGGTGTTTGTTTACAGGGACTTTGGTGTAGGGACTAAAAAAATTCCCTTTCAGTCCCATCTAAACCAAACAGGAGGGACTTTTAGGGACTAAAAGTGGGCATTTGGGACTAAAGAAAGAAGACCCCGAGGGAGAGTCTTTTTGGGACTTTTTCCAATAGTTGCCCTGCCCCGCATCGCACCTTATCTCTATTTGTTCATTACTAGGGGTAACATGGTCTTTTAGCATGTCATTTAATAACCTCTAGTCCATGTTTAGTCCCTGGAACCAGGCAGGTAGGGACTAGGGACTTTTTAGTTGGGACTAAATAGGGCCTTAGATTAACAATAGCTAAAGAGTTGCACGAGACAGTGGACGCACCAGCACCATGTGCATCTACCGATGTATGACGGGGTGATGCACAGTCTGTTGCAACAAAGAAGAAACAACCAAGGAGTATATTTGTGTTGGTCCCAGTTTTGTTATCTTTAGACACCTTTCCCTATGTGAGCACAGCAAATCTAGTCCTGCTCAAACTCTACAACCTTGTCCCCCAAAACAAAAAGATCAGTTTGTTACAGATGTGCGTACTGCGTTTGTCATTGTTTTCCCTTTTCGACCAACGTAGGTGCCGGACAGCCAGTCTGTACTAGTACTTTCCCGCTTCCTTTCCTCTTTGAACCACGTCCTAGATTCATGCTATACAACTTTCCCTAGTACTTTCCCACCTTCCTTTCCTCTTTGAACCACGTCCTAGATTCATGTTATACAACTTTCCCCACAACTTTCCCCCCTTCCTTTCCTTTCTGAACAACGTCCTAGATTCATGCTATACAACTTTCCCCACTACTTACCCCCATTCCTTTCCTGTTTCAACCACGTCCTAGATTCATGCTATACAACTTTCCCCACTACTTTCCTGTTTGATCCAACACCTAGATTCGAGTGCAGAAGCGGAAAAAACCCACATGTAGCTAGAGCAATGCATGTGGAATAAGTAAAGTATACCTTAAGGTTCTTGGGGTGTGGTTCAGTGGGCGACCGGAGGCCATTCTGCCCACACTATGTACGGCGGCGAGGAAGAAGGGGTCGGAGGCCCTCCCGCGCCGCCGCTGGGTGAAAGAGAATAGTTGCGCTGGTAGTGGATTCCCTCCCTCGCCGACGATGACAGCGTTAAGCCTCCTTCCCTTCCCGGCAGACGGATCCTGCCGGCTCTTTGACCAGCAGTGAGGGGAGAGAGAGAGGGGCCAACGAAGGTAGATCTGGAGAGGGTGAGAGAGTGTGAAGAGAGCAACTACAAGCACCGAGGCTCCAGCGTGTATATATATAGTGGAGAGAGAGTGTGAAGGGTGCAAACCCTAGAAAACAAGCGCATAGGCCGAGATCGTATAGCTCCGTATCCATCCATTTTGACCAGTCAAAGAATCCTCCTGGCACCGCCCCAGATCACTTTCTCTCTATGTCATGGGGGGCCTACCTGTCATTGGGTGGAAGAAAGAAGTCGAACAAAAACAAAATTATGCTCAAGTGTGGTTATCGAACCCGAGACCTCAAGTTTGATGAGCGAACAGGCTAACCAGCTACACCACCCTCACGTTATGTTTAACGAGAGGAAAATAACCTTTTATACATTCCTGCATTCGTGTGACAAGCATGCCGTGTTTTTTTGCATGGGAGTCATTGGGATTTAAATCATAATCATGTCATGTGGCTTTGGTGGTAAGGTCTTTTGGGATTTAAAGCAGTATTGGTAGTACAGAAATAATGCAGCCTTAGTCATCTTACCTCTCTCCACGTAGTACGTTGGGTCCCACCAGTCAGAGGGTGAAACAAACAAATTGATAAGAAAAATTAAAAGTGCCAGCGGTGTATCTTACCTCACACATCTCGCTACTGCTCGTGAACACTGTCCAATTGATCCCTCTGTTCGCTCACGTACTATTTTAAGTGAATCCTTATTATAACATGCACACAATTTTGGGCACTTGTATTTGACCTAAGTCCGTGTGCCACCGTATCTCATACTACTCCCTCCGTCTAGGTGTAATAAGTCACGTTAGAAGGTGCAGCGGGACCAAGGTGCAAGCAGATTGGAGGAGAAGGAGAAACTTGACTGGTCCTTCCTCCAATCAAAGCCCTGATTTCTGTCTCTGAACGCAACAATTAATCACAACAACTAAGAGATGCCGTTTTAGCTACCATGCAGGGCCATGTATTAACTCGCATGCAAGCCGACTTTGATTTCTTGACAGACCAACGTGTAGTTGCGCTCCATGCATTGGGTTTCCGGGGGAGATAACAAGGCAGAGTAAGGAGCGTTTGGTTACCTTGCTAGGCTGGTCATAGTGGTGAGTAACTTGGACTAGTAACATGCATATGTTACTAGTCTATGTTACTACCTTCATAGTGGGTAGTAACATATGGATGGTAACATGCAAGTCTTCATTAAGTGAGATATAGACTCATTTTACCTCGACATGTATGTGTGTGTGTTTAACAACATGTGTGTGTTAGAGAGAGCGACACATGGACCTACTCCTACACAGAGATGGTGTGTGGTGTACGATTTAGCCGCGAGAGTCGGTGCATCCTCTCGTTTCCTGGCGTCCGGTTGGGACAGGCGGACAGCTGCCACGCCCACTCCTGACCAGCCTGGCCCACCCAAAGCCCCTCCATCGCCCGCGCGGGCTTCTCGCCCGAAACGGTCAGCACCGCTCCAAAGAATCGGTGTCACATTCATGCCCGGCAGAGCAAACGCGACCTCTCACTGCGCCTGCGTGGAAGGGAGAAGCAGATTCAAGAGTGATGGTTGCTTCGTCCGTCCAACTTACTGTTGGGTCTATGTGATTTGACAGCTCATTGGTCATTATTACTGAGGTGGTACGACTGCTGGATGTCCCACGCTTTCGGCGAAAGGAGGTACTACTAGATTACTCCCTCCATTCCTAAATATAAGTCTTTTTAGAGATTTGAAATGGACTACAACATACGGATGTATGTAGACATATTTTAGAGTATAGATTCACTTATT
The DNA here is from genome assembly GCF_018294505.1 of Triticum aestivum. Taxonomy (NCBI): domain Eukaryota; kingdom Viridiplantae; phylum Streptophyta; class Magnoliopsida; order Poales; family Poaceae; genus Triticum; species Triticum aestivum. The sequence continues at coordinate 259,694,486 of NC_057802.1, forward strand.
TTGCTCCGTATGTAGTCACTTGTTGAAATCTCTAAAAAGACTTATATTTTGGAACGGAGGGAGTACAATTTTCTCCATTCTTACAGCGGAGAAGTGCAAAAGCAGTGAAAACACGCAGGCTTAGTGATTACATGGCCCATCTCACACTATCACCATATTTTCTAGACAGCGTGCGACACCTAACTCTTTACATCGTACTGTACTAGTATAGTACGTACTGTAATTTCTCAGCGAGATAAATTTGTACAATGCTATGAAGCTTCCAGCTTCTGTTTCACATATCTTGCATCCAAGGTTTCCCGTTGCAACATTTCATAAAATACAAAGGAGAATAACATGCATGCTATTGCATCCCAATGATTGATAGATCACAGCCAATATGTACTCTCTCCGTTCCAAAATAAGTGTCTCAACTTTATGCAAACTTTAGTACAAAGTTTTACTACTACTAATGTTCACACTTATTTTTGGAACAGACAGCTAAATAAAAAAACGACCCATGCAGTCCCTAGCCCTTGAACAGTAAGCCCTAACCAGGCTTTAATTTGCTGGCAATGTTGGAGCTTCCGAAGAAATGAAGTTTGCAACCCTTTGACCATCGGATCATTTTGTGCAGTTTCACCAAAATCGAGATGAGCATCCATGTGGCAAAAATATTGAAGAAGCGTGATTAAAATAAGATTACTGGGACTAGTTGATGAGACATAAACTCATCACGAATATAGTACGTAGAAGCCAGTAGAGGTATGTGCGGGGCAAAGAAGTAGAGAAATATCCACATGGAGTGATGTGGGCAGCTGGACCAGTGGTGCAAGACGACTGTAAAGGAAGTTGTACCTGAGGGATGTCGGGACATAGCTCAACCTAGAGGAGGGCGGCGGGAGGCGGCAACTGCCCACGTCGCGGCAGTGAGCAAGGGACGAAGGCAACCTCACCGGCTTGTTGAGAGAGAACGGCGGGGACCCCTGATCGAGATGTGCCGACAGTGGGTTTTCGCCGTCGGTTTCCTCACCGGTTTCCTTTTCTCTCCATATGAACCTATATATATTGCGTACGTGCCATTGAAGAAAAAAACTTTATTTATAAATGATGGGGCATCGTTCATGCGTGGTTCCCAACCCTCCATTATTTATAAGTGAGTAACTACTACTAGACGCGTCAAATTATCACGTGGGCTGCATCATCCACTACAAAAAAATACACTTCCCTGATGATACGTGTTTGTCACAGTAGGTTACGTTCTCTGTCATGCATGGACATCCATGACAATTTTATGACAGAATCAAGATAGTCATACCTGTGCTGTCATAGAAGTATTCCATGACATTACCAAAATTATCATCACGGAAGTGTCCACTTCCATGACGATAAATGGCGTGTCATGGAAGTGCTTTCGTCAAGGGTGAGCGACATGTGGGATCCACTGTAATGGGTCACCGTTAATCTATCGGGTCCGGTTTTGGATCCGATAACCCGCTAACAGCCCGAACCAATGAGGATTTTCCACGTGTAAAATTCTCATTGGCCAGAGGGAACACGTGTTGGCTCACCATTGCGACAGATGTCATCCATTCATTGGACATGAGGCGCCTATGATATGTCAACACGTGGCACGGCCCAACAGAGGCCCATTCCGGTGAAAAGGTCGGCCCGTTTGACTTGGTCAAAAGGTAACGGGCCAGCCCACGGAGAGCCTGTTAACGGCCTGTTCGTATATAGCCCATTTACGACCCGCTAACTCACGGCCCGTTACGGCCTATCGGAATTAAGCCCAGTAGCTTCATCTAGGCCGTCCAATATGATTCCAGCCCGTTGTAACTTTCGGCCCATGTATGGACCATGATGTCTTTCGGCCCATACGAGGCCATCTGTAACTCTTGGCCCATTAACGGCCCGTGGTGAATCTGGCCCGCAATGAACAGTGTACCGCTTTATACCCATCAACGGCCCATTATTCCATTGGGCCGTTTCCAACCCATGTTATCTTTCGGCCTTCTCAAGGCCCATTTATTCTTGGGCTCATTTCCAGCATTCGGTTACTTACGGCCTGTTACTGGCCTTTTCTGCTTGTGGGCCAAATTCAGCCCGAGGTTACAATCGGCCCGTTTGCGGCCCGTTAATCCGTTGGGCCGTTTTCATAGCGTCATAAAAAATGGCCAATTAATGGCAGCGTGTTATTGTCCGCCCATGAACGGACTGCACAGACATACCTGACTCAAAAGGCAAACAACTTTTTCATACGGACTCCGAATTGGGTGATTATTTTTTTGTTGGAAATTAGATTTCGTGCTCTTTCCAACCCAATTGGATTCACCTTCAAATTCGTCCGGACCATTGAGATATCGATGAAACAATCTGACACTGTAGTAGAATCCGAGTCAAACAACAAATCCAAAGATGTTGCATGACCTCCACTTGGGCCATGAGCCTTGTACGGCCTAGGGTTTGTTTTAGGCTACCTTGGGACGTCCTTCCACCTCCTTCGCTGCCACCCCTTGCTCCTATATAAGTAGATCCATCTAGTAGCTTTTTCCTTGGGTTTTGTTTAGATTAAAAGTTCGCCATAGCTGCAACTTCGCGTACTTCGTTTGTGTTCAACGACCAGACCAAGACGTCACAGAACCCCACCTTCATTAATAAAGCTTTCCTCTTTTATTCGCAATATCCAGATTCCAATCTTAGTTTCTTGCTTGTTCTTCATTTGCTCGCAGGAAATAGTCCCTCGTGGTCAGGTTGATCGTGCTCCGGCGTGGTCAATAACCCCTCAGAAGTTGGTTTAGCGATTGCTAAGGTACGACGTTTTTGCACATTCATAGTCGGATCGTCAAAGTCGACTCCCTCAGAAAACGATAGCTATCTCATTGAAACATCGGGACACCCTCGCCTCTATCAAGTGGTATCAGTTTTTAGATTGCTCGGTGAGAATTTCCAGTTATTTCTAGATTAGATTTATTTTCTTACCTATTGTCCAAGAAAATGCCACAAAAAAAGTTAGATCTATTCATCCTTTGTCCTAGCCAGTCTGAGCCTTTGCAATTTTCTTTTCAATGTTTGCATTATTGAATTATCGGTTCCATCGTCGTGTCGAGTTGCTGGTCTTAGTGTCTAGGTCGTTTAGAGTTTTGAGTTCTGTTCACATTAGTCACGTCGCCGCTGCATCGTTATCCCTTCCGATGTCCACCACACCATCCATCAATTTCCACCATGTGCTACCCATAGTTCATTGGCATAATCATAGTTGAGGTCGTTCACATCTTCGCTTGATTCAATATGCATCTTATCTAGTTGTTTTGGAAAGAGGGAGAGAAAAAAAGACAAAAAAAGAGAGAAAAAAGTTACAAAAAAGTCAGAAAAAAAGAGAAAGAAAAAGAATAAGAGTGTGAGAAAAAAGGAAAGAGAAAAAAACAAAATTCAGATCTATCTAGACTCAATCTCGTAGTTGAATTCGGATTGGAATCTGTTTTGTGCACTGTTCAGTAAAATAGGTATAACTTCCTCATACGAAGTCTGTTTTGTCTCCATGAGTACTCAAATGAAAGCTACCGACGAGCCGCATCTAAATAGTTGCAGAACCAAGTTCAATATTTGGCACCTCAAAATCGTCATCTAAATAGGTCTTTTTGCCCTCCGAAGTTCGCGAACACAGCTTATTTTGGTTTTTCAGGCCAGTTTTAGAATTTTTTGACTCCTCATATCAACCCGAAATTGAGTGTTTTTTTGCGTTTGAAAGATTGAGTCAGTAACATTCTTGAAAAAAAATATCAGAAAATTGGCTCAAATTTTTCAAGAGGAAAGTTGGAGAGAGAGAGAGAGATGTTGTATATCCTGCTTGGCAGTTGTTTTTCATCATTATCTTTACTACTGTTGTGATCTTCACTTATATCTTGCTGTCCAGAGCTACTTAGTATCCTTCATTGATGCTAGTTGTGCTACACTGTGACCTCATTAGTGTTCTAGGCTCGCGTCTCTAGTTCGGTCTACCCTAGGACTAGCACAGTACTGTCGTTGAGCGTTTATTCAACATTGCATCTTTGAATTGATTATTGCTAATCTTTTGCTACCATATACAGCCAACCCAGCTCCACATATTTCTACAACGTGTATACGTACGTTCCCTTGGAAATCGCTTTACACAATCTTCAGAGTTATTTGACACCGCTGGTTGCCTGTCACCACCTGCCGCATGGTAAGAACTTGTAAGATATTGATATTTGCTTTACTGTGAGCACTTTACAACCACATCCTAGTAGTTCATAGGAACATTATTTTCGAATTTTGTTTCTTGTTTCTACTAATCATGACAGGTTCCGAAGATAGAAGTTCTTGGACGACGGACACATCTTCATCATCACGAGAGTTGGGACAACACACACAAGTACATGGTCAGGTTATCTCTTTACTGTCATTTGAGGGTAGATTTAATCCTGCTATTTGTCTAGCTTGGGAGCTTGAAGTAGAACAAGTTTATAGTCACCATGACTTTTCTGAACTTGAGCGAGTACGAGCTGCCACTAGAGCATTTACTGGTTTTGCTTCTGTTTGGTGGAGTATGCATTGTAAGAAAAACATTAATAACCAACCCACAACTTGGAAAGATTTGAAAGATGTAATGAGACAACAATTTTTTCCTCCTTACTATCGTCGTGAATTGCTTCACAAATTTGAAGAATTTAAACAAGGAAACAACACTGTTCATGCTTACTACCAAGAGTTCAAATCTTATATGCATCACTATGACATAAAAGAATCTGAGGATGATACAATGAATAGATTTTTTGGTGGTTTGAACCATGATATTCAGGCAAGATTTCAGTATATTCCTTGTTGCATTACTGGTATATATGTTCATGCTTGTACCTTTGAGAGACAGTTACAGGAGGATGCATTGGGTGACTACAACAACTATTATTCCAATTCATGCTCACTACCATCGGTTGATTCCTCCACCGTTGCACCTACTAGAGCAGCCACACCTCACATTGTGAGTGCGACATCATCTCAAGCGTATGGTACATTGTCATTGTCCATACCTACATCAGCTACGTCTTTGCGACAAGGTAACAGTAAAGGTATTGATGATATAACTTCACTTGAGAATGATGCATGCCCAATTAACTTAAATACATCATGTGTTGAGTTACCTATTGATTTGAGCACGCCACCTATTTTAGAGAATCATGTTACTAAAATACCAACAATTTTGAGTGTGCCCATTGAATTAACTGTTGATGTCAAAGGACCATGTGAATCAGGAAATAAATCAGATTTGGATCAAATACATTTTAAAATAGTTGTGCCAATGTTTAATCATTTTGATATGATCTCTAATCTTGGTGATCATTCTGTGTCAAATGACTTATTGCATGTTTTCTTATTTAAGCATGTTGTAGCATGTAAATTTGATGCACGTAAGGTTTATTCACCAATGTTGGGATGGTTTAATGATGAATATTGTCAATCTCTTGATATGAATAAGAGCTTCACTTATATGTGCAAACTGAGTTGCAATATTTTCATGCCTTCTACTTATGATAATATTTTGGCTTTATATTTTATGATCTGTGAAAGTTACTCATGTATACATGTGTCATATGTGCAAAAACCAAGGGAAGTAAAAATGGATGACATATTCATATACAACATGTACACCTTGTCTCTTTTGTTAGCCACATTTCAGATTAAGCAACGCCGAGGACGACTTTGTTTTCAAGAAGGAGAGGATGATGAGGACATGACTACCTTCGATACGACCAAAAATATTGCATACATGCATATTTGTAAGGTGATTTCTAGTGCAAACTATCTAATAATCTATTTATGTTATCCAGAACAAAAATACTTCACACACTTTTGTGTTTTGTCTAAGGTGTATGGGACATTTGTACAATCCACATATGAAGATAAGGGAAAAGGAGAAGTTTAGGTTCTGTTCAAAAAGTCCTCTCACGTCACTTTTGGGCCAAGAGAAGATAGAGTCCAAGTCTCTCACGTTCTGGATTCAGATTTGGACTACACAGACATACCTGACTCAAAACGCAAACAACTTTTTCATACGGACTCCGAATTGGGTGATTATTTTTTTGTTGCAAAGTAGATTTCGTGCTCTTTCCAACCCAATTGGATTCACCTTCAAATTCGTCTGGAGCATTGAGATATCGATGAAACAATCTGACGCTGTAGCAGAATCCAAGTCAAACAACAAGTCCAAAGGTGTTGCATCACCTCTACTTGGGCCCATGAGCCTTGTACGACATAGGGTTAGTTTTAGGCTGCCTTGGAACGTCCTTCCACCTCCTTGGCCGCCACACCTTGCTCCTATATAAGTAGATCCATCTAGTAGCTTTTTCCTTGGGTTTTGTTTAGATTAAAAGTTTGCCATAGCTGCAACTTCGCGTACTTCGTTTGTGTTGAACGACCAAACCAAGACGTCACAGAACCCCACCTTCATTAATAAAGTTTTCCTATTTTATTTGCAATATCCAGATTGCAATCTCAGTTTCTTGCTTGTTCTTCATTTGCTCGTAGGAAATAGACCCTCGTGGTCTGGTTGATCGTGCTCCGGCGTGGTCAATAACCCCTCGGAAGTTGGTTTAGCGATTGCTAAGGTGCGACGTCTTCGCACGTTCGTAGTCGGGTCGTCAAAGTCAACTCCCTCAGAAAACTATAGCTATCTCATCGAAACATCGGGACACCCTCGCCTCTATCAACATCCCTCCCCGGCTATCACCCAAAGAGACTGGTGATGATGGTGCCGGGAAGTGAGGGGAAGGGCGGAAAGACGAGGTGGCAAGTCGCCAGTACGAGGCGAAGGTGTCAGCACCATCGTACTCCAACCTGACACCCTGCCACCTGCCTTCTCCGTCTTCCCTCGTTTTCTCTCCATCACCACTGCTCCAAGGAAACGCCAGACCTCCAGTCCAATGCCTTCCCCAGA